>NC_088930.1:24422500-24612500 GCF_038396675.1 Hydra vulgaris | reverse complement strand
GGGCTTCAGTACATATATTGACTGACAAATAGCCTGACTCGCAGCGGAGTGCTGCTACATTGACTGAGGGTTTGGCACAGGGCAGCAATCTTTTCATTTATTATTTTTCATTTTTTCTTTTTCTGAAATATTTAATTAAAATAACAAATATATGGTAATAATTTGTTACATAAATATGCTATAGTATATATATATATATATATATATATATATATATATATATATATATATATATATATATATATATATATATATATATATATATATATATTTAAAGTTCTTGTATTCTAAAACAGTTATAATTTTTTAAAGGTTTTCACTTGAGTGGAGTTGTAACACAGTCTGTTTCTCACACTCCTGCAAAGCAAGTATATAAGGTTGCAATTACATTTGATCGTGGTCGAATTACCTCTTGTCAATGTACATGTTGTGAAACAGCTACATGGTGTGAACACATAACAGCGGTTTGTTTATACAGAGTTATTAATAAAAATAGTATTGTATTACGAGCACCTGTATCAGAATCATTGACAAAATTAGATCGTGATCAGTTACAGAAATTTGCACAATATCTTATTAGTGGTTTACCACCTCAGGTATTTCCCTTATAATACTAAAAATGTTTGTATAACATTGATTTTTTTATATATATATATATATATTATCTGTTTATTAAAATCAAGTTCATTCTTTAACTTTCCCTTCTCTCACTTCTTCACCCCTTCTCTCACTCACATTAAAATCAAGTTCGAGAATCTCTTACCACTTTTACATTTCACCCACTCACCCATATTAAAGTAAAAGAGTTTGTAATTAATCTTTTCTTTTTTACATCAAAATGAAATAATGACATAAATTATAACAATCATCAGGATAATAAGTTTGTTAATAAAACTACAGACAAAGTGATGAAAAGTTTTTATTGTTTCTTTTTTGTTTTTAGATTCTCCCAACTGCACAAAAACTGTTAGACCAATTGTTATCTTCTAAGGAATCTGAAATTAACATTTTGGCTGGTGCCCCAGGTGAGTTGTTTAAAACTTTTTTTTTAATTCAAATTTAGTATTCTCATTTTAATTGCATTTACATATGTATTGCTAATTTTTAATAATAGATCCAACTGCTGGTGCCTCACTATCAGAAGAAGCAAACTGGGTTCTAGATAAAGTTGCATTATGTGAAAATATAAAAAAGATTCTTGCTCGGTTTTGTGGACCTACACCATTGTTTTATTTAAATTGTGATGCAAGCAATACATTGACTGCTCCTCCACCTATTTCTATGCAATGGTACTTTAAGTTGATTTATTTAAAAATTATTTTTTCTATATTTTAAAATGTTTTTCAACCTAGTTTCTTTTTCATAATTTGAATAATAGAATGTTTAAGAAAAGAGTTTATTTATATTAAATAGCTTGTTTGTATAAAGGGTTTGTTATTATAATTTTTTTTTTTTCATTTTCAGGTCTAATTACATACGATCATTTCAAGGTCATGAGCCTGAAGCTTTATGGAATCTTCTATTCATTGTTCGACACATGAGTGCTCAAAGGGATAAAAACTCTGAATATTTGCTTGAATATATTACAAAAGAATGCCTGCTTTGTTATCAAATGATGTATTATTGGGTGACAAGTAGCAGTAGCTTTCAAGTGTGCACAGATAAGCAAAATCATAATGGTGCTTAAGTGTTAGTTTAAAAAAATAAAAGCCTTATAACTTTAAACTATTTTATCTATTTTAATTTTTATGTAGTTATATTTTTTCAATTTTTTAGTCAAGTTAACACTATGTAACTTCTTTAATTTTTAGTTTTTCTTGTTCATTTAAAAAAATTTTATTCGTTCAAATTTATCAGGTAATTTGTATGGCCAGTTGCATTCTAAGCGCGACCTAGCACGCCATAGTTCAGCACATTTGATGGACGAGATTGTAAAATTATGGGAGTTGATTGTTATGTCTCCTCATCTTTCAGCTCAGGAAAAAGCAAACATAATGCTTAAATTGCAGACATGGAATGATCAAGTCAAAGATGCAGCTAGAAAAGGTAAATGTAGGAAATATGTCTGAAAATTTAAAAATTATTTTTTAAACGAAAGTTGAAAACACATATTAATGATACTAAATTGAAAAGTTATTTATTACCTGGTCTCAATTACTCAATTGGGTGTCCCAAAAAAAAACAAAAAAACTTGCGAGCTTTTCCCATTCTCTAAGTTCCAAATAGGTTTAAAAAAAACTAAAAAACTATTTATGTTCATTTTAAAGTCTTTGAGGAGGAACTCTCTTAAAAGTATATATTTCCAGTTTAAAAAAATTTTTGAGTTTGTTTGTTGAGCTTTTTTGTGACATCTTTTATTTGTTTCTTTCTGTTGTCTCTGGCAACGAGCATGAGATTCATTTCATGTTATCCATCTTTCAGCATCCAACAAAGTCCATACTTTAAAACCTTTTAAATAGATCAAACATTTTACTGGCATCTCCTTGATTCACTTTTTTAACTCTCAAACAGAATCCTCAGCTACCTTTAACAGGATCCAATTTCGGGAACCTACCAGTTCAGTAAGCTCCAAAGACCTTGTACATGCAATAACATTTTAGCTGTATGCTATTGAAAAGTAGAAAGTAGAAATTTTTTTGACATATATATTTAAAAAGTAGACTTTAGAAGAAAAGGATAATTGAATACCTTTAGTTATAAGAAGCATACCAAATTTTTAAACATTCACAAAAATTTAGAGTGTTCATCTATTTATCTTTTAAGGTTTGTTTTTCTAGACTCACCTGATGATTAAACAAAATATTAAATAAAAGCCCCACTCTAAATTACACATGCTTTGCGTAATATGAGCACAATTATGTTAAAACCAGAATTCTCTTTCTCATTTGATGCATAAAAATCATTAAATAAAGTTGTTGTGTTATTTTGGTGTAAAATAAAAATATGTATTTGTCAGAACAGAAGAAAGTTTTTTTGTCTTTCTTACAAAACATCAAAGAAAAAACACGGATTTTTGAAACTTTAAGCATGCTTGTGAGCTTCTTAAAACTTTTTGCATAAGCATACCCGAACCTGTTTCAAAAATAAGTATACTTATAAAAACATGCATATGGCTATAAAATATGACTATAAACATTATTATTTAACTTAGGCATAGTCAATAAGTTTAATAAAAAAGGCGTAAAAAAAATTTCTTTAAAAACTTATCTTTATTGACGTTTTTTTTAACAAAATTCAATTTTGTTAAATTTTACAGATATCACTTTTTGACAACTGATTTTTTTTTTTACTGATTTTTAACGTCAAGTGACTTCAAAGAATGGGGAAAACTTGAGAAGTATCCTGGGGGAAAAGAAAAGGATTCTGGGACACCTTATCACTCAATATTATGGTCTCAATTTATTTAATACTTGCAACTAAATTTGTCTTTTGATTCAGAAGTGTATTTTAATTGCTTATGCCTAATGAGTGTGGAAAACTATGTTGGGAAAAAACTTTGATATTATGACCACAACACAAATAAAATTCTTTATTATTGATACAGAATAAAAAAAATTTAAGAAACTAACAAACAATAAACAAAACTTTGAAAGTAGTAAAAAAAAACAAACAATAATTACATATTGAGTAGTCAAGGACACTAACAAGTTAGTCAGAAATTTCTTAGATTTTGTAAGTACACTGTAAATCACTTTCCTTGATAACAGCATTCAAAGTCCATTATACCTTGATGAATATGCTTGCCTTGCTCCTCTGAGAAATATCCTATGTTCTCCTTGAATTTGTTAAAGTAGTTGCAGTGGGTATGGACTTTAAGTTACATTCTGTATCTCATATTGATGTAATTCTGTATGAGTATCTGAACCAACTACATGTAGTTTTCTGCTTTTTAATTATCCTGGATGCCATAAACAACTAAATATATAAGCCATAAACAACACTGTTCAACAACATTCTATAGAGAAAGATTATATTTACTGTTTTTTCAGTCTCCATCAACTCAATCCTCCATTATTAGTTGTTTCTCAGCTTAAAGAGCCTGCTAGTTAAAAAGGTTTTGGATTTCTTTCATTAGAAGATGGGGCACTTAACAATTCTTTGATGCCAATTATAATTCTAAAATCTAAAGCTTCTGGATATTTTCTGGTTAGGAGACTTATTTTTAGGAGTATCTTAATGCTTTTAAATAACTACATTTATATTAAACTTTACATTAAAGATTTAATTAAATTTGTAAATATAGTCCTTTGTTTTACTTCTCTTTTTAAGATTTATTTATAATTCGGTTTAAACCAACATTATAAAAAATGGTTTAAACCATGTTTTAAACCATTTTTGAAGTCTTCAATGATCTCAATCTGTAGCTATCATACTTCAAGACACTAAGCAACACCTTGACACTGATGTCTAGTCCTCTTTGAATGCACAGAGTGAGTCATAGGAGTAGATAAGTTATTTTTTTGGTTGTGAAGCAACACAGCTCTGTTGCTCCAAATGAGCTGTTTATAAATAGGCAATTCATTTAGATTACATGTGATATCAATAGGTTTAAATACACCTGCAGATGTAAAGCCTATCTTTCTGATTGAACAAGTGTGCTGCAGTTGAATTTTTTTTCATCCTTTTGACAACAAAAAATTTAATAAGGTAAAATAAAAAACAAAACTATATTTCATTTTTTTACAAATTCTTAACATAAAACAATCTTTCAAAGCTTAAATACCTTAATAACATTAAGAACACTTAATAGTACTTAGTTATAGTGCTAATTTTTAAGTAATTTAAAAAAATAAGTTTTATGCTGACTAATACTTGCATTAAAAAAAGTTCGTTAAAAAAAATATATATCAAAAATATAGACAATTATTATGAGTTGAATCAACTTCATTTTATGAATATAACTTCATTAACTTTATTTATTAAAGATATCTCATTAAAGATATTTAAGTAGTTACTAAAAGATATTTTAAGTCTATGAAGTTAAATGAATAATTGTTAATTCTTTTTATCTGTTCAATAAAATATTTTGTTAACAAAACTTTATTGAATCTCATACAACATGATGTTTGTTATACTAAAAAATTTTTTTAACATATTGTTGTTTTAAAGTCATATCTTATTGTACATGCTTTTATAATTAAAAAATAAAACATAAGCAACAGATGCATACTAAATATTTCTACTAAGAGTAATTGGTTCATTGAGGCGTAATAGATATATTGCAATGTAATAAGTACATTAAGGTGTAATTGATTTCTAGTGATTCTTTTATTAATATTCTTTATACTCTGATTTAATTGCAAAAAATTTTGTATGAATGCAATTAAAATACCATCATGTTTCCAGTGTTTAATTGGCCAAGATGCATCTTTTCATACTATTTATTGGTGTTCAATCCATCCTTTAAGAATTCTCTTTTTTCTCTGATGTAAATACTATCATATGAGTAAGTTTGAAGACAATAGCAATTGGACTTGCATAAGTTGTTTTTCAAAGCAGTGTGATAAAAAAAGATTTAGTTGTTACAATTTTTACCTTTTTTTCTTAGTTTTATTTCTAGTTTTGTGAGTCATAGGAGTTTTACTGTTTTATTATAATTGGTTACTTTTTGATTTTGATTTATGTTGAAAGGTTGTTTCTTTTTTGATTATAATTATTTCAAGTTTTAATTTTTTATTGCCATTTTTAAAAAACATGTTGATTAAAAATCTTACCATAATATGTCATAGCATGTAATGTATTTATTAAAATAATACATTGACTAGCTGGCCAGACTTTTAAAATTAAGTCATTCCACATCAACCTTTTCAATACTTTTTCCTTATATATATATATATATATATATATATATATATATATATATATATATATATATATATATATATATATATATATATATATATATATATATATATATATATATATATATGTATATGTATATATTTTATCCATTTATATAACCATAAAATTGAAATAATTACACAGTGATTTATAATTTCACAAAGTTAGTTCGGTGTCACTCATATAGTTAAAAACTAGTCATTGGAGTGACACCTAAAATAAAATAAACAAATAAAGCAAAAATAAGTAATATAGCAACCAAAATAAAATTAAACAAAATTAAAAAATTTAAAAAATATTTTAAAAAGCAAGATAAATAACACAAAAAAGGGCTAAAGTAAATAAACTGACATGATAAATAACGAATGAATGAGATAATACAACGTTTGATGATCGAAAGGATGATAAAAAATAATGTAGAAAATAAAAAAAAGAATATTTTTAAATATTATGATGAGAAAAAAAATAACTTGAATAATAGTAACAAACATAAAAAGCAACAGTAATAAAAATAATTTGCAACAAGACCACAAAAAAAAATTGCACGTCAACATAAACAATACACAATTGTAAATGTCAATATAATTGATGCACAAAATCAAACAGCAGTAAAAACACAACATAAAAATACACGACAATATAAAAAATACAAACAAAAAAACACAGCATTATAAACAAAAATACACAACAGTATAAACATTCCATGCAACATAAATTAATAAAACTTAAAAAATGTTATTTTTGTATCTTTTAAAAGTTTGAAGTTTTTTATTTTCGAATTTATCTCAAAAATTTTTATTCTTTTAACTTTGTGTTTTGTTCTTCTGTTTATTTAATGTTTTTCTTCAATTTTTAATCTTTAATATTTTAATTGTTTTCACTTTATTTCTTTTATTTTATTTTTCAAATCTTCTATTCAATTTTTTATTTTTATTTTGCTCTTTTATCTATTTTTCATCTTTTCGTCGTTAAAAAAATTCCTTCCTCCATTTGCGATGTCATTGCAAAGTGACATATAGCATAAAGACGTCTAATATGGAACTAATATTATACACGATTGTTCCAAGTAAAAGTGTAAAACTTGATATATGTTTTAGTATGTTTTAACATTCTATAATTTAAAGTTTACATAAGTTAGATTACGCTTTCAGTCACACTTTCATATAACAAAATTTGCTGAGATTTTTTTTTGCCATCACCTCGATTGCAATGGCTGCCAAGAGTTCTGTGTCAAATACGCTTGAATGAACAATAACACTACTACTACTAATAGTACTATTAAGTTTGGCAATATGAAGAGATTTATTATATGTATAAAATAATATGAAGAGATTTATTATATGTATAAAATGATTTCTAGAATTTAATTTAAAGGTTTTGAGTAGGGTTGTAGTTTATAATTAATGATTTTTTTTTTAATTTATTAAAAGTTTTTTTTATTTGTTTAATAACACAAATTCTTTCTCTTTATCAAACAAAAAAAAGTTTCTTTTACAAATTATTTTAAGCTGATTTTTGTTTCTTTGTGAGATTATTGGATGATTTAGCTTTTAGGTATGTAATAATGATTTTACTACCTTTTTTTTAGGGCAAGGACAAACTAATTCTAATAGTTTTAATGTAAAAATGTATAAAGACTTCAGTGGATTTAAAACAGCTCAAATTGCAGGCACAAAAGATTGGCAACAGTTTTATTTAATAATTGGTTTATCTCAAGGTGATCATTGCTTTTCTTTATTTTACTATAAAAAATTTGTTTGAGTTGCAGTTTTTAGTTATAGTTCTTAGATTTTTTTCCTATGTTTTGTGTAGACAAGTTTAAAAATAACAACACAAGAAACAGTTAAAAATACTTTCATTAATAATAAGAATACCACAAAAATTAAGAGGTTGCCTGGCTACAAAAATATTAAAGATTTTACAAGTATATTAGAGAGGATATAAGAACATAACCAAAGTTACAAGAATATTATCTGTTTTTATTTTTTACATCATTTATCTACCAAGGCACAGGGATCATTAATGTTAAAGAAGCTACTCATTTTTTAAAACTTTTGCTACAACCCTCTCTTCATCTAAATCAGTCTCTCCATCTGAAGCAGAATTGTTTTACTTCTTCACTGTTACTAAATGTAAAAACAAGAAAAAACAACAGTTATAACCAACAAAAGAAATCTAAATAAAAAATTTTTTTAACAATTAAACTCTTAACTAAACTACAAGCAACTAATTAAGTTAGGAGTTAACATTTCATTCATCAAGACTATATTCTTAACACAAAGACAAAGTTAACAAAAATGGGAGTTAACATAAAGACAGAGTTAACATAAATGAGAGTTTATATGAAGCAAAAAAAAGAGTTAAAGTGTAAGAAAATCTTAAGATTTTCTTGCACTTTAACTTTTTAGGTTTTTAAAAACTTTAAGTTGTAAAAGTCAGGTAAGAATAAAGTTTGAGAGGAAAATGTAGATAAATAAAAGTTTTTCAAACATGAAGGAACAGTTAGAGTAAAAGAATGCGACATTGCTAAACAAGAGTTCATTCATTATTGATTTTTGGTTGACAGAAAAAGCAATGAATGATAGTATTTGTAGAAAAGAAAAAGAAAATGAGATGCAAACTTATGGCAATGGAACAAAGGCTCAAGCTAGTAGAGCACATCCATTTACAATAACAATGTGTTTTTAGACCTAAAAAGGAGAAAGTAATTCATTAAAAGAACCAACCTAAGTTTAACAACTGTGTTCCAAAGGACGAATAAAAGATTTATAGAAGTAGGGAATGGAATCATGAATAAAGAAATTGCTAAGCCATTAAAGAGGGGCATCTTTAATTATACTCCAATATTTATCAACTTTATGAACTTAAGAGTTCTGAACTCTAACCACTGGGTCACTTTAGCTGGAGCTAACTTTGCAATGGATTGGATATATGGTTATTATGAGAGTCAGTGATAAAAGGTAATCCAGAAAGGTGTAAAGTAGAAGACTCAGTAAAAGCCATTAATCAATATAGGAACATCAACGTTGTGAACATCACTTTATGATAGTTATTAGCAGTAAACAACTTTTTTTGAGGTTCACTCTCAGCTGCTGAGATTAAAGTTCACTAGCTGCTTCTGCTGTCACTTATGAGAGAGATCACATTCAATATCTTTAATATGGCAAAAACACTTTTAATAAATCCTTGCTTTAATGCATCAATTTAATGCATAATAGAACTTTTCTGTTATTATGGTTTTTGGTTAAAGTTAGAGGTTAAGAGCAGTAGAGCAAGATGTCAGAAAGTTGTTGGACTCAAGATAAGGTATTAGAAGTTTTTTATTTAAAGACTCAAAGACTTTGCTAATAAAGGTAAAAAACTGATTGTCAAATAGCCATTAGGTCAGAGCGATCTTTCAAGTTTTTGAATGTTTAACAAATGTTCTTTGGATGTTTAACTTTAGTTTAATAAGATCCAGATCCATGTATGACAGATGGAATGTTAGATTTGTTCTTCTTAATGACAATATTAAAAGTTTTTCATAAGCCTAAACTTTTTGAGACAAAACATATGATTTAGTAATACAAGAATAATGGACCTTGGTATAAGACAATACCTTTTTTACACTGATTTTTTGCAATGATAAAAAGGCATTTGTTCTCAAGAGTGTTATTTTGGTTAAAAAATAAAAGAAATTATTAGGATTATAAAATATTAGCTGCTCAAGAAGGAGTAAACCATGGGCTAGAGTAAGACTTGGCTTGAAACTAACAAGAAGGTATAAAACCTCTCAAGCCTGCCTGAATCCAGAAGATTATTTAAGAAGGCAATGAAGACAAAAATTGAAGAGACAAAAAAATCAGCCCAAGGACCATTACAACAAAAAAAAATCAAAAAAGGAATCCCAAATGTTCTAGTGAGAGTAAAGCACGATTTTAAGCATCTCAAGATTTACAAGAAGAAGCTAAGCATAAATTGGGAGTGAATGTAATTGATTAGGGTTGTCGAGAAAACGAGTTGCAAAGTTGATTATGTGAGTAAGAGTAAGTAAAATAAAACTTTTAAGTTTTAGTGCCAGCACTTGGTGGTGCACAGGTGCACAGGTGGTGGTAACAGGTAAGTGGTGCTCATTTATTTATAGTGAAAAAAATTGTTTTAATTTGAGTAACATCATTTTACATTAGATATTGCAATATATATATATAATTTTTTTTCTCAGATAGTGCCAAAGAATTGTCAAGGTATTTATTATTTGGCTTATGTTATTTTAAGTTATTATTTAAATTATTTTTTGATAAGCTGCTCTGGCTTTAATTTTTTGTTTTTGACAGGTTACAATGGCTTTGACTATAAAATAATGCTAAAGAAAGCAAAATTGTGTTATGAAATTTTTAAATTTTAAGTTTTAGATGTTGATTTAAGATTTTAAACTCCTATATTATTTTACATTTATTTTACTTACAGTTAACTCAATTTAAAATGATTTTGATGAGTTTACTCTTTAGAACAAGATTAATCAACTTGACTTGACTATTTTAGACTTATGAAACAACAACAATTATTATTAAACATTTTTATTGTTTTTTTATATTTATTTTGAAACACAAGTTCAGATCTGACAAAAATATTTATTGTTTAGGGGTTGATTTTAACAGGGACTGGGGCCAGGTTTGATAAAATAGACTTTGTAGTCTGGTGTAGATTTATAGCCAATTAAATGTGTCAAATTATAGTTTTGGTATTATTAAAAAGAGGTGTCATCGTCGTCATCATCATTGTCAACATTGTTATTAAAATGATAATTTTTGAGGGAATAGGGTAAACTGAATTCAACTATTTAGCATATTGCTAACAATTGCACTTAGCTTTAACAATTCAATTGAAATAGATTTCAAAAGATTACGAATAGCAAATTATAAGATTATGGAAACTTAAAATATGTTAAAGAATAATTTTTATGTATTTCAAAAAATAACTTCTTTTTTTTTTGAACTTCAGGCGTCTAAAATGCATAAATCCATTTATGCATTTTAGAGGTCTGTTTCAAAAAAAAAATTTAATATTTACAATACCATTGTATTTATAGTACATAATCCAATAAAAAATGAATAGTTCTTCTTCCTGTTTAGAGCAATGTGTAACAATTAATGATAAAATAAACTCTTCTGCAATAAAAACTACAAAACTGTTCTTGATGTTGAATATACTCTTCTGCGCATTTAAATCTGCTCCATGTAAGTTTAAATTTAGAATGAAGTCTCCATACTGTTCAGTAAACTGCCTTAGGTAGATAGGATAGAGTCTATCTTAGGTAGATAGGATAGAATTTTCTACACATTTACATCTCAGTTTTCTCAACTTAGGCGTATAGTTCTTGTTTTTGTTAAGCTCTTGTGATTGAGTATAAGTTAGCATATACTATATTAAAAAACTTATTCCTATCTACCCAAAATTTCTATCAACCAAGTTTTCTACAGACAGCTTGCTAAGCAGTGTAGAGACATCATTCTTAATCTACATGAAATAAATTTAAATGTGTAGAAAAGTATACTCAATATCAAGAGTGACTTTGCTAGTTTTAATAAAAGAAGAGTTTAATTTAGCATTAATTTTTGCATACTGTTAGAGCAGGAAGAAGAATTATTTGATTTATATTGGATTAGGAACCATAAATACATTAATATTGTAAATGTTTTTAAATATATTTGTTTTAGAATATTTTTTTAAAATTGTTTGAAATTTAAATTAAGTTTTTTTGAATAAAAATAGTTTCATTTGATTGACACAACATATAACCTGGCCGTCTCTTTGGCTCACAGTGTGCTATATAGTGCTGTCATCAAATATTTTTGTTTAACATTTTTTAATTTTGAATTTCGCGCTCCAGTAGTTACTCATTGGGATTTTCAGTTATCTCTGTAACTTTTTAGTTATCCCTTTAACTTTATTATCTCAATTATTCTTATAAATCTTATATCATTTTTATCTCAATTATCCTTATAAATTTTTTGTTGTTGATATCTTTAACTTTATTGTTTTGTTTGTTTCTATATATTTTTATCGTGATTTTTGCTATAGTTTGTGTCTTCATCAACTTTGTTACTTTTGTCTTCATCAACCTTGTTACTTTTGTCTTCATCAACCTTAAAACTTTTGTCTTCATCAATCTTATAACTTTTATACTTTGGTTATCCCTTTTATATCTAATTATATTTCTTGCTATTAGTATATACTATTACTATGTACTATTTATACTCCTGTTATGTTAGTATGTAAAATTTATATACTATTCTTAATATATTACTGTCTTTATTATTATGGTATTATAATATATAACAAACTGTGTGGTTGTTCTCAGCTATGTGAGTTTCATGAAACCAAATTAGGGTTTTAGCAAAATAGAGGGTTAGGCTTGGTTTGACTTTGGTTAGGCAAAAGTTTGACTTTTCTGTCATAATACATTATTTAATACAATTATACTAATACTTAAAAGGTCTGGTGTGAAATCATTTGACAACTGTATAACGGATACTATCTTTGGACAACTAGTATCTTTGCTACCACCAGATACTGATGAGTTTTATTTCCTCTGCAAACTTTCTGAAGCATTGCTGTTTCATGGTCATAAATTGGTTGGTATTTCACTAGCACACACATGTGCTCAAAAAATTATTGCTTCTTATCCTGAGAAATGTGAAACTAATGAAATCAATTGTATTTCAATGACAGAGAAAACTAATATTTTATGCTCAATGATGCAAGAAGCGATAGGAAATGAGAAACTTATATTTGATTTGGCTATTATTGGATTAACTGTTCCACATCTTCCTACTGTATCAACAAAAGATGAAGTATTTTTTTGTTATTCTTTTTTTTTTTACTTGTATTTTAAGTTTTATTTATTTTAATCATATTAGTAAAAAATTTATTTATTTATTTAATAAATATTTATACTAATAAAGAAATTTCTCTGTCACTAGATTCGACTGACTTGCTTAAAAATTTCTCTCTCACTAGATTCGACTGACTTGCTTAGAAATGGATCTATATAAACGTCTGAAGAGCATGTCTATAAATGAATATCAGTATGCTTCACTCAGATATCAATGCCAAAAAATTATTAATAATCCCATGCTACGTGGTGACTTTATTCTTCCATTGCTCATTTCTACCTTTATATTCGAAATATTGTGTGATATAAATGTTACATCCACTGTATTATATGGACAGCCAGTAATCTTAGCACCTGGTTTAAAACGACAGAACACAGATAGTATTTTAGGATATCAATGTGCTTTGATCACTTTAGGTTTCTTTAATATTAGATTTGTAGTTGTAAGGTTTTATTATTATCATTTATTTTTGCTATTATTCTGAGATTATATCTCAGAATTAATAGTAAATAAATATATTTATATTTAATTTATATTTTAAGTTAGAGATAAATGCATCCATTTGTTGACATTTTTTCATTTTTAGGTCTTTACAGCAGTGCTGTAGACATCCGCCATCCCATGTTATGTGAAAGCATTCGTCATCAAAGACTAGATCTTGCTCTCAGTCTATTGACATACTGCAGAATGAATGAATCTCAAGTGAATGAAGTTCTCTGCACAATTCTTGATAAAGAGAGATATGTTTTTTTAAAACAGGTTAAACCACAAAAAGTGGCAAGCACAGCCATGACAGCTGCCAGACCAAATACAGAAAGTAAAAAATATTTTTATTATTATGTTCAAGAATTTAAATATTTACAATATTAAATATAAAAAACTATAAAATTATTATGACTTTGTTTTTTAATCGTTTAATTATAAAATAGTTATTTATATAATTATAAAATAGTTATTTATATAAGTATGAAAAAAAAAGCATAATAATGTATAAAATTAAGAGAAATAAAAGTTAATAAATCATACATATGATGTTTTTAATGTAATACAATTTTTGTTTAATTTTATACAGTTTTTGTTTAAAGCTTTAATAAATTAATTGTTTATTTAGATGTTTTTTTTTTTTTAAGTTTTAATAAATGACTAAAAGTCATTTTCATTTTGATCTTCCAGTGTTTTATAAAACATAGCATTATATTAATATAAAATATTTGATAGTTATAAAATAAATATGTAGTATACAGTATTCAGTAATACAGCACTAATAAGTTTTTTTCACTTATTTATGAAACATTTAAGATGCTTCATTTAATTATTTTCAATTTGATGCGAATTAAGTCATAAGAATACAATGATAATAAAATTTGTTATAATAAAAATAATAAATCACAGACAACAACATTAGATGGTTAGACTCATAGTTAGGGTTTGTATTTTTTAAAACATTAATTCACTTCTAAAAAAGGAGACCTCTCTTGTTGTTGGGAGTTGCTAGAAAATAAAAAAGGTTGTTAAAGAACAGACTAGAGTTTGGTATGGCTTGAAAATTTTATTAGCCACAGCATATTCTGAGCTGTCACACAGAGAGACAGTATTCAAGTCTGGATGCCTGTCCTAAGCAAAAAAAAGTGGTTTTTATCAAAATTAGAGTATATGGTTCTATGTAGATAAAAAATAATCTGGGACCAAGTTTATGGTACCAAATGAGATGGGAAATGAAGAAAAATGTTGCCTATTAAAAACAGCTTTAAAACTATTCTTAGAAATGAAAGGGTTTGCCAACTTCAAAAAGTTTTCTAGATACACTATATATAAAAAGAAGTAGTGAAGAAGACTGGTATGAATTTATTTAATATGTCTTGGCAGACCTTTGATGTGTCAAGAGTATGGTTCTTCTTTTACTGCATACATACAATAAAAGTTTTAATTCAAAAATCTTTTAACTTTTTAAAATTTTTCTTTTTATGTAAATTTTAAATTTAATAATTTTAATCATTGATTTATTATTAAAAACTTTCATAAATTTCAATTTAGTAATTTAATATAGTTGTGAAAAAATGAATTATTGAGTTATTTTTCTTTTTTTCCTTAATTTTTGAATATAATTTTTTTTTTTTAATTAAGTTTATTATTTTGTTTTAATAGAAGAAACTTCATTGAACAAACATGGATTTACTTTTGCTGATGTTCATACAGCAATTCCACCAGCACAAAGGTAATTACTATTCTTATTTTTAAAAACATCTAAATAAAAATAATCTTCACCTACGGTTTCACTTACAGGGACAAAAAAAATTTATAAGTTTATGAGGCAAAAAATTAATGAGAACATTTATGTATCTACACATGACGCAGGGACAAAACACAGGAATATGTGTATATATATATGTATGTGTATATATATATATATATATATATATATATATATATATATATATATATATATATATATATATATATATAAATATATATATATATATATATATATATATATATATGTATATATATATATATATATATATATATATATATATATATATATATATATGTATATATATATATATATATATATATATATATATATATATATATATGTATATATATATATATATATATATATGTATATATATATATATATATATATATATATATATATATATATATATATATGTGCATATATATGTATATATACATATATATTAGGGCAGACCACAGTACCACATAAATTTTTTGAAGAATCGGTTTTATTAATGGCTGCATAAAATATTGTTCCTTTTACGATAAAAATCATTTTATTTTATGAAAGTGTTTATGTAGCTTATCTCTAAGCTCTGCCAAATTTCATTTTTAGTCTTAATTTATTGAATAAAACTAAAACACAAAACTGCCATTGCATCTGTTCCTTTTTTTAATTTCTTTGGTTTAATACTTACTAATAATTGCGTATTTCTATCACTCTTCATGTAAACAAACAAATGCATGACATGCATGTCACAATAAGCGTTTTTTTTATAATTATATGATAATTTATGTTTTACATAAATACCACCAGCTTAGATTTAAAAAAATATTTTACAACAAGAGAACTACTTAAAAGATTATACTAAGATAATAATAAGAATAATGCATCCAATAGGTGGAGATACATTTAAGTTTGATTGCAGATTGGGGGAATGGTTATTAAATTTTGGTGGGGTGAACTATTCCACCATATATCACCATATATATACCATATCACTATCGGTGGTAATTTTCTGTCTATACTTTTTAAGATTTAATTCTTACGCAATCATTATTTTTAAACATTACCATTAAATTTACATCCAGTTTTCACTGAATCTAAAAATATGTAGCAATGATAAGATGGTATTTTGAAAATACTGAAAACCAACCCGTTACATTTTTTTCCTTTTCGAGCTTTGCTTATAAGGTAAAAGGTAAAACACAAAGTTTTTATGGATTAAATTAAATAAACTTGTAATAAAAACTTATTGTTTCAGTAATTATTTAATTTTTGGATTTGTTTTACATTCTAATACTTATACATAATTTTTTTTAAAATGATTTTACCTCCCCAAGGCCGAGGAGGTCACTACAGTCAAGGAGACTTCTTTTTTTTTCTTTTTTTTAATTTTAACCCTCTCTCAACTCTTTAACTCTTTAAACACGAATCTTGACAAACAAGATTGCAGCCTGGAGAAATAAGTTGAGTGCGGTACAACCAGGGACATAATGGATTGGAACTCAGAACTTCTCGCTTACAAGGCGAGCCCTCTATCACCATATCACTATCACATTGGTAGTGGTTTATATTAGTCATATACATTAGTAATATAAATTCAAATTATTTTAACAATGGCATCTCTTATACAACAGTGAATAAAAAATGATTTTTTAAATGAATGAATAGAAAAACAGTTTAAAAAAGAACATTTACTTGCTCAAACAATCAATGAATAATATTTTCATATTCATTTTCCAAATTAGAAATATTATGTTAAAACCTGACTGGTTAAGGATAAGACATAGTCTAGTTTGCAGCTCTCAAAAGTTGAAACTTGATGAATGGGCAGGATAGAGTTGAAACTAGTTGAATAGGCAGGATAAATAATTTGTAAAAATTCATTTTCATTTGACAAAACAGACAACAACTGATGTTACACAATATACAACTATTAAAATTAAATTGCTTCGCTAGAGAAACTTTCCTCTTGCAATTTATATGAGATCCCTTGATATCGAAAAATCTTTCTTAAAAAAATGCAAGTAAAGTTGTGTTTACTTTAAAAAAGTACAATTTAAAGTATTACACATTTTTTTGTTATTTACAAAGTAAATAGTTTAAAGTGGTCAAAAATCTTAATAAGTAGCAATTATTCACTTGTTTAGCACAATAAAAACTATATCTGCTTTTTAACCCTCTTTTACAGGATAAAATAGCATTAGTAACAAGACAGTTATTTTACTGAAAAAAAATGTTTTTCATAAATATTTACTATTGATATAAATACCTTATCTTTTTTGACCTTTCTACAAAATCCTAACTTTGACTTATTTTAGGTTAAAAACAAAAATAATCAAATCAAATTTGGTAGCAATCAAAAAAAAATTTTCTATTTTTTTTTTAATAATTTGTATTCTTATGTGTAAAGGATCATGTTTTTTTGCAGACATGTGCAATTTTCAAAAAATTTGGTCTACCCTAATATATATGCATATATACACACACATAGATCATCCACATCACTTGGAATTAGAAAAAATCGGTTTAGCAATTTATTTTTATTATTATTTGCGAACCTTATATATATATATATATATATATATATATATATATATATATATATATATATATATATATATATATATATATATATATATATATATATATATATATATATATGTATATATGTATATATATATATATATATATATATATATATATATATATATATATATATATATATCATCATATTGGTTTATAGTCATGGAAATCATTCAAGTGATAGTGATAGTGGAAATTGTGAAACAGAAAGGACTCATTCAAAAGCAGCACCTGTTTTGCTTTCTCAAAGTCGTAAACAACAGCGTAGGCAAGCTCGATCAGTTTCAAAAAATTCCCGCAATGAGAAAAAGTTGCGTAATGATCGTACAACTCTTAAGTCCAAAGTTAATTTGAAAAAAGTAATCCCTTCAGCAAAAACCTGTTTTGAACAGGTTGAGTCTGATTCAGGACAGGAAATGTATTACTGTTTTGAAGGTTAATTTTTGTTTATATAAATTAATATTTGTTCAGTATAAATATATTATTATTTTATTTAAGTATTTATTTATATAATTTATAGTTTTTATAGTTTTGTTTGTTGATTCTCTAGATAATAAACTGATTTAATAGTTTTAAAAATATTTTAAGTTTTATTTATAAATTCATATTTATATAAATAATTTGTATTTGTATAAAATTTTTTAATTTGATAAATGTTTTTAGCAGCAACTTTTTGTCAACAGCTATTGGAGGTAGTTCCTTGTATTTTTTCCTTTTTTTAGGGGATGGATTTTCAAGAACAACAGATAATTGGGATAGTGAAACAACAGGAGGTGAAACCATTTTGGAAAGTAATATACCTATTAAGCTAAATAATAATATAAATAAAAAACTTGTCACCAATCAAAATTACCAGTTTGGCGAATATGATAAAATTGATAAACTTTTTGGAGAGAAAAAATCTGTTTTGTTTGAAAAGAGACCTGATCAATCAGAAATCTACCACAACCTTCACGAACCTAATATTACATTGCCTCTATTATTATCAACTGAAAACAGTAAGCTTGTTTTTGATAAACCAAATGATCTTGAGACTGGACTTGATGATGATTTTAATATTCAAGAAGACATGTTCAAAACCAATAGGGATGGGGGATATGATATTATGCTATTGGATCAAGTTAATAAAAATCCAGATAAGAATGCTCTTGCCTCTACAGAAATATTGGTAGGACAAAGCACTGAACTTATTAGTTCTTTAACCTTGTCAGATGAAAAAAGTTTATTTCAAAGTTTATCTGATCAACCAAAGCTTTATACGTCCTCTACTTCTTCTACCTCACAATATAACTCTTGTGATTTATTTTTAGAAGAATCAAATATCTCTGTTAAAAAGAAAACTCCTCAAGATGAAAAACCAAAAACAGAAGCCGAGGAGCAAAGTAATTTTAATATTCTTACAAGTTTTAATGAAAATCAACCAGCAGCGTTGACAGATATATTTAACAGTGAGTTTTCGGGTAACCCAAGCTCTTCCGATAGTCAATTTGATGATTCATTAATTGCTTATTCAAAGTCACCATCATTTGATTCTGGAACTGAGCAGAAGACAAATGACAATAAACTAACTACTTCTAATAGTTTAAACACAAAAACAGGGGACTCGAGCATTGTGTGTTGTTCTAATGATGCCCTAACATCATCCAAACTAAAAGATAATAATGTAAATGATAACATCAATGTTTCCAAAAAACAAAAGAAAAGCAAAAAAAAAAAGCAAAAGAATGGAAATCGGGTAAGTCGAATTGATATTCAGAGTATTGAAGCAGAGGGTTACTCATTATTTGAACTTGCAAAATTAGTTTTGAAACAAGCTCGTAATGCTACAACATCATACATTCCAGATGTTGACGAGGTTAGTTCTGGATGCTCTGTTAATCGTGTTTTGCAGTTGGCTGCATTTCAAATAGGTAAGTATTCATGTTTTTTATGAAAAAACTTCATTTAACTACATTTTTTTCAAGGTTTTTTTTACTCGTGTAAAAATTACAATTAATTTTATACAAAGTTAATTATAAAGTGTATAAATATAATATACAAAATATATAATAGTTAAAGATTATTTCTAAATAATCACCAAATATTGTTTCGAGAATTAAAATATTATGTTGTTTACTTTTTTAATTATTGTGTAATTTGTTTTCACAAATACCTATACATTTAAATAAGATTATTTAAATCTGCACAAAATACTTGAAAAATTGTGTGAAAACAAGTTGAGGTATGTATGTTTAAATACATACTTACAGAAACTGTGTAAAAACAAGCTGAGGTATGTTTAAATACATACTTGCAATACAACTTTTATATCAATACAAACAGCAGCAGAGATTTGCTTCAACATTTTTGTTGAAGCAAATCTCTGCAAATCTTGAAACAGAGTTTTTTAAAAACGTCTAAAGGAATTTGATTATTTTTCATTCAACACTAAAAGCTTTAAAGACATTAATTAACTTTTTCTTAAGGAAAAAAGATTCATCAATATGCAGATTTATTGATAACCATAAGTATTAAAATTTTTATTCTTATTATTCTTGCTAGTTTTAAAAACCTAAAGAACAAATTATGTAGATTTTATCAAACCATAAACTCTAGGTCATCAATCTCTGGGACTTTCAACTTTTATCTCAGGCTTAACACCTATTTTCTCATAAAATTTACTTACAAAAAATTGTAAATAATGTTAATGCATAACTAAAATTAAATTAAAATTAAAACTAAAACTAAACTAAAATTCTTTTAAAAAATTTAATGGTATACTCTATTTGGAGTACTCTAATCTAGAATGTTTTTAGTTTAAAAAAAATATGAGTAGCATACTCTACTCTACAGTGTTTTTAAAATTACTTTTTTTCAGGTTTGTTTGCTTTGCAAATTCATAATTGCAGTTCACCAAATTGGTTTTCTCGAACATACTCAAGTTATGTTTCTTGGATAGAAAATTTAGCTGTTGAGATAGGAGCCTCTGCATTGCGTATTCTTAATGAAAAATGGGAAGATATTTTGACACCTTCAGAGTGTGTTCAAATTGCTAGCAGAGCATCACGTTCAGGTGATACACTTTTAAAACGCACTGCTGCAGAGTTAGCATTAACATGTTTGCCACGGTCACAAAGTTTAAACCAAAGAGACATAAATCTGACTATTACAATGTGTCGAGAACAAAGTGAAGAAATGCTAGAAAGAGCATGTTCCTCTGTTGAAAGTGCTGGAAGACATGGTGGAATACAACCAGAATTACTTTTTCGCATAGCTAGAGAATGGCATTATCTGCATGAGGAAAAGCGTAAACGAGAAGGTACTTGTTTTGATTTCAAAATTTATAAAATAAAAAATCTAGTTTATGCTTAAGGTTTTTTTTTAAATGTTTTTAAAGTTATAACAATTTGTACAAATGACTATAATTATTTTACAAATAACAATTTGTAAAATAATTGAGGTGTTCTGTTGCTTGTCAAAGTAAAACATATCAATGGATAAAAAAACATGAATGGTTTTCAAGAATTTAATGTATAGGTTGTTTTTTTTTGAATCATGTTTTTGTGATGGTGGACAAAAAAAATGTCATGTATCAGTATTATTTTTAGTGAACATATTTTTCTACAAAACTTTATTAATTTGTAATGAAATTGTTTAAAAAAACTATAGCTATTTATTCTAAATATAAACCCTCAATAAAAAATTTAGATATATAGAATATTAAATTTATATCTACATATAAACACTCAATAAAAAGTGTAAACCCTCACTAAAGAATATAAACCCTCAGTAAAGAATATAAACCCTCAATAAAGAACATAAACCTCCAATAAAGTATATAAACCCTCAATAAAGAATGTAAACCTTCAATAAAGGAAATAAACTCTCACTAAAGAATATAAACCCTCAGTAAAGAATATAAACCCTTGCTAAAGAATATAAACCCTCAGTAAAGAATATAAACCCTCACTAAAGAATATAAACCCTCAATAAAGAATATAAACTTTCAATAAAGAATATAAACCCTCAGTAAAGAATATAAACCCTCAATGAAGAATATAAACCCTCAATAAAGAATATAAACTTTCACTAAAGAATATAAACCCTCAATAAAGAATATAAACCCTCAATAAAGAATATAAACTTTCACTAAAGAATATAAACCCTCAATAAAGAATATAAACTTTCAATAAAGAATATAAACCCTCAGTAAAGAATATAAACCCTCAATGAAGAATATAAACCCTCAATAAAGAATATAAACCCTCAATAAAGAATATAAACTTTAAATAAAGAATATAAACCCTCAGTAAAGAATATAAACCCTCAATGAAGAATATAAACTTTCAATAAAGAATATAAACCCTCAATTAAGAATATTAACTGTTAATAATTAGAATGGTTTTTGAATGCTCTTTTAAAATGAAACAAGTTGAACGCTATACTAAGAAGGGCAAAGGTGGGGATTGAACTTGGAACTTCTCCCTTATGAAGCAAGCGCTCTACCACTACCGCATTTATTTTTTTACTTTATGATTTTTTAAAATTAATTTTATTATTGTATGGTTTGTGTTTAATAATATAAAATAATTTTTTGATTTGATTTGAATTATTTTATTTGATTTACTTTACTTTTCTTTCATAGTTTAATCATTATTGAATTGGTTTTTAAAATAAGAAGTTGTTGTTTAATAAAAGTTTAAATAATTACCAGTTTATATTTACAGACATCTATTTCTTATCTACTTTTTTTTCAAATTTTTTTAAAGGTACAAATGAAATTAGCAACACCTCTCGATTAAGAAGTGAAAATGTGTCACCCAATCATTTTCTAGAACCATCTGTGTTTATTACAGCTGAGCAGTTTGTTCAAGATCAAATGCATCAAAAAGCCCAAGAATTTCTTGGACGGCAACTTCATCGTAGTAGTACACAAGATCATGTGCCATGGTTTTACCCTCCTTATTCAAGCCAGTTGCATCATTGTCCCTTACCTCAGCAAGTGGTTCACTCTAAACGTATTCAAAATGTTGATTCATACTGTGTGCCTTTGTCTAATTTTCCTAATGAGTTGAATTTGTCTGAGATTCCTCGCTGTCTTCAAAACAGCTATCGTGTTGGAATGAAAGCTCTTGAAGCTCTATCTTTGCGTATGCCAGATAAAAGACCTGAAATAAAGTATGCACTTGCCCCACCTTCATCAGAAGATATCAGATGGATGTGTGCACTGGCTGCATCTCTTGGACAACCTTATTTAAAAAATTTTTGTAAAGTTGTTTTAAGCGCTGTATCAAGTCCGTATTTACTTCACGACTTAGCATTAGAAGCTGCCCGCCATTTTGCATTGTATAATCCTGCCCAATTAGCTTCTCATCTTCGCTCTCCAAGTGTTAGTCCAATCGTTCAAAAGGCACTTTTGTTATTTACTGAACTTGTTCATCATGACCTTGTGTTGCTAGTTCAACCAGGTTATGCAGACTTTGTTGATTTATTACGTCGAACTCGAAGTGCTTTTTGTATGGCTCCAGGGGGCATGACCAGATTTAATGAAATTTTAGAAGTGATTCGGAAGACATATCCAAAGAAAAAAGAACTGTGGCAACTTATTATGAATGGCCTTTCTAAGGCATGAATAATTCTTTTTTAGTTAAAAAAATGTTTTTATAGTTTACAACATAAATGTGATGGCAATGTAGTGTAAAATATTTTTCTCCTGGAATTTCTTATAATAAACTTTAATCATTACATTTTGGATTGTGTGAATTGTTTAAAAATTTTTCACTTTTTATAAAAACCTTTTCAACTAAGTGCCATATTATTAACTAAAGAAAAAGAAATTTTTTTGTTTGTGTGTTTTTTAGTTTATGGTATTCAAAAATGAAAATACATTTTATATATCATGTTTTTTCTCATGAAATTTGACTGAGATATTTTGATATGATAATAAGTGTTACTAGGAGCTGTTGTTAAGTTTAACCTAATCAACTAAACAACATAATCGGTTGTTAAGTTGATTAAGCTGTTAAGTTGATTAGGTTATTAAGTTGATTAGGTTGTTAAGTTGACTAGGTTTTTAAGATTGATTTACAGTATAGACCTCAATAATAAAAAAAAAGCTTTTTTTCTTATGATAGAAATGAACATGCCTTCATAATGATATAACTTTTAAATATTTCTTACAAAAAATATATATATATATATACATTTTTTTTTTCAAAAAGACTAATTTGTTTAGTTTGAAACAGCAACAAAATCTTATCTTTTAATTGAAATCTTATTTTTCAACTGGTTTCTACTTTATTATCCTCTATCATGCTTTGGAATTCTAATTTTCATGTTTATTTGGCGCTTTATATGTTTTAAAGTCTGCTATTTTTATGTTGTTTTTTTTGAAACACACACAGTTTACAATTTTTAAAGCCTGCTGTTTTCATGTTTTTTTGAAACACACACAGTTTACAATTTTTAAAGTTATTTTCATTCCCTTTAACTCTTTTGTTTTCTGTCAACTCGAAACTAAAATAGTTTACAGCCTTTTTTTTACCATATGTTCTTTAAATTTATTGACCTGTGATTCTTCATTGGATGAAATTGATTTTTATTTATATTATTCTTTTTTTATTGATCTATATTTTTATTAAATTTTATTTTTATTTGTATTGATTTTTATATGTAATTAATTTTATTTTATCTTCATTGAAAACATTGATCTTTAACTTGACTATTACTTTTAATCGACTGCTTTACTAAATGATCTGTAAATTTTATAACTAACAAATCCATTAATAATCTGCTGATTAAGAAATGCATTAACAAATTTAGTGACTAAACCAATACATTAACATAATTTAGTGACTAAACCAATACATTAACATAATTTAGTGACTAACAAACACATTACCATAATTTAGTGACTAACAAATACATTAACATAATTTAGTGACTAACAAATACATTAACATAATTTAGTGACTAACAAATACATTAACATAATTTGGTAATTATAAGTGTGCTTCTTTTACACTTCCTGTTTTTTCTAATTAAAAAAAGTTTAAAAAAAAAAAATTCTTTGAAAATGAAATTTAATTATTTACAAAATTTTATTGGTGTGAGTTTAACTGAAGAAGAGCTTAATGACATTTCTCATCCTTATACTGAACTCTGCACACATGTTACTCTTAAAACTGTACAAATTGGTGGAACATTTGGTACTTTCTTGTTTGGACCAATTCTTGCTGCTGTTCGTAAACCAAAATTAGGATTGATGAATGCAATGGTTAAGTCTGGGAAAGTTGGTGTTGTATTAGGACTCATGTCAGGTCTTTTACTAATACATAATTAAACTTTTGATAAAATTTTATGATAAAAGTTAATTACTATCACATTAAATATATACATAACATAACATGTATTTATTTTAAATTAGAAAACATTTTTTAGTCTTAATAACTTTTAAAGTATTTTTTTATTATTATGTATTAGAGTAAATTTTTAAAAATCAAACTTTAGGTCCCCCTATGACATTTATGAGAATTAAAGATGTTGAAACTTTGGATCCTATAACAGATCGGTGCTATCGTATTAGAAAAAACATGAATCAGTTGCGTGTTGATCGGAGTTATTTTCTCGGAGGTGGAGTCGGAACTTTTACATCAGTTGCTATAGCATCATCACCTGTATTTGGATTTTTGGCTGGTTCTTCAATGGGTCTAATTTCTGCAGGGTTGTATAATCATCAACTTGCTCCTAAATAAAAGATGTATTTTGTTTGTCTTTTTAAATTTTGAGTTCTCCTCATGTAAAGCTTTGGGCCTACAGAGACTATAGTAATTGTGGAGGCTGTGCTAATAATGCGGAGAGGATTATTTTAATTAAATAAACTTTTTTTAATATTTTCTAATTAGTATGTAATTAATTGTAATTGATTTGTAACGTTTTGAAAATAAACTTAAAATAACTTTATAATACCATAATGTAATATTTACACACTTAAATACATAGATCACAACCCAGATATCATTTTCTGTGAGATCAAATTTTTAATTTATATTAAAATATTTAATAATCCCCCCCCCCCCCCCCCAAAAAAAAAAAAAGTTTTAAATGATTTGAAGATTTCATGGTCATCTTTTTTTTGATAAGTTGATCATATTCTTAGTAAATTCGTGTATATTTGTGTAAACTTGTGAATAAGTATATTATTTTTTTACTCAGGCTACTATAATTTTTTTGTACTCAGGTTACTGTAAAAATTTTCTCTATAAAAAGTATTGAAGATGAATTGGTTCTCTGGTGAAATACAAGAAGCTATAGAAAAATCGATTAAAGAAAAGAAGTTATTCATTGTGTTTGTAAAAGGTTTGTGATCTGTTTCATATTTTCTTAAGAGTGAGTTGACTTTTTTAAATGAATATTAATTGTCTAAAAAACTTAAAACTAAAGCATAATGTGTTAGGGAAATAATTGTTGTAGCAACATATATAATGTTGTAGCAACAAATTTAGTAATTTTAAGTTATAAAAAAATTTGTGAAATTACTGTCTTTTTTAGATAATGGAGAAAATTCACATCTATTAAATGCAATGTGGAATGATGAACAGGTTAGAGATTTTGTGTTGTTAAATTAAACTTCATAAAATAAATACATCTTTTTTTACAGTTTCATAAAATTAAATTTATATAAAAATAGTTAAATATAATTAAATTTATATAAAAATTTTATAAAAACAATTTCAAATAAAATTTCATAAAATTAATGACATTTCATTTTTTTGTGAAAAGTTTGTTTTATGTATTTTTAGCTCATCTAAAGAATATAGAAATTTATAATTTTATTGCAATCCCTATTTTAATGTGCTTAAATTTGAAATGTGACACAATAGTGTCACATTTCAAATTTAAAATAAACTGAAAGAACTTTTAATAACTGAAAGAAACCTTAGTAACTGTAAGAATTCTTAGTAACTGTAAGAGTTCTTAGTAACTGTAAGAATCCTTAGTAACTGTAAGAATCATTAGTAGTTGAAAGAATTCTTGGTAACTGTAAGAATTCTTAATAACTGAAAGAATCCTTAGTAACTGTAAGCATTCTTAGTAACTTAATTTTCTTAATTTCGTTATTTAGAGAGTGTTTTTTTATTTAATCAATAGATATTATCACTTTTTAATGATGGTGAAAGTATAAACATCATGATCTCAGTTGATAGTGTTACAGGAAAACAGTTTGCAGCAATATGTATCTTTTTACTTTAAGGAATATTTTAGTTGTGTTAATATGCGTTAACATTTTTATTTTATTTTAAGTATTTTAAATATTAGGCTGTGTTAACATTATCTTTTTTTTTTTAGAATATTTAAGTTAGGATGTGTGAACATTAACATTGTTATTGTTGTGTAGATGCTTTCTGAAAACATGCTGAAAACATGCTGATTTGCAGCTTTTTTCACTTGATAGACACTGATGTGTACTTTGTGCGTGCATTTGTGTGTTGTACTTCTGTTACTACATACCCCACATATGTAGTAACAGAAGTAATGTTTGAAAAACAACTGGGCAGTATTCTAGCAATAAAATTGAAATAGATCAGGATTGAACTCCTTGATGGAAAACAGAATACTGATGATATTAAAGTTCTTGCTCAGGAATTATTTCTCCATGCCTAGTGGTAAACAACTATTGATTAGTCCTGAAAAAATTAAAATTAGGGAACTGTATAAAACAGAAAAAACTGCAATAAATTATTTTAAGAATTTTGTGAACATCTGTTGGCTGTATCTCATTGTTTCAAAAAATGCAGATCTAGGAATATCTACATTAGGATCCATTGTCTCCAACAGGAACTTTTGGATTTTATTTTTCTCCTTAACATGGCCTTTGGCTGTGTTCCCTTATAAGGTATTGCAGTGGAAAGGGAACTCTATTATTACTAACATGTAAGAAGCGCTCCATTAACTTGATCCAATTATTGAGGATAGAGAAATCATGCTCATTTTTGTTCTGATCCATGCTCTTCAGTTTTATTGCCTCTAGTTTATTTATCAATGATGGCTTTTATTCACAAATGAAGCAGCATTGGCTTGAATAGGTCTAATTACATTTACAATGCATTTTTTAATCTTGTATAGAAAAGAAAGAACATCTTCCCTTGGTTTAGGTAAAAGGAAATAGGCCTAGTCAATTTGATCAGAAATAACATCAAAAAAAAATTTTAAGAAGAAGGAGATTGAGATAGTACAAAGAAAAAGATGATTGAGTGAGTGCTAAGCACATAAAAGAATGGTCAGAAGATTTAAACCTGATTTTATATCAAACAGGTGAGTTAATACATAAGTATATACCCAGGCAAATCATGTGACTGTTGATCAATCATGTGACTGTAGGGTTTTTGTGAGTCAAAGACTAATAGCCATCAACACTAAGATCCAAATTTTGCAAGAGGTTTTTTGCAAGAATTTAGCAAGAGACAAGATTCAACTGACAAAAAATTACTTCAAAGACCAAAACTATTTATTTAAAATTAGATTGAAATAATTAGAATTTTTTTTTGTTCATTTTTTTTAATGTACTTTATTCATGTTTTAAAAAATTAGACAACTTGACTCAATCATAGATAATGACACAATAAGCAATACACTATCAACATCACCATAAGTAATATGCTAACAACATCACCATAAGCAATATGCTAACAACATCAGGGGCATCAGGGACTTTTTATTTCTGTCACAGTTTTGCAAGTGTATTCAGAATAGGGTTTAGCTTTTATAGTAAAAACAGTAATTGCCCAAAAAACATTGATGTACCACACTATACTTACACAGTATTACACTAATAGCATTAATGCTGTTTACCATTTTTAACCTTATTTTAACTGGAAAGCTCAACCATAATTAGTGTAAGTTACAGTGTGATACATCAATGTTTTTTGAGCATTTACTGTTTTTATCATTTTTAATGTAAAGTTCAAGCCTGCTTCAAAACTTGATTCAATACTTTTGAGACCAATTAACAAATCCTTAACTTAATCTTGTTTTGCTACCTGCTGGAAAATGACTTATTCTAATTTTGAAAATTCTGGAGATTGCTCTGATGGTTTTAATTATTCCATAGTTTTTTTATAATTTGTATAATAACTATTTCATAGTTTTTCCATAATTTGTTTTTTCAGTATCATTAGCAAAGGTCTTTGATTCTTTAGTTAATAAACTTCTATATCTCATCTTGAATCAAACAATTAATACAGATTTTCTTGTGTGTCTTTATGTTCAACTCATACAATGATACTGAAAAACAATGATGATGATGTTCTAGTGGTGATTTGTTAATTGTAGTAACAGAAAAGCTCTATTGTGCATTTGTTGGAAGCAGTAAGGCAAGCGCCATTTTTCTTGACATATCAAAAGTATTTAATAAAGTTAAGCATGTTTTATTTTCACATGACTTGAATTCATTGACTCAATGACTCTCATTTTTTTCAGAAAATTTAAAACGTTGTTTTAAATTTTCACAATTGAGTTAAATGATTTGGTAAAAGGTTTGAGTTTAACTAACAAAAAATCTTTCTTTGGCTATAGGTTACAGGGAAAATATATGCTGACACCTGGATATCTATTTATCAATATAGAACAAGAGATCAACAGTTTGCTAAGTTTTGTATAAGAGAAAATGATTTGGTGTATTGTGTCAATATCTTCTTAAATAAAATTAACTTTACTGCTTGGTTTGAATGGTATGTGGAGATTCAAAAGTTATTTGTATGTTTTTGACCAACAAAAGAGATTTACTAAATATTTATTTGTGAGTGGGACTCATTGACCTGTAAGAAAACTCAAAAGAGATTTACTAAATATTTATTTGTTAGTGGGACTCATTGACCTGTAAGAAAACTCATAACACCCTAAAAAATATTTTGAAACAAAAGTGACTACACAGGGACTGGAGGCTTGGATAACATTTAAGGAAAGTTTTGACAAATGATGATTATAAATAATTTTGGAAAATAATAAAGACCCACGCTATGATTGCCAATATGAGAAAAAAAATCTTGGTTATCTGATGAGCCTCAAAACTCACTTCTTACACAACTATCATGATTTTTTTTCTGACTGTGTAAGTGATGTGAGTTAAGAGCAAAGAGGAGAGTTTCACCAGGATATTAACTGGTGTTATCAGGATCTGTGAAATGTAAACACAAGCGATTACTTCTGGTCATATTACTTCTGGTCATTTAATTGAGTACAACAAAATATATCACTTTAGAGAAAAAGCTACCAAAAAAAATTGAAAGAGAAGAGAGAAAAGAAATACAAGAAAATAAAAATTTAATACATTGGTTTGTATTAAATAGATAAATGATATGTTGAGTTGAATTACATTTTAATTAAACAAAAATAAGTTTTTTATATTCTTATATTTATATATTTGACCACTTTTAAAATAAGAAATTATATTGTAAGAGCACTGTGATGCAAAAAAACTGATGCGTTCTCAGGACCCAAAATACAAAAGATTCAATTGAATTTGTTCAAAATGTTTTTGGAAAACTTATTTTTGTTGACTTGTGTTATTGCAATATTTGTGATGTTCCTATATTGCTAAATGACAATATTTCACCTGAGCTTCTAATTTATGATTTCATAAATTATCTTTCAATATTGACCTTTCATGGAAGCCATATATTCAATCCATGCAAAATTAGCATCTGCTGCCATTTTCTTATTTCTATAAACCGTCAGGGTAAGTTATTCATCCATGAATGTATTACATTAACATATTTGGACTAGTTTATTTAATGATGCTTTTTTAATTTTAAGACACTTTTAAGTTCCAAAAATATTGAAAACTACATTTAAGTATTGTGAATGTTTCATTTATGCAACTTGCTAATGTTAGCCTAGAACTTGCTAATGTTAGCCTAGAACTTGCTAATGTTAGCCTAGAACTTGCTAATGTTAGCCTAGGCAGTGATTTTTAACCTGCTCTAGTAGCCAAGCTTGAAAATCTCCTCTGCTTACCAAAATAACATTTTATGTAAGTTGTCATTTAGTTTTTTTTTAGTATAGCTGTTACTTTTGCTATATAAAAAGACTGAAAGTTTTTTTATATAGCAATTTTTTTTTGTGATTTGTTTATATATTTAAAAAAAAGTTAAGTTTATGGTTCTAGGAATTAGTAAAAATTAATAAAATCAAAAATTGATGCTTCACTACTATAATTATTTTTCAAGTTTAAATTTAATTTTTATATTTGAAGCTTTATTATTTTTACATACATTCTTTAGCATAAGGATTGTGTTTATCACTTTTATTATTTCATCAATATGGTTGGAAAAAATATTAAATTATATTTGTTTTCTTAAAACTGTTTAATATTTTAATACTTTTTTGTGATCCTTAATATTTTGAATTAGATTCAGTACCTTATGTTCCATCAACATATCTAATAAATAATGAAGGAATTCCTATTGATATTATCCCTGGTGTACTTCCAGTAAATGAGTTTAAACAGCGGCTGTTGAATGCACTAGTAAATATTTTTACTATTTATTTAAAAACTAAAAAAAAAAAAAAATTTAAAACCTGTAATAAACTCAAATATCGGAAAAAATTGTTTTAGAAAACTCAGGAATCAAAAAGATTAGAAAGTGAAGTTTCGTCTGAAAAAAAATTGGAAAGTGAAGTTCCGTCTGAAAATAATCTTAGAAAAACTGAAGGCAAAATTGAAACAAGTCCATTAGCAGCTGATACTGAAGAGGCTAAAAAAAGTGTTCAGGTAATTTGTCTAGAGAATATTTTCAATAATTTTCACTTCATTGACCTCATTGGATAAAATGTTGGAATAATCAAGTTATTACTTAGTGAAATTACTTAAGTAATTTCTAGATAGCTTTTTCTAGATAATGAATATTTTGTTGGGATAAGTACAATAGTTAAAAAATTTATTTTTTTACAATTTCTTTAATAGATGACAAGATATAATAATTATATACTATAATATTAATAGGATAAATGGTGAAAAAAATATTTTAATAAAATTTTGTTTTCAAATTTGTGCAAAACTTTTCCACAAATTTGAAAACAAAATTTTAACCTTTAATTTAAAATTTTAAACAACTTGTCTATTGATATCAGAAATGAGAAATTGGCATAAAATGTTGAAAAGAAATGTAAAAGTTCCATTGCTCTAGGACTTATTTTTAAGTTACCTCAAGTTTTTCAAAAATATCAAATAGTGACCTAGAGAAATAGACCTAAAGAAAAAGATCTAAAAAAAGAGACTAAGGATTATTTTTTTAAATTTTTAAAATTTTTTAAAACCAAAAGTTATCTACTAAGATCAGAAATATTTTGTAAAATTGCAATGTTCTAATAATTTACCTTGAGATGTCCCAACAACTTTGAAAATCAAAAAAATTTTCTAAAATGGTAACTATCCAGGGAAAAAACAATTAAGAAAGCATTGTTTTTTAAATTTGTATCTGAGCTCGGATAAGTTGTTTAATCAATTAAGAGATTTATTTAAAAAATTTTAAAAGTTGTTTTTAGTTATTTCTAATTTTTAGTTTGAAAGTTGTTACCTACAACTATCAATAAATTTTTACAAAATACGAATGATAAAGTTGATCTTTTTTTTCAAAACTCTATTATAATAAATGTTTTGTGCTGATTGTCAAATATAGTACAATTCATTGTTTTTCATTGATATCATTAAATTTTCTGGATGAGCAAATTTTGCATTTCTTTGGATACAGGATTGACAATTTTCTTGAGCTCAATAGAATTATCTGGTCTAATGCACTATTTGAAAAAAATGACAACTGCCATTCATACAGGAATGCCTTAACTTCACTTCGAACCAAACAGGTGTGTACTTTTTGTACAGAAGTTACAAAAATAATTTTTTTGTAGCAATACATGTAACCAGAGTATACAGTTAGCAGTTGTCAATGACAATCATGAATGACACATGGTTTTGGTTTACATTGGTCATTGACATTGCATGTAAGCTCCTTCGATTAGTACTAAGATTTTAGCATCAACACTGAACAACAAATTTCCTTAAATTGGTTGAAAACTTACAATTGGTTTTGACAAGTCAATATACTTCAATAGTTTTGAAATTATTTGGACCACTAAATGTATTTGGCCTATGTGTAGATCTATCCAAGGTAATTAAAGATGTCTTAAAGGTAACTTATTCATGTGTAATAAACATACAAACCAATTTAGGGGTTGAAATTGTTGAAGTAAATTTTATAAAGTCAAGAACTCTTCTAACTTGTGTTACTAGTGTTCACATTCTTGCTATTATATTCAATTGCCACCATTAAACTGGTATCAATAGTATTTGCATTTAGAGAAGTTACAATGCTAATTTATATACTTTGTAAAGATCCATGTAATATTTTAACATGTTCCAGGTATTCAAAACCAGACTCCTTTATCAACACAATGTGCTATTCGGTCTCCAATGCCAGATGATATCTGTTTTTCTTTTATGATCTGGTCTCAAGTTTTGTTATTTCGATTGTTGAAAGATAACTCTTCCAATATTTTTTTATTGTTTTTTCTGTATTACTCTACAAATACTTGGGTCAAAAACATCAGACAAATCATATGCATTATGATTACTTTGGCAAGTGTTGAAGTCACAATTTTTACAAGTATTTCCTTTAGTATTTAAAAGTATTTCCTTCATCTAATCAGTTTTTTTTTTCAGTTTCCTTGCCAACTATTTTTTTCTATTAAGTATTTTTTTCATTTGGTGGAACTCTTCTGTTATTTTCACAAGCACACATCAAAGTGATATTCAGAAACACACATCGAAATGATTTTACATTTAAGTGAAGAGAAGTCAAAAATTCAATTTTGTTCACTGCGACATTTTGTCTTTGGTTCTGAATAAACAGTTTTAGAAATGATTGATATTTGTCATAGTAATTGATTATTTTAGCTGATGAGATATCACTGGATTTGATGAGATATCGCTAAATTTGATGAGATATCACTAGATGCTTTGTGCCAAATAATGACTATATAAAGTTTATGAAAAATAAGCCGAAAAAAAAAATCATTTTAAATGAATAAAAAATTGAAATACTTGCATTCATAAAACCTTTTTCAAAACTTCATTTTAAAATCAAAATTTATTTTTAATTCATCATTTATTTTGGCACTTGATTTTTGCTGTGTTGTTTTTCTATGGCTAAATTCAGCACGAAAAGTTGAAACTGTATAATTAGAGATATCTCTCATTCCCAATGATAACATATAACATTTGGCATTATAAGGTTTTGTTAACATATGCATATATATCATTTATATATACATACATACATACATACATACATACATACATACATACATACATACATACATACATACATACATACATACATACATACAGACACACAGACATACAGATATACATACATAGATATATATATATATATATATATATATATATATATATATATATATATATATATACACTACATCAAAAAATAAAACATACAGTTAATTTCCAAACATTCAAGTCTTTTTATTTCAATCAAATAATAAATAACATAATTAATATTTACATATTAATTAGTAATTGCTATAATATATAATAATATTAAAAATAAAGTTCATAAAAAAAATTATTTAATTAATAAAAACAAAAAAACATAGTCAAAGAAAAAAACATACATCAAAAAATAAAACATACACCTACAAATTATATATAAAAAAACAGGAAAAAAAGTATTTTTAATAATGTGTATGATAACCTTTTTGTGTAATAACTTCTTGCAATCTAGTATTCATCGAATGTACAAGTTTTCTTGTATCTTCTATTGAAATTTTATTCCATTCTTCCAAAAGTTTTTCTTTTAATTGTTGTTTATTTTTTATTTCGTGTTGCCGAAGTCGTCTTTCGAGAAGATCCCAAAGATTCTCAATTGGATTGAGATCTGGTGATTGTGGAGGATGCGGAAGTGTTGATTTAACATTAAAAATCAGCCAATTTTTAATTAGTTTCGATGCATGTTTTGGGTCATTGTCTTGGACTAACACGAAATTTTCAGTAGCACCTACTTTTATTGCACTTCGTTTTAGATGATTTTGCAAAATGTCTAAATATTTTTCTTTGTCCATATTAGTTTCAATAAATACTAAATCACCAACCCCACCTGCACCCATCGCTCCCCATACCATCACATTTCCGCAACCGTGTTTGACTGTAGGTGTAATATTTTGTTTGTCAAGTGCAGTGCCTGTTTTTCGCCATACATACCTTGCTCCGTCTGATCCGAAAATATTAAATTTTGATTCATCCACAAATACAACTGTGTTCCAAAATTCTTCAGACTTGTTCAAAAACTCATTCACGTAAGCCAATCTTTTAACAACATTCCTTTTTGTTAAGAATGGTTTCTTACGTGAAATTCGTCCTGCGTAGCCTTTCCGGTGCAACAAATTTCTTACAGTTTGGGGATTAACTGTCACATTTAGATCTTTTTTTAAAAGAGCAGTTATTTTTGGTTTTTGGATCTTTTTTTACCATTCTTTCAATTTTCCTTTCTACTTGCATTGTAAACGCTTTTTTTCGACCTCTTCCAGGCGCACTTTCAAATGATTTATTTTTTCTATATTTATTAATTACTGTCTGAATGGTTGCTCGAGGTCTGTCGATCAACTTAGCAATTTCTGCATAACTTTTTCCTTCTTCCTTTAGTTTCACAATTAACATTCTAATTTCAATGGACACTTTTCCTTTTGAAATTTTTGTTTTTTCAGAAATTTTTTTAGCGGTTGCCATTATTTACATCAATATGCGCACTATTTAAGTAACAATGCAATACTAAAGCAAAATATGACAAAAACAGGTCTTATTTACATTACCGAATTAGATGAGTCATGTTTTTGTGAAAGGGTATGATCGTTTTTCTTCTTGTATCTTATTTTTCTTTCATGTATTTGATGTGTGTATGTTTTATTTTTTGATGTATGTTTTTTTCTTTGACTATGTTTTTTTGTTTTTATTAATTAAATAATTTTTTTTATGAACTTTATTTTTAATATTATTATATATTATAGCAATTACTAATTAATATGTAAATATTAATTATGTTATTTATTATTTGATTGAAAAAAAGAGACTTGAATGTTTGGAAATTAACTGTATGTTTTATTTTTTGATGTAGTGTATATATATATATATATATATATATATATATATATATATATATATATATATATATATATATATATATATATATATATATATATATATATATGTATATATATATATGTATATATATATATATTAGGGATATGACTTTTTAATTTTTTTTCAAATAAAATGTTTCCTGTATCATAAATCGATGAACTTTTACCTAAAATCATGAAAAAAGGCCCAAATAGCTTTCTGCAACAAAAAAAGGTCACCCCCAAAATAAAAATTTGATTTACCATTTTTATACATTCATTTTTGACCGATGTTTTAATCTTAAGCTTAATTCTCAGCTTAATTCTATTTATTTCATTATTTTGTTATGAATTTATAAATATAACGCCACACGTTACCATGGCAACGAAACGGCCGTGTGCCGGCAAATACTTGGAATTGTTATGTGATGACGTCATTGTGTTACCACGGTGATATAGACGACTGTAACAGACTGTAGAAGATTATAGAACTTAGTAGAACATTCTGGAAGCTCTAAATAATTATATAAGCGAGCTGCTGTCAGAGCTCAGTGTTGATAATGTGAATAGTTCTATGAAGTACTCTGCGTGTAACTGAGCTAATAAGGAACTACTGTAGCGAACTAAAGACGCTGTAAGTGTACGAAGTATAAGTAGTTGTAGCATTATCGTTAGGATACGGACTGGATTATCGAACTGTTATCAACATTGACTGGATTATCGGATTAATAATTGGATTACTATACAGTTAAAGTATTTTATTAATTAAACGACTTTATTAAACGGATATTTACGCTCAGCTATCCGTAAAGTCGTAACAATATTATATGATGTCTCACAAGAAAAGTCATACCACAGTAACAAAGAACAAGAAGACTTGGACTAAAAATTTGGTGAGATTTCAAGAGTCACACAGAAGAAGAGGAAGTGTGGCTGTAGAAGAACATTCACTCGATGAAAAATCCAGAATACCACTTCAATTGCAGATCGGAGGAAGATACCAGTTTCTTCCTGGCATATGTTAAAGGAAGAAAAGAACGAATAGACCAAATTTCTAAGGAAATTACAAAATTGTGGGACAATAAACTGAATTTTCCACGTGTGTCTGATCAAGTGATAAGAGCAAAGCTTATGAAGGTGCTGAAGGTCTATGATGAATGTGTCAAGCGTGGAAAATATGATGTTCTCAATGCATTATTTGACATCACGAAAGTGAATGGCCAGTGGTTATCCTCGGAAGATAAACGTCTATACCACCTACAAAAAGAAAATAAAGGACAGGTGGGGTACTCAACAGGACAAGTGGCAAGTAAAGAAACCATTCACCCTTCCAAGAGAAGGAAAGTCCAGTCTGGAACAGCAATACCTTCCACATCACAAGTCCTGTCTACCACAGACAGTGGTACTGAATCTGAAAACTGCAAAAGTAAGAGTGAAGATGATGAAGACGACGACGGTGATAAAGACGATGATGAGGACACTCAGAAAAAAACTAGAAAGCACTACAAAAGTAAATTTGCTGTAAGTATGGTTACATCAAGTGGAGTTTCCACAAAGAAAGCTGCTAAAATATGCAATGTATTATCACAACAAGGTATTGATGTTCCAACTCCAAGTCAATCAGCAATTTACAAGTCCATATTCAAAGAGGCAGGTAAATTAAAAAAAGAAATGATACAACAACTTAAAATGGAACAGTGGTCCTTACACTTTGACGGCAAACGAATAGATGATAAGGAATATCAGGTAGTTGTACTTCAGAATGAAAGAACTGACGTGAAACTTGATGCACTGCGTTTAAAAGATGGCAAAGCTGAAACTGTTGCTGAAAAAATTGCCAAACTTATTGATGAATACAATTTGTGGAATTCAATTAAGATGATCATTACTGATACAACAAACGTCAATACTGGGAAGAGAAATGGAGTTGTTGTGAAGTTGCAACGTATGTTTAAATTAAAGGGTGTCACAATACCACAATTTATCGGTTGTCAGCATCACGTACTAGACAGGATTCTCCGTCTGGTGATGGACGAAGAACTTGGGGGTGATACCAAATCTCCAAACATTGAATACCCATTTGTGTCTGAACTGTTGAATAAGTATGATGAACTGAAGGATAAGTTTGTGAATGGAACTGTAGAAATTCTTGATAAATCAGGGTGGAGAGACGATATGAAGTTTTTGTACCATTTAACAAGAGTGTTTAGGTTCTATGAAGAACAAAGAAACTTCCCTCTGATTCACTTTCAGAACATTCCTAATATGAGCAATGCCAGATGGAACTCAAGAGCCATTCTCGCCATTCTGGCGTTCATTCTTATGCCTGAAGCGAGAAAGAATTTGGAGAAGGTTTGCAGGTTCATTTCATATGAGTGGGCAGAACATTGGTTTAGTAGTCAAAAGTACAATGACAATGACTTCAAGAATTTATCTGATGTATTGAAGCCTTACAAAAAGGCATTGCAGTCATTCAAAAATCACTGGAAGAAAGAGCCATCCGTCATCGACATACCACGAAGTGATATGTCGATGTCGATCAGATAGCTGAACGTGCAATCAAGGTGATGCAAGACCTGTATGCTTCCTGCAGAAAGAAAGACAAACTGCAACTTCGATTCATTCTAAGTAATAAGCGCTAGACTCTTTATGAGACGTGAGCATCATGTGACCCATGTACTAAACACAGTAGGCCTATAGACACAGACAGTTATGTATATTGTTGTACTAGACGCTTTGATACTGTTAATTTTGTAATACTTGTATAATTATATATCACATAATGTTTTTTGTTATATCACAGTACATGTTGCATAAATAAATAAAATAACAACAGGAGTATGACTCTTACAACATCTTCAGCCTTTAATATTCATTTACTGTACAAAAGTGTACCTATTGAAAATTCGATTTTTTGGTTTTGGGGTGACCTTTTTTCAAAATATGTCAAAATGAAACATCTATTCGTTCTTTTTACATAAAAGTTCATTGAATTACGATACAGGCCTAGTAGGTTGCAAAAAAGTCATATCCCTAATATATATATATATATATATATATGTATATATATATATATATATGTATATATATATATATATATATGTATATATATATATATATATGTATAACTATGTAACATATACATACAGTAGCGTGCAAAAGTAACCGGACAAGAGCATAACTTTTTTCAACCTAAAATTCGTCAATCTATGTGTTTCCATAGACGTTAATTCTATTAATTGAATTTTTTTGTTTTTGAAAAAGTCTTTTATAAGTGTCTTTTAAGTCCTGTTAAAATATTCATCCTCGAGCCCTGAAAAATGTTTCACGCCAAAATGCTATCTTGGTAAATGCTGAAATTAAAGAACTTTATAATGAAAAATGTGGTGTTGACACAATCAAACGTCTTTTGAGGTCTGCAAATCTACTTGGAAGGCGTTCTACAAAGAAACTTTATTTATTTATATAAAGAATCGAAAAGTACGCTTTTTTTTTAGATTTGCTAACAAACATTTGATTTGGGCAAGAAAACAGTGATTGAAAGTACTTTTTAGTGATGAATTTAAGTTTATGTTGTTTGGATCTGATAATATTTGATATGTTCGTCACCAAAAGCCCGTAAAAATGATCCTAAATACCAGCTACCAGCAGTAAAGCACAGAAGTTGAAACGTCAGGAACTGGGCTAACTTGGATAGAGATTGTATCGGTGCTATCCATTTGATTGATGGCATAATGGACAAAAATATGTACAAATATATAGTTAAGAATGTTATGCTACCACATGCTAAAGACAAAATGCCTCGAGGAAGGATATTTTAGAAGGACAATGACTCAAAGCACACTTCAACCCTTGTGAAAAACTTTTTCAAAACCAATGAAATTCGAATAATCGAATAGCCTTAGAAAAGTCCTGACCCTAATTCTATTGAACGTCTATGTAAGCTAATTGATCGACAAATTTCAGGTTGAAAACTAACAAGTAAAAGTGATTTATTGAATACTCTGAAAAAAGAATGGGAAAAATCAAAATTATTGTGATTATGAAGCTTGTGGACTCAATACCTTGTCACTGTCAAGCAGTAATTAATGCTAAGGGCTTCCCGACAAAGTAGTAAAGCAATACTTTAAAATAAAGCATTTTCAATTTAAAAAATTTAAAAAAAAAAAATCTTATTCAAGTTTTTTTTTGTCTGGATACTTTTGCACGCACCAATTTTAATTAAATGACCTTTTAAAATTAAAGTGCTTAGATTTAGTAAAAATTCTTTTGTTTTTAGATTTGTAATCAATTTTTTGACATTTCAATGAAAATTTGAAAGAAATTAGATTTGATTAATAAATGAAATTTATTTGTCAAATATCATTAGTACAAATCTTTGATAAATTTGACTTTTATTCTTAATGTCTTCAATAAAAACACAGTAACAAAAACACTTCAAAAACACAGTAATAAAAACACTTCAAAAACACAGTAATAAAAATACTTCAAAAACACAGTAATAAAAATACTTCAAAAACACAGTAATAAAAAAACTTCAAAAACACAATAATATATCTGTTTTTATTTATTTAGGAAAAACTGTTGGCAAAAGAAATGACAAATAAAGAAAAAGCTGAAGCTTTGCTTGAACGTACCAAAATCATCAAACAACAAAAAGAAAAAGAGGTATATAATTGTTCATCTAAAAAATTGTTTAAAAGATATTTTAAAAATATTTTGAGGATTATAATTCTAGTAATAATTTTTTTTATTTTAATTTTGATTTTTAATAATATTATATCAAACCAATTTATTTATTAGAGATAATTATTTTAAATACGTAAAAAAAAATTGATATAAAAAATATGATAACAAATGTAATAAATACTTAACATTTGAGTTGAGTTTTACAAACTACTGCAAGTCCCAAAAAAATACATAACAGAAGTCATATTCAAGGTATATACATATATCATAAACAACTTGTTCTATTAAATCAAAAAAAACTTTTTATTAGAACCAAAATATACAGTTGTATAATTAATGAATAAGTGGTCATTTAAGTTTGTTAAGAAAGTTATTAATTGAAGATAAAGAAATTATAATAGTGGTACCTCACTATACTCTTGTTGTACCCCTGAGCTTATTGTAATGCTAACTCTTGGAATCAGTTGTCAGAGAATTAATTTTATATTATTTATATATTCTTCAAATTTTTCGATTAAAGCCTTGTTAATGATAGTAATGTGACTAAGTAAATAATACTTAAAAAGGGGGTACAAATTTTAAAAAAATAAATGCCAATGAAAATTTAAATAAGTAAATGCCGGAAGAACCTTTGTTACTGACAAAGTTACTTCCATTTAGTTGGAGTCCATAATTCAGAGAACCACTTGTTAAATAGCTTTGGCAGTATAGAAAGTTTTTTTAAAGTTCTGAAGAAATTCAGATTTTGGCAAAACTTTGAAAAGAATTTTGCCACATTTTTGCAAGACTTTGGCGAGAATTTTTTCAGTTAAGAGACTTTAAGCTGAAAAGAAGTAGTTTAAGCTTAAGTAGAAAAACTAATGAAGAATAATAAAGGTCTGTTTTGCAACAAGACTCAATTCAACACAATAAAGGACATCTGTAGAAAGATTGTCAAATTATAGCTTTCCAAGTGAACAATTAATACAATACATATTTATATTTATATATTTTATAATTATTTTAATAATTATTATTTATACAAAATTATTTCTGAAGTATTTATAGATTTTAATAATAAAAAAAATACAAATATATATAATACAAAATTTAAGTTAAATAAAGTTTTTATTTCTGTAATTTGTTTTATAAACAAATTACAGAAATAAAAAGTCATAGAACCATGTAAGATTTCATCATCAAAGATTTCATCTTTGAACAATGGACATTTATGTTTTGTAAAACTTTTCTGCACTTCTTTTTTGGAAAAGAAATATGTAATAACATTTTATGATTTAAATAATTTAATGGTTTTAATCGTTTTATGATTTGAAGCATTACAAAAAGTAGAAGGCCAATGTAAAAAGAGAAATCATTTTAAAATTTAAAATTTTTAATGAAATCATATTTTTGTACTTATGAATAATCTATGAAGTATAATTTTTATCAAATTTTTTTGTTTAATGTTTGCTGTTTATCACTGTGTTAACTGTGTTTTTTTTTTACGGTTTTTAAAAATAAATCATTTAAAAATAACTTGCAGCAAAAATGTTTTTAACTCATTTATTTCAAAACCCATTTCAAAAACTTTAGTGTTATGAAAAAGTAAATATATATTCAAATTTTAACAAAAAAGATGCAACAATCTAATAATTTTATAATCAGTGATGAGTTCAATTTCAAAAAAAAAATTTTTTTTTTAAATTACCCAATTTTCTTGAAAAAATTTATTTATAAGACTTTGCTGCAACAATCATAAATCATGTATCAAAATGTCATATTGTCAAATAGAAAATAATAAATTACAAAATGACGAAACCAGGTTGATCAATAAAACTAATAAAATTGTGATCTTTTTTATCACAAAGAGGATTGAAGAGAAAAAAAAAATCAATTTGAATACACTACCAAATAAACACATGAGAAGTACTTTGGTACACAAAAATATTGGTAATAGTGGACTTTGGTTTAGTCTTTATGACAATTCGTGGCTGTTTCTATGCTAAGACAACAAACTCTTTGGATATAAAAACATTGTATACCAAAATATAGAATGAAATTCATATTGTGTCTGTACAATTTTTTTTTATTTCATTTTATATTTTGTTATACATTGTTACATCTGAAGATATGCTATATCTATTGCTATATATAATGTTATCTATAGCTTTATCTTTGCTATATATAATTTTATATCCGAAGATATTTGCTTACAATGTTATATCCAAAGATATTGCTGTCTTAGCATAGCAACAGTCACAAATAGTCATAAGACTAAACCAAAGTCTATTATTGGCCAACATTTTTGTGTATCAAAGTACTGTTCATGTGCTGAGTTGATAGTGGCTGAGTTTAAATAAAATATAATGTAGGTAAGAAGTAAATAGTTTGTAGGCAAGAACTCTAAACTTTTTTTACAAGTTTTTTAACACCACTTTTTTCTTGGGCTTTTAATAATTAGTTACAATAAAATATATAATTTGTATTTATTTATTTTTTTCTAAATTTTTTTTTTTACACAGAAGAGTTTTTACAGAAAAAACTATTTTTTTATGTAGAAGTTAAAGGAGCAAGAAAAAAATCGAGTGCGTGAAGGTCAAGAACTTAGTTTGGCAAAGCGTGAATTAGCTGAACGCCAAGCTGTGTTACTAGCTGCTGAAATATCAAAACGTAAAGCTGAAGAAAAAGCTGCACGAGAAAAGCTTAGAGAACAACTTCGACTTGACAAAATAGAAAAAAATGAAAGATTCGAAATGGAAAAAAAATCAAGGAAAGAAGCACTAACTGAAAAAAAACAAGCTGTAGCTTCTCCTGTATTAAAAGCTGAAAGGTAATAATGTTAATGCTGGCGAAATATAAAAATGTCAATCAAGTATTGCCCAAATAAGTTCCAAATGGGCTAAAAATATCCCGCAAAAATTTTCCTTGCAAATGTGGCATCTGTAAAAATCACATATTCTAGTAATTGGTTAAAAAGTATATTTCCAGTTCAAAATAATTAAACATTTTTGAGTTGCTCTTTTGTTTTGATCTTTTGTTTAGCTTTTCTCTGTTATCTCTGACAGCATTTTCTCTGTTATCTCTGAAAGCATTTTCTCTGTTATCTCTGACAGCATTTTCTCTGTTATCTCTGACAGCATTTTCTCTGTTATCTCTGACAGCATTTTCTCTGTTATCTCTGACAGCATTTTCTCTGTTATCTCTGACAGCATTTTCTCTGTTATCTCTGACAGCATTTAATTCTGTTTTATGCTATCCGTTCTGTAGCCTCAGTCTAAGTGCGGGATTATTCAAAAATATAATTGCAAACAGATTCTATTGAATTCAAAAACCTTTAAAATTGGTGTCTTTTTTGATCCACTTCTTCACCTCTCCAACAAACTTTTGAGTGTAATTTCTTGACCTGTTTCATAAAGAGAAACTAGAGTTAACAATTTTTAGAAGATCAACAAAGTTTCCAAAGCTAGATTTATTTAGTTGTTCAAGGTAGCTGATCCTGCTAAACAGGATCTAGCTCTGGGAACTTTCTCAGTAAATTTTATTGATCAGCTAATAAGTGTTAGCTCTAATTTCTCTATAGGACAATTACACTTAAATAACTTCTTCAACATCTTCATCTCCTTCTTGTCAACATCAATATCATTAGCTAGGACCAGCTTAACTAATTGATCTATTAGATACTAAACATTCTGAGGCATTCTTTAGAGAATAACAAGAAGGGCCTGTCAGAGTTTTTGGGTAGTGGTCCCTTATGTGAAGTGATGACTTGAAGGGAACCTAGTAATTTTAGCTCAACTTGTTAACCATATTGGATTTTTAAAACTAGGGCTCATATCATATAGAAACAAAGAATGTCACTGTATTTACCATCTTTTTGTTTATTCTTTACCTGAGCTACTTTTTCAGAAACTTTTAAGGACAATAGGTATAGAGCATCTACCGTGAACCTTAAGAATAAGTTATTATTAAACTTATTCTTAAGGTTCTAAAACTAAAAAATCTTAAAAATGTACTTTACTTTAAAAACAAAATCTATTGATCATATACTTTAACTGTGCCTGGCTTCATGGCAGGCTTAAGGTTGATAAAAATGAAAACTTGGCACATCTTCCAAATAGAAGACAAGTAGTTTACAGAGTTTCTTTTAGTTTTCTTGTTCAATGTCTTTCAAGAATCGTTTTTCAGTATTGTAATACGATATCCAACCTGTAGCTTATTTCAACCAAACCTGATGATTTCTGTTATTTTGTTCACCTACTCCTTGATGGTTAACCAGGCTTTTTGCAAACTTGCATGGAGTACTTTACAGAGGACTGGTAAGAAAACAAAGGGTCCTAACCCTTTGTTTTCTTACCAGTCCTTTGTATGAGAGATATCTACTTTAATTGTGTGTTTCCTGCAGAAAAACTAGAGAAAGGGAATATTAAGGACAATTGTAAAGATAGTAATAGTAATGGCTTCAACAATTACTATATTGTTAGAACCAGTTGCTATGCAGCATATGACAAAGATCTGATTATCAATGTTTTAATACTCTAGAAGATTTAAGACCACGTCTGTTTGGTCAACTCCTTTGGAGTTTTCAGCTGAAGCTACTCCTGGGAGGAGGTTTTTTTGTGATGGCGATCCTTTCAATAACAATCAGATTCAAATTCTTCTCCATCTCCTTGATCTGTTGGCCATTGAAATGCATGGCAGCAAGTAAAGGTAATCTAATTGCATAGCAGTAATCTGCTGCTACAAGGAAGTGCCACTACATCGACTAAGGGTTTTGTTTGGGCAAGCAATCTATCATTAAAAAAATACCATATTCACGTTTTTTAACTTTTTCTGGTCTGATTTATTAGCGTTCGATTTAAAACTACAGTTTATGGAAGAAAATTTTTGACTACCATGCAGGCCTAAATACATACTGAAATTCATTTTTCTTCCTCTTAACTTCTTTCTTAATATTATTTACTTTGTTCGGACTCAGAGGAACGTTTTTAAACGTAACAGTTTGAAAACGCATCCTCTTTTTAAGTTTTGCACAACAGAATCTAATAATTCACGCGGATCTAATAATCTACTACAGTTCTTCCAAACCAGCCTTGTTTCAGACATACATTACAAGAGAAGTAACACATCTGAGGTTGGGGTCTTTACAGAACCCGTTCTGGGACAACCTAGTCAACAAGTATAAATAAATAATAATTTTTAATTTTTACTTTTAGTAATAGTACGCGGATCCAATTTCGACTACCAGATGGTTCATCGTTATCCAATCAATTTCCTGCTGATGCTATGTTTTTGTCTCTTCATGATTTTATATGCAAGGTTAATTCTGAAATTAACCTGTTACTTTTTTTTTTATTTTTATTTTGAATTGTTGGATATGTATTTGATAGAACTTTACAGATTAAAAATATTTTTTTTTGGTTTAGCATATGAGAGAGTCTAATCTACGATTAACTACATTGTTTCCCAAATACGAGTTTACAACATCTGATATGGAAAAATCACTTCGCGAATTGTCTCTGGTGCCTAACGCGTCTATAATTGTTTCCCCAGTAATTGTTTTAATCACTATTATGATTAATTAAATTTTTTAATCATTATTATAATTATTTGAATGTTGTTTAGTACTTAATAACTGATTAGTACATTAATTTTTGTAGGGTAAACCCCAGGTGGTATCGACGCCTCAATCTTTGCCCATCTCAATTATAATATTTATTTTTTATCCGTTAATATCACTGTATTACTGGGTGTTATCACTCTTTTCAACAACGACTTCTCAACAACCCTCAAATGTTTCTCAAAATGACGAAGGTGATAAACTGGATACTTCACATAATAATAGGTTAATTTAGATTTTTCGAATGGAATTTATTGTTAGTTTAGGTTTTCAACTTTTTTTAAACATAGCTATTGTTTTATTTAAACTTTGCGTTGTCATTTTTAGTAATAAAAATGTTCGAAAACGTAATAACCAATCGAATATTCGCCAACTGCAGAGAGATGAAAATGACGATGATGAAAATAATACATGGAACGGAAATTCAACGCAGCAGATGTAAATTCATTCACCATCTTTTGGATGTTATCTTGTATTTTCTTCCTTCTGAAATATAAAATAATTTTAAAACGAGTCTAAATTATTATTATTCTTCATTGAAATGAAAAAATAGTTGTGATGTGTTCAGTTAGTTTTACCTTAAGCATAGAACTTGAATCTAGCTAAATGTATTTTTTGCTTTTGCTGAATCATCGAGTTCAATTAGCATAAAATAGAGATCAGTGAGATTTTTTAGAGTTGTTTTTTGAAACTTTTCTACTTTTTTTAATCTTTGATGAGATTTTACTGATTATTGCGGTATTTGATAGTGTTATATTTGATAGTGTTGTATTTGATATTGGTTAGTGTTATATTTGAGAAACTATTATTCGCGTCTATCGCAATAAAATCTTTTTCTGCAGTTTTTTTAATTTATTGGGTGAAAGTTAAATGTTTTGTTGAGGTTGTTCTCGGTCTATTCTGAACTATAACTTACTTTTTGTAACTTCTTCTAAATCATTGAGGCGAAGTAGCATAAAACAGCGACTATAAACATGCACTAAAATATATTCCTAGAAATAACACACTTTGTTAAAAATCTATGTAAAACATCACTAGAATTAGAATATCAATATGTTGAGAATTATATATTAATATTTATACCAATGTTCCGAGGTTCGAAGATACCGAGGTTCGATGCTGGCTCTAGTCCAATAAGCGGCATTGGTAAGGAAGGAAGCGTGAACTTCTTTGTTAAACGCTCTTCCGCGGTGCTCTGTGATAAGACCGTAAAGTCTTCTGGGAGCGCCTTAATAACTACAAAACAAAAAATTATCAAAATAAATTTTAAACCAAAAAATTGGTTATAACTTGAAGTTCGTTAATTTGAGTGAGCAAAATAAACAATGCTTTTTCACGATTCTGAACAATGTTTTTTGATTTCTTTAGTAGTTTATCACTAAATATTTGTGAATATTATTGAATAATATTATAAATATTTAAAGATATATAAATAATTATAATTATTTTTATTATGAATATTATTACTTCTTATTTTATTACGATTATTACGAGTTCTTCTCCTGGCAATCATGGTTGCAGACGTCTTGAATTTATTATTATCTAATATTAATTCTTTATTACTATTTCAAAATATTTCAAAATATAAATAATGAGTTCGGAAGAAATTTTGATAAACTTTTTAGTATTTATAAAATGAAATAGATTCCCCATCCTTAATCATTAAAAAACATCTACTGCCAAATGAAACGACATTTTTTTTTATTGACAACATACTTCTTAAAAATGTAACAAAAACTAAAATAGAGTCTTATGATTTTATGTTATTTTTGTTTTAAAATTACCATTTTAATTACCGCCAATTGTATGACAATTTTTTTTTTGTCAGCTTTTTATTTACGTCAATGAGCAGCTGTAGCACAGTGGTTAGAGTGCGCTTGCTTTAGAAGCATAAGATTCAGGGTTCAAAGCAAGCTCTATATATCACGGCATATTTCGCGCTATCGGAGGCGAAGATTGCGGGAATTTTCTAGTTCTCAATTTTCAATGCTCTTGGTGCACCTAAAACAAAAAAATTTAATAAGATTTCGAATTTTGGAATCGGTTCTTGGTCAGTCGATCTTTTTTGAATCTCTACCTTTTTTTTTAATTCTTGAAGCATTATAAATGTCAACGCTTTAAGAACTAAAAATTAATTTATAATTACTGCATATAAATTCACGCTAACTGTACTGATTCCTGTTACCACCTCATAAAGTCGATTAAAAAAATACAAAGCAACTTCAACTTCACAGTTTACATCTAAGATCTTTAAGTATGCTCATATTAGCATTTTTTTTTCAGAGATTTTCTTTAAAAGTCGTTTCATGTTATACGATATGTTTAGGAATATATAAATTGATTTTAATAAAAAGGCAGCCTATAACTTTTTTTTAAATATATTTTAGATGCTAACGTATTTATAATTAATAATGTAAATATATTATTATATCTAAAATATATTTGAACTATAGTTATACGCTGCCTTTTTTATTAAAATCAATTTATATATAATATATACATATATATATATATATATATATATATATATATATATATATATATATATATATATATATATATATATATATATATATATATATATATATATATATATATATATATATATATATATATATATATATATATAAAGCAACGCTTAAAAGATGCTTTTTTTATCACTACCATATGCAGTATAAAGTAATTCAATATAAAACAAAGAACTTTTGAATTACTTATTCAATTTAATTTAAAAATAAAAATTTAACAATTACTTTCAACATAAAAGTTTAAAAGTTTTTTAAAACTGTACAAAATTAATTTATATGTAATAATATTCATAAAAGTTTTTTTCAAGGATTTAATTGTTGAGCTGGCACAATGAATTGCTAAAAAAACTCCTTTGGCAAATGTAATTGAATGTTTTGAAAAACAAATGTTCATCTCTTTTTGAAATATATTATAATATTGTAAATAAAAAACGTAAAAACATATTAATGTATATTTATATAAAGTAAATACTTATGACCTATCTCGATTCTAAAAAAGTACTTCGTTATTTCTAACAATGATTGCCGAAATTGCCATAATTTTAGTTGTTACACAAGGTAATTGATAAAAAAAATTAATCTATATATATATATATATATATATATATATATATATATATATATATATATATATATATATATATATATATATATATATATATCATATATATATATATATATATCATATATATATATATATATATATAACTGATATATATATATATATATATATATATATATATATATATATATATATATATATATATATATATATATATATATATATATATATCAGTTGTGACAGTATTTAAAGTGTATATGTAAAATGCGTAAACTTTTATTACTATTTTTTTAGCAAATTATTTAGTGTATGGAAACACTTGCCTTGCTGATATACATATAGGATGGAAAAACACTCCACCTTACATCTACCATACCGTAAACTACAATATAACTGGAATATTACTACATTCTATTCAAAAAGCCTTTGGAAAATGTTGTAGTAAAAAACCTAACTTGATTTTAAAGCAAACGTCAAAAAACATTTACACTCAGCAAACAACCGAAAACTTTGACATGTTTATGCCTCTTGTTATTACAGAAAAAGAAAAACGTTTTACTGATTTTTTTGTTTACGTAGGTATGAGCAGTTTCATATTTTTTATTTTCAAATCAATTCCTGAAAGTTGCTTGTATTTATTACATTTTGCTTTTGGTTATACAATAAACAATCTCCATAGTCCATGATTCATGGCCCAACTTTTTACAACTTTTTATCAAAAAAACTAAACTTTAGGCTGGTTGCACTATAAAAATTGATATCTTATCTAAGTAAAGATACCAAGTTAAACTACACACAAATAAATGCTACTTACAGAATTAAGTACTTATACTTATCACTTATTATTATTACTTGTAAATATCAACACTTAAAGAGATTTTTAAATAATAAATTAATATTTGAAAATTATTATTTATGTTTAGCTATCAGTTAAATATACAGTTAAATAAAAAATGTTTATATTATTTAACTGTAAATATGCATACATGCGAACAAGTACGCATGCAAAATCGTAAGTACTAATATACGCAAGCGCAAAAAAAAATATTGCTGAAATTTCCCAAAGCCCAAAAATGCAAAAGGGTAATTTTTTGTAAGCACAAGAAATTTTTATATTACCATTCGTGTAAGTGCTAACCTAGTTAAGTGCCTATATTAGCGCTCCGGTCAATATTCGTAAATTTGTTGTTTGTTTATAATATTGTATAATTTTTAATTTAACTTTCTTTCATTAACAAAAATTTGTTATTTCTTTCACTATACATGTATTATTTATAACCATAAATATAGCAATATACCACCTCAATACTTGACATATATGCAGTTATCTTCTCAATACCAAGCAAATATTTTATGGTGGAACTTCAGTCGACCTATTTAGTCATTCAGAGCGGGCACTGTAGTTTTGCTCATCGTTTACGTTGCGAATCATTAGTGACAACTGCCAAAAGTGGCTGGGCGTTGACTAGCCACTATATCACGTGTTATAGGCTTGCTACTTATAGAGAATGCCACTAATGGTCCACTAAGTAATTGATGAGCAAAACTCTAATAAGTTGCTAAAAAATGCCTATATAGGTTAATTGCAAATCCACAAAACAATGTTTTCTGGGTTAAAGTGTTCCATTATTATACTTATTGAATTTTTTCAGAACATTTTATATTGTGGCATGAAATATTAATTTTTTTTAAATCTATTTTACGAAAATTCATTTAATTATAAGTAACAAAAAGCTATTTTCTACCATATTATTTATACTATAAACTTAATTTAAAAAAAACAAACAATTTAATGCTAAAAATGTGGATGTAGTATTAAAATCCCCACTACCCTAACTCTGTATCTCATATTGTGATATATATTTCATATGCTCAATAATAAAAGTATGCATAACTCAGTATATATAGTTAAAATTTAATACAAGTTATAATTATAATTAAACATTAGTATTATATATGTCTTACAACAATTTTTATATGTTTTTTTAGTTGATTCTCCTGGATCAGTGTTAATTAATTTTCAACAAAACAAATCAAGAAATGTAATTTCATATGCATTAAAACAAACTTTGCCAGTACTATTTTTTATTGCATTGCTTATTTGTGAAATTGGTGTGGTGTACTGGATGATGCTAATAAACCCACAAAAAAAAGATGTTGAAAGGTCGTTTCATAATGTTTTAGTTGAGGTAATTGATGGTGTGTGGTGGGCTTTTCTAAAATTTACAACAATTGGGTAGGCCATTTATTTTTTCTGCCTAATTATAGTTTACAAAATTATTTATTTATCTGATTAAAGTTTACAAAAAATGCATGTTTAATTTATCTTGAATCCAAAGTTTTTTATACTTGTTTAATAATAAATCTTGCTATGGTTTAGGTCTAATGTGACACCAACTCGTCTTGTTGATAAAACCCTGTCTAGATTGTTATTGGTTACTCGGATTGTTCTAACGATCTTTTTTATTGGTCTTATGGCAAATTCAATTGTCGAGACGTTTACAAATAAGAAGCTTGATATTTTTGGAAAAAAGGTTAAAACATTACAATAATTAAAAATACGTTTCTCATACAAAATGTGTTTAAGGCCCAATTTTATTGTTGTTCATAAAAATGTGTTTATTTAATAAATATAGTATTTAATAAACGCGTTTTTATAACACCTAAAAAAATACACAAAAAACACAACAAAAAAAGCAAATATAATATTTGTTGTAAAGTAAAATTTATTCATATTCGAAAAATATATTAATTGTTTTTTTACACCTTTTTGTAAACTTATAAAAAACGTCATCAATCATAAGCGTGTTTATGATTTATGATTAATAAAATGTGTGCTTAGTTTTGAATAAATCTTTATTCAATACTAAACGCATAAATCATTATAAGCTATTGCAAGCATATTGTACAGAATAATAAGACTACCCTTTATAGTATGGGTACATACTATAAAGGGTAGTCTATCAGACAGGTTCTGTTTGATCAATACTAAATTAGCGGTACTAAATAAACATTTGAATTTAATTTTTTCGTTTTTCAGTGTTATTTTGTTTCATATAGATTGCAGTTATTGATGGTTCATTAGAACAAAAGTACGTTGTAAATAATGGCGGTTATGCAATAGGTAACTTAGATACAAAATTTTTTACACTATTTATTATAAAAAACCAACTAATACAAACATTTAAATATGCACATGGTTTTAAAATAAAAATGCGTGCACCATGAGGAAAGGTAGGGGGGGGGGGCGAGTTTTGGGTGCAATTGACACCCCCCTCCCTTTTTTTTTTATTACTAAATTCTCTTGTTTCATGCAAGTTTTCTTGTAAAACCATTTTTGCACTGTTTAATAATTTGAGGATTGCAGTTTCAATTGTGACATTAGCTTTGATTTTGGGTTGCTATGGATACCAAAATTGATTAACAACCATACATTTTATTAACCATAATAAATATAAACTGGACAAAAGTAATAAATTTATCGGATTACTCCCATAATTACCACATTGAGTATTTTTATACTGCAAATGTAGTGGCACTACGCATTTTTTATTTGGTTGATAATGACACCTGAAATAGTTACTTACTAGCTTAAATTTCTTAAAACATCAAAGTTATAATAATAATGTAGCAGTCTAATTAAAGTTATTTTATGCATATAAAATGTTAAACGCCTACCCAATAACTAATTTCAGGTGTTTTTATGCAGTTATAGAGTTTTATTTTATGTTTCATGAAACTACTACATAATTCATATAAAAAAGAACCTTAAGCCTAAACCTTTAAGTGCATATAATAATATTAAAGTTTTGGTTTAAAATTATTTTTTAAATCAAGACTCATATATTTTGGTGGTTGTAAAACAGTTTTAGCCTCATTTTATTCACCAACTTGGCGCAAACTACAACCAATAGTTCTAAAGATGAAGAAGATGCAACTAATAGCGCTAACCATCTTTTCTTTGTTTAACTACTTGAGTTATCAAAATTCATCTGGTGTCTGCCAGATTCTACAGTTGCATAAGAGCAGAGTTATCTTTATCTATGGAAGAAGTTAGAAGAATATTTTTATATTCAATTACCAATTAAACCGATATCGGTTCATTTTGTAGCCATTGTTTTATTATTCTTTTCCTAACTAATTTTAGGGCTTTGCATAATGGCCCCTTTGTCAATGATGATTTATGAAATTAGACAAGTTATTATTTGCAGTTAAGTTTATGCAATTTACAACCGCATCCAAAGTAATAGTATAAGCTAACTTCAAGTTTTCTTGTATTTTTTATCTTATAACTATATAAAAATATAAATTTTCATACAACCGATAAAGTTCGTGCGGTTTATCCTAATTGCCTATTTCTAAGAAATGTATTAAGAAAACTGGTTGTGGTGGGGGGATGATTTTTCATATAAATTAAAGCTCGTTTTAAGGAGAATCAATCAGTGTGTTTCATAAGTTTTATTAGTGCGTTTTAAATTTAAATGTCTTAAGTGGAGTATGTCTGTGTCAGATGCGATAATTCGCGCCTGTTTACTTTATGAGTTCAAACTTGGAACCAAAGCTGCAGAAGCTTGTCGTAAGATATGAGCTGCTTTTGGGAAAGGTACCATAGCAGAACGGACGGGTCAAAATTGGTTTAAAAAATTTTCTTCTAGAAATGAAAACCTTGAAGATGAACTAAGATCTGGAAGACCATTCATTGTAAACAACGAGGAAATCAAGCTGGCAATCGAGCAGGACTCCAGTCAAACATGTCAGGACCTTGCCTTAGGATTTAATGTAAGTGATGAAACTATTCGTTTACATTTGCACCAACTTGGAAAACGTTGGAAGTTGAGCAAATGGGTACCTTATGAGTTGAGTGAAACAAACAAGCTACAGCGCTTAACCATTTGTTCTTCATTGCTTTCCCGCCACAATTTAGTGCCATTTTTTGACCGGATGTTGACGTGCGACGAAAAATGGATTATGTACTGCAACAAAAAACGAACATATCATTGGCTAGCCAGTAACGATCCAGTACCGATGACTCCTAAGCCAAGCATTCACCAACAAAAGGTTTTACTGTGTGCATGGTGGACTACAGCAGGTATCGCTCACTATGAGTTGCTACCAAGTGGACAAACCATTACTGCTGAGATATACTCAGCCCAATTGGACAGAGTTTCGGTTGCTCTTCACCAAAAACAAGCAGCTTTGGCAAACAGAAAAGGTGTTGTATTCCACCAGGACAACGCCAGACCGCACACCGCAAAAATCACGCGGGAAACTCTAACACGTTTACAATGGGAGATTCTACCTCACCCTCCGTATTCACCAGACCTTGCGCCCAGCGACTATCATCTGTTTTTGGCCCTGGATAATCATATGAGGAATCAACAGTTTCGAAATAGAGAAGATCTCGAAAATGAGTTAATTCAATTTTTAAGCTACCAAACTCAAGACTTTTATAAAAATGGAATATATCAGCTTGTTTCACGATGGGAGAAAGTTATTCTTGCTGAAAGAGACTATTTTTCAGAATAAACTTAATTAAAACTGTTTTTATGTGTATTTATTTATGGATCTATGCAAAACCGCAAAAATGTGCAATGCAATGTGCAATGCAAATGTGCAAAAATGTGCAATGCAAAACCGCAAAAAAATGCAAAACCGCACGAACTTTTTGGTTGCCTGATAAATTGACAAAATCTTACAAACAGGTATTTTAAGATGTTTGTAACACTAACCATTACAAACTTGTTTACTAACTAATTGTTTACTAACCGTTACAAACCGTTACTAACTAATGGTTATGTAATAATTTGGTCTCACTGAGACCCAACTATTACATAACCATTAAGAATAAAATACATATTGTTGGTATACAAGGGAAGTGTACTAAGTCCATTTTTGGCAGTATACAAATATTTATACCACTATTTAGTATTTTAAATTCTATATTTTGATACCACAAAAATTTAATAAATCAATTATTAATGAGTTAAGATTTTTTATTTCAACTATTACATACAAACTTATTATTTTAACTATTGCGCAAAAACTTATTTCTTCATTTTCTCAAAATAATGTTTTTGGAGTGCAGTTCCTTTGTATACCGACGATATAATGTTTTTGCCACATAAAATCAGCGCACATGCGCAGATTATAAACCAAATTTATATTGATAAAATGCATACTGAACAATATATTTCAAGCCTCAAACTACTGAACCACCTTGAGCCGCAAAAGTATTCGACTATATAAGTGAAATTTTAGGTGAAAAAATTACTTTAAATACGACGTCATTTAAAATCATTTTATTTGAAATAACTTACTTTCAAAATAGTGTTGCAATAGCTGATTTGAAAGATAATACTTTATTTTATTAAATTATGCAATAAAAAGAAAGGTTAAAAAGCATTAAAAAGAGAGGTTTAATATTAACAACTATTTTGTGCTTATTAGTAAAAAAAAATATTGTCAAATAAAAAAAAGTATTAAAGTTAAAAAAAAATAGGTTTTTTATTCTTCACCTCAGAAGCATTCGGCATGATAATTATTACGGCATACGATAATTATACCAAAAACATTTTATAAAAGCTATAGCTTTGATCAAATGTTTTTTAAATATTTGTATAATTTTGATAAAATGTATATATTTTTTAAATATTTATATAACATTTTAAAGCTTAAACATACATGTTTAAGCTATAAAGTGTTATACAATATTAAAATCTATGAGAATTAACTTTTTTTTACTTTTGTCCACCAACCTAGCCCACTGTGCCATGGTGGGCGAATTTTTTTCAAAAAGGGAACTAAGGCATCATTAAGGCTTTATTTCTTAATATTAATGGCGTTGTTTTATGACACCACCTCAAATTCATTATGGCTTTTCTTAGATCTGCTACTTTTTCTTTTTCTTGTACAATTCTTATGTGGCGTAACCAATGGAATATGGTGTAATCAATGGAATTTAAATCACAAAAATTAAAATCGAACAATTTTTTTCCGGTAAAAATTTCAATTTCGAATTTTAGCTTTTTGTTAATTGCCTGATAAAAATAAAAACTATCTACAGGTAAATATAAAGAAAAAAAAAGGGTTTTGAATACCATTGTATTATAACAGAACTGTTAATTGAAACATTCATTCAAAATGCTAAAATTGACAAAATGGAACTTCCAACTCTTTAACAGCTTCTAACTGTTTATTTTATTAGTAGTTGTGTTTTTACACACTATGTGTTTTAATTGTATTCTTTTTAATTGTATTCTGTTACGCAGAAAATGATAAGAACCATCCACAGAATGTTTTTGAATACTGTTGGCAAAAAGCTAAATCTAACTAAATTTTTAAATTGGGAATATGAGACTCAGTTTAGCTTAATTCGTTTTTCATCATTACTACAGTGAGATTTAAAGTGATTTACTTTAGATTTCAAAGATATTTATAAAAAAAATAGACTTTTCAAAATCCTCATAACCTTTTTTTTTTGACCTTTACCAATCCGTATATAAAAACTATTACAAAAGTAAAATGCTTCAAGTATAAACAGAATACGGAACTCGAAGAAGATTGGTTAAACTTATGACAAGAACCTTAGGAAGAAAAAAACCCGCTATTGAATCGAAGTAAATCCCATTTCAAAAAATTTTCTTTAAAATAATCAATACAAATTAAAAAACCCATGACACAAGTGGAAAAAAGGATACTGGTATTTTTTTTAATAAAAATTTTTGCATCGCTTATTCGATACAAATTACGCCAATATTTTTTTTCCAGTTTATTAGGTGTTCCTATGGGTTCTAAAGTTCTTATCATAAAGCATTGCTAAACTGCATTTAACCATGAATTTCACTCACCCTTCCTTACCAGTGATGCAGATGTGGGAAGAGCCGGTTTTAAATCACGGACCTCCAGTTCTTAAGCCAGAACTCTAACTACTATATTTGTAGTTCTATAATTCATTTAGTTCTGAAGTTTTCTCATTATGTTCCTTAAAGATATGAAAAGGTTATGAACCAGAGTCATGCATTGAAGTTGCATTGAAAATTTTAAAAGCAATATTTATAGTTTTATAAACTTTTTTTACAAAAAGAAAAGAGATATTAAACATTTTTTGATACCATATTTATTTCTACTTCTGGTTTTTTACCTAAGTCAATTAATAATAAAGCTCACTAAAAATTTCAAGTCAGCAAACGGCCCTAAACTAAAAAAAAATATAATTCAAAATTTACGTATTCAATAAAAAAGACGTTTTGAGAAAAATACAAAAACAAAAACAATTAAAAATTTAGCACTTGATTTGTGATTCATTTTTCAATTCTGTTGCAATCCAATTTACGAAGTCTTTCCAGTATTTATATACTTGCTTCAATACCTCTAGCACATATAACACTTTCAACTGCTATGCTTCCATCTTTAAAAGCTATAATAGAGTTTATATTCTATACTAATCCGAACAAAAAAATCTTTAGGACATCTCATTTACTTTTCACGTAAACACTTTGACAAAAATAAAGTTTCACTTTTTTTTTTTAATTTTTAAAAATTTTTTTAAAAATCAATTTTTTTGAAAAATCGATTTTTTCTGAAAAATTTCAAATTTAATGGGATTGTACCACCTTGCGTTTAAAATAATCGACATAAACAATAAGAAGTATGTCAACCTAAAATAATGAAAAGTTCACAGTATGAAACATGCTTTAGTTACTGTTATGGGTTCCTTAAACTTTTAGAACAGTTTCTATTCTTTGCAACATATAGGCATAAATTAATTCCCAATATTTGGATGTTGTTTTACGACACCACGCTTCATGATGACTTTTTTCAGATTTACTAGGTAAAAAAATAGTAGTTTATATAAGACTGCCGCATTGGTTAATAAAAATTTAAAAAATTAAGTTTAATTAAAAAAAATTAAAAATATTTAAAAATAAATTTTTCTAAGTTTTTGTTTGAAAAAGAGATAACTGAAAAAAATCAAAAAAATATTAAAGACTATTTTATTCTATAATAAAACTACATGATATGAAATTTTTCAAAATATTCCAAAATATATAAATTTAAACGCTGAGAAAACAGAAAATTTGAAAAAGACTATTTAGGTTTTTTATTTTTAGCTGTTTAAAATCTCTTGTCAGCAACACTGATTTATTTTATTTTATAAATTTTTTGATTTAAAAAGAATGTTTGCAAAAATGAATAAAGAATCATTGAAAAACAAATTAAAAAAAACCTTTTAGTTACATTGCTTTTGTTAAAATATATTTTTTGGATTCAAATTTTTTATTCAGGTTTCATTGATATCGACCATTTTTTCAACTATTTGGATAGAAGATCCGATATTGACGGAGGATTGTTTGATCTGTATTCCGTTAGTTACTATGGCGACAAATTAAGAAACTATCACCATAAATATTTGATTGACGAAGAGAATAAGAGTTATGGGGTTTTTTTATATCCTAGCATTTTTGCTTATAAATCGTGTCTAACAAAATTTTTCTTAGAAAATGTTGATGAAACACAGATTGCTTTCAAAAATCAGCTTGAAGCAATAAAGGTATTTAATACGAAAAATTTTTTTTGAACAATTGCTAAAATTAAAATTGCGACAGTTTTATTGTCATTAATTATATAACGACAAAATTTATTCGTCAACAAATTTTGAAAGTTTTTTGAAAGTTAAAATATTCTTATAAATATATAAGATTTTTATAGTTTTAACTGTAAATTTAAAAAAAGTATGAAAACCAGAAAACAAAATTTGACCTAAACCGTAATAAAAAATTTAAATTAACTGAATGAAATGTCTGGACTTAGTCGAATTTAAATAGTGCATTTGGCGAGCTTTTAATTTTACATTTATATTATATTTAGAACTTTAAATTCTACAATCCAGAAACAATGTCAAAAAAAGTTTTAGATGATTTAATTACAACAAAAATGACAGTATCATTGAGCGTTATTGTTTTTATCGTTTTCGCTTGCGGTTGTTTGAGAAAGTATATTATTTTAATGAAGAATAAAAGAAATTATGTAGGAGCTGCTTATGGTATGTATAGTATGCCTAATTTAGATACAAATTGTAATTAATTTAGCTACTCCGTGTTTTTGGTCTGTTTTTTATATATATATATATATATATATATATATATATATATATATATATATATATATATATATATATATATATATATATATATATACATATATAAATAAAATTTAAAACGTGTTTGTCATGCTGTGACTATTATATTAAATTTCTAGAGGTTTTTATTTTGTTGTTTTAAGCTATTGCTTTTAGACAATAATATTTTATTCAATCAAAGTGTTTGAGCAAATAATATAATGTTGAAGTTTTAGAAAAATCAAATATAAATATCAATTTAAAATATGTTTTGCTCGTGATATTTGATTTTGCAAGAGTGGCCGTTTCACCATTTGTCATTTATTTTAAATTTCTTCTGATAACACAAACAAAGTCGCGAGAATCAATTTGAATGCAACCAAACGGTTGCGTTCATAACTCAAGTTTAATTGGGACGAATATAGACGATGCTCTGATCATCCAGAATATGAACTTTAGAAAACAGTTCTTGACTATTAAAATTAAACAAAGAAATAAAACAAAAAAAACTGGCCAAACCATTTTATGATCTATATTGAAAAATTATATTGGCTAATAATAAGAATAGCGAAAGTTTTTAACTTCAGTAAATAACAAATAATGATGTATCTTTTTACTCTAAAATGTTAATATAGTTTCAAATTTTTTTTTTAAATTAGAATTTGTTTTTTTAGATTCAATCAACAACTTTGTCATGTTACACACTGTAAAAACCGACCACCAATATGTATTAAAGGAAAACATGAAAAAAATGCAAAACGACCTCCAAGTTTTGCAAGCGTATTTTGAACATGTCACAGAAAGTCTTCAAAGCAAACTACACATTACAGATAATTTATTTCGTGCAAATATCCCAATTCCTTACGAAAGATTAAATGATATTGATGAAGAATAATTAACTTTAAAAGAAAATGGTGACAGCTATGATCATAATCAACTTTTATACATGATTTTATTCAATATTTTTTATAGAGGATACAATAAATATTTGATTTTTTTTCCATTTTTACTTTCTTTTTATTTTTAATTTTTTATTTTTTGAGTCCTCTTCCTTGTCTCTATCAAGTCTATTGCGCTCTCTTCATATTTTTTTTAATAAGTAGTTTACTTGCCTTAATATACCTAAAAACTTTTTTTATACCGTAAACCGGGGGTTACTTTGAACGTTTTTGATATTTTTTTACTTGCTATTCCTTCACTATTGACAATATTTAACATTTAACAAATATAGTGACTGAGGTTGACTCTTACATAATTCAAATTCAAAATGATATTTAAATAAAAGCATTTTGTATAATATTAAATTAATTGGTTATTCAAAGTTACCCCACAAATGGGGTAACTTTGAATACGTTTTCCGTAAAAGCAAAACCTATTCAAATTTAAGCAAAACCTATTTTAAAATTTAATAAAAACAACGATGTAGTTTCCCATGAATTTAATATTGCTGAAATAGTATAATATCGTTTCATTACAAACACCTATTTGGTTTATTGTTTTGTTTTAATGGGTATGTTTTAAGAGGACTAGCATAAAAGGGTAAACAGATTCTATCTGTTGACCAGCCTTGCACCCCTATTTCATCTATTAGGCTGGCGTAGATATGTTTATAATACATTGTTTCCAGATAAGAATGTTGAATGTTGAATCTTCTTGACTCGATTTTGCTTGTGTCTCTGTTTTTATTACAAGGCAATTCATTCTATGATCTCCTAATGAGGATACAGCCGTAAAATTCAATTTTATAGTTCTGAGACCAGCTGGTAGTCAAGTTTCCCGAACTCTGTGGTAGTTCTCAGAGAGGCTGATTCCATTATCAGCTGTAAAATATCAGATTACTAAAAGTGCCATGTTGTGCGTGGATGGTGTCCCTGTTCGTACTTCTGGTATGCATTGTCGAGGCCTCATTTGGAGTCCTTTGTCACGGCTTAAGGTTTATTAATAGTAACTCGGCAATTGCTTGAACTATTAAATAGTGTACTGAGCACTATATGTGCTTTAAGTCAAGTTCTTTAACAAACTTAAAAAAGAGTAAAGTACCAAAAACTGTAAAACACAAAAAAACATCGTCATCACCAAGTTCTCTAAATCTATCATTCACTAATATTTTTGGTCTTTGAAGTAATTTTGCTTCTGTTGATATTTATCTCACGCAAAACTAGGTTTGAATTCACCGACTATTCTTTTATGTGCTTTCGTTTAGCACCACTTCACTCTATTGCCATTCTTTTTGTTCTATATCACTCTCCTTTATCTCAAGACTGCACTCTTTTTGATGTAATTCTGATCAAATTAACCAAGCCCTCTCACTTTATCCTTTAGTCAATATCGTTGTTGTTGGTAAAATACTCATCACATTGAATGGCTTTGCTCTAGTGTCAGTGACTCTGCAAGCGTTAAAGACCACAACTTTTGCTTTTCTCAATCTGTAACACAAATAGTCAACTTTCCAACTCGCTTTCCAGACAATACAAATACTTTACCTTCTCTACTCGGCTTATGTCTTGTTTCTGATCCTAGTCAGTGCTCAGTTTCTCCGCATTTAACCATAGGTGTTTCTAATCACGGTTTAATCTCTATAATACTATTATCTCATTCTTCTTCATCATCAGAATCTCCCTATCATCGCACCTCTTACAACTACCTTAAAGCTGACTGGGACTCTTTCCGTGATTTTCTTTGTGATGACTCTTTATCTTTAGTCTTCCTGCTGACAAATGTGATTCTAACGTAACTTCTTAGATTTAGACTGGCATGGAATCCTTTATTCCCTCTTGACAATTCAAAGACAAGCCTCACTCTTCTCCATGGTTTTTCTCTCATTGTGCAACTACAATTTCCAATCGTAACCATTACTTTCATATCTATCAGCAAAAAAATTCTCCAGAAAACAGATTTTTGTTTACTACTGCTAAAAACCATTGTACGAAGGTTTTGTCAAATGCCAAAGCCCGCTATTGTCGGTTACAAAATCTCGTATTTCATCTCAAAAATTAGGCTCTCGTGACTTCCGGAGAATCTTTAACAGTATCTATAACAAAACCAAATCAATTATTCAATCTCTCTTGCTTGGTTCAGATTTTGTCATCTCACTTAAAGACAAAGCTGAATTGCTTGCTAAGAACTTCTCATCAATATCATCTCTTAATTCCACTAGTCGCTTTTTACCTGATATAGCCGACAAACAGGTTAATCTATTGCCTGACCTTCGTATCACTCCAGCTTCTGTATCTAAAGTGACTTCCTGCTTAGACTTTTCTACAGCTTATGGACCGGACAACATACCTGTTATAGTCTTGCAATGTTCTCCGGAGCTGTCGTCTATACTTTCAAAACTATTGAACAAGTGCTTATCAGAGTCTTGTTTTCCAGCCTGTTGGAAAGCGACATCTGTTATCCCTATTTTCAAAAACTCTGGAAAGCGATTTGACTTGTCTAACTACCGTCACATTAGACTTCTTACTATCATAAGCAATGATTTTATGTCTTTAATTAACAAACATTTTCTGATTGCTTGGAGGGGGTATTTTTTAAACATAGTTGGACCTGCTCTTGCAGCGATATTTTATTTCACACATATTTTTTCTAGCTGTAATTATGTGTGTATATGTGTGTATATATATATATATATATATATATATATATATATATATATATATATATATATATATATATATATATATATATATATATATATATATATATATATATATATATATATACATATATATATATATATATATATATATATATATATATATATATATATATATATGTGTATATATATATATATATATATATATATATATATATATATATATATATATATATATATATATATATATAAGTATATAATAAAAAATAAACATATACTTTTATATAAGTTTTAAAATTTATGAGTGTTCTGAAAAAGTGCATACACAGATAAATATATAAGTATAAATATATATATATATATATATATTAGGGCATGCCAAAAAAAAAATTTTTGGTCGCGCTTTAAAAACCTATTCTATACATAAAAATAAGCAAAAATATGAATTTTCATTGTTCTATCTCAATTCTAGGTGCCAGAAGATGAAATCAAGATTTTACGAAAATACGCAAAGTATGATGAAATTACATGAAGGATGACAAAATAACAAGATTGCACCATTTTGTGTTTAGTTTAAGATTACAATCACTACATGACATATCTATTATAAACTGTTAATAATTTTTTATAGCTTAATAGTTAAAAATAGTTAAAATAACATTAACTTTTTCAAAAGAAATGGGTCCAAAAAAGAAGAAAAATGTCCATGTAAGTGAAAGTGTCAGACGACCATTATATCTGTTAACTAACCCAATTTCACAGCTACCAAATACACAGCTTCCAACCAATGGTAGTATTTTAAGATATTATCAATATTTAATTTCAAGTAAAAAGAAAAGATTTATTAAAACACAAATTAACATGGTCTGTAAGAAGCAAAAAGGAACAAGGAACTTGGTGTGCAAAAGTAAGACATAACTGTAAAACATAAACATTTTTATTCCTAGATTAAAGAGGACTAAATAATTATTTTTTCAGGTGCAATAAATGTTAAATAAAAAAAATATTTTTAAAAATCTAAATTAGGTAGAGATTTTTGTGACCTTGAGACGCAATCAGACTGCTTGATTAGACAAATAGTCAACATTTGGACCAAAGCAGGATTTCAAGCATACATCATTTCAGAATATTCAATTCTTGACAAACTTCAAGCTCTACACAAGAAGTATCAACTTTTGAAAAAACGTGTTACCCTGAAAGATACCAAAGATACTAGAGAAAATATTAAGAATGAATTCATTTCAACAATGGAACAGTTGTTTGACATAGGCAAAGATAACTTAGAGCAACTGATGAGAAGTGACCTAATAACACCAAGAACACAAGCTGCTATTGAAGAAGACCTAAATTTCTATCTAGACCAGCAAACAGACAGGTAAGAGTATCAATTATATTGTAGCCTTTTTGTAAATTTCTCTATATTAATCAAATTGTTAGTAGCGCAGCTACTTTATGTAGGGCTTTCAGTCTGTCTGTCTTTCAGCTATCCATCTGTCTGTCCATCAGAGTAAGTTATTGCATTCTAATATTATACATTTTTGTTTTAGGAAGTGGTTTATTTCTAAGCCAGATAAAGAGCTAGCTACCATCATTGAGAAACGACTAGAAAGGTATAAAAGACAAGAACAAATGAGAATGAAGTACCTAGAGGAGAAAGAAAGATGTAAATCAGCTCCCCCACCACTTGATGAAAGTGATGAAAACTTGACGCCAACTAAGAAAAGGTAAAACAAGTGTCATAATTACTTTAAAACTGTTAAAAAACTTACTTCTTAAAAATGAAATCCTAACTTATTTATGTAAATATTTTAGATACAAGTCTGGTCCAGCCAACTTGGATATGTTTGACTCAACTTTGACAGATCCAGATTTTGCTGTAGAAGAAGACTCATTCGAAGGTAGTGATGATGACTTTGAATATGGTGCTGCTCATAATAAAACCCCAAAAGTCTTACCTAAAGGCTCAATGCAAGTAAATAAAAAGATTACAAGAGAAGAATTGATGGCAGTAACTACACCTATTTGTGCTAGAGGGTTAATCAGCATTGAATTACAAACCTGGCTGTTGTCGTCTGTTGTTAATTATCTGGGAGGAGATGTTAATCAGATGGGCATTTCTAAATCTAGTATTTCAAGAGAAAGAGCAAAAGTAATTGAACATCAAGGTAATTTTTAAAGGGACACCTAAAGAAAAAGTCTTTTATGCCAACTTTTTGCAAAATTAAGTTTTTTTTTTCAAATCAAAAAGTTTTTCTTCAGATGCCATATTTCTTATCCCTGATTTTCTAATGTAAGTCTATTATAAATGAAAGTTATGATTAAAATCTTACTATACCTTTAAAGAGTGGAATATTTACCTAAAAATAAACCATCATAACAATAATATATTGTGTTAAAAATGATCTTTATTTAGGCAATACCATCAGAGAAAATTACAGAGAGACAATGGCTGGAAAACATCTTGTTCTCCACTTTGATGGCAAGCTGTTAAAACATTTAGATGAAAATACCTTGCAATCTGTTGTAAGAGATAGAGTTGCTGTCAGTGTTACTAGTCCTGAATTTGAGAATAAAAACGATCTCTTACTTGGTGTTTTACCTGCAGAGTCTGGCAAAGCTGTTGATCAAACAGAAATTATTCACAACTTACTTGAGTCCTTTGAAATATGCAATGAAATTTTCGCAATGGTTGCAGATACTACCAATGTTAACACAGGAGCCCATGGAGGAATTATAACCAGGTTGTGCTATATTTTGGGAAAACCTGTTCTCTGGCTGTTATGCAGACATCACATGTTTGAAATAGCAATACATAAGGCAATTGTAATTGTCCTTGGACCTACTGCTACACCAGATAGACAGTTCTATAAAGATTTCAAGAAGGACTGGGAAGTATATCACGCCATAATTCAAAAAGCTAACCTGTCTGAGTTTAAGAAATTTGATGAGAAGAAGCTGGAAGTTGGATCTGAACTTCATAAACTTTACGTGGAAGTTCAGGAATATCTGAAGTTTGCTCTTAATCACGAAGTGTTTCCAAGAGATGATTATAATCATCTAGTTAAGTATGCTGCTTTTTATTTAAATGTCTCATCACCAAAGCTGAATGGTTTTAAAATTTATCAACCAGGAGCCAATTACAATGCTCGTTTTATGGCTGACAGTCTTTACAATTTAGCTATTGTTATGACATCAGGTATAATAGATTTTCTGCCTAAAGATCAGTTACCTCACCTGGAAAAGTCAGCTTTTATATGTGCAGTTTTTTATGCTCCATGGTATTTACGTTCATACAAAGCAGAATATGCTGTTAAGAATGATTTCCTGTCATTCAAGTCAGCTTATGTTATACAACAAGAGTTTGATGTCAAAATTGGCAATGCTTTTCTGAAATTTTTTCAGCAACACTCTTGGTACCTTGCCCCAAAGGTTGCTGTGTTAATACTGGCAGATCCAGATTTTGAAGAGAAGCTTGCAGTTCTAGACAAGCTGTTGACCTTTGAGGTACCAGATATCAACACTATTCCCAATCGTAAACCTGATGCTGTCCTAGTTTTACCAACCTCTGAGGTAACAGAGTTGATTACAGAGGAAAGTTGGGCTCTTTTCATTGTTCTAGGCATACAGGACGAAATTCCTACCTGGAAAACAGGTTTAGCTGCTGGAAAGCTGGAGGAAAATGATTCCTATATATCATTTTGTGAGTTTGTAAAATCTCTAAATGTTACAAATGACCCAGCAGAGCGGAATATCAATCTTATACAAAGATATATCAGTAGCACATTAAAGGAGGACAAAAAACAAGATATACTGCTAGTTGTCAGAGAGCACAGGGCATTAATATCATTAGAAGCTGACCAAAGTGCACTGGCCAAATTGTAAAATATCTGTTATAGTAACAATATTAGATTTTAAACTAAAAAATACCTTTCCTAACTTTTTTATTTCTTCATTTTCAAATAGAATATTTTTTTTCAGAAAAAAACAACGATTTCTCGTATTTGCGTAAAAACCTAAAATCATCTTCCAGCACTAAATATGGTCCTAGAGAGTTCAAATTTGGTTTATATACTTCTTTTTATGTATAGAACAGGTATTTATACCGCGACCTTTCATTTTCTGAAAATCGTGATATTTTGGCATGCCCTAATATATATATATATATATATATATATATATATATATATATATATATATATATATATATATATATATATATATATATATATATATATATATATATATATATATATATATATATATATTATATATATATATATATATATATATATATATATATATATATATATATATATATATATTATATATATATATATATATATATATATATATATATATATATATATATATATATATATATATATATATATATATATATATATAATATATACATAAGTATATATATAACGGGTGATGCGGAAGTTATCGGACAAATCCTAATTTCATTATTTGAGCATAATAATTAGTTTTTGAGGTTTTATGCCTAGGCATAAACGTTCTATAAAATATGAACTTTATTATTTGAAACACAATTATTTAAAATGAGGTTAAATGCAGCTGAACGAGAATCTTTTCGAAAGCGACTAAAAATGTTTTTTGTAAATAAACCTAATATATAAAAAAAAATAATCGTAAATCATTTTGAAAAAGAAGGATTTGCTCGAAGTACAATATATGATAACCTAAAAAGACTTGAAACTGTTCAATCGTTTTCTGATAGAAAGCACCCTGGTCGTCCGACATCCTGGATTAGAAAAAAGAAAGCCGAATTAACGAGACTTGTCAACAATCGAAAAGGGGTCAGTCAGAGAAAAATAGGTATTAAATTTGGTGTAAATCAATCGACATATGGTCGTCAGTTAAAAAAAATGAATATTAAATATAGAAAACGTGGAAAGACTCCAAAATACACTATAGAACAACAAATAAAGGCAAAGAAAAGAAGCAGGAAACTAGTTAACCAACTCTATAACACAAAATCGCTTCTAGTCATCGATGACGAAAAATACTTTTTTTTTGAAGGGGACAACATACCTAGTTTCTGGATACTACACAAACAACAAAAAGAAATGCCCAGAAAGTGTTCGTTTTATAGGAAAAGAGAAATTTTCAAAAAAATTATTAATGTGGATAGCCATATCTGACCGTGGTATGTCCGAGCCATTGTTTCGCACTTCCAAGGCTGTAGCGATCAATTCATCAATCTATATTAATGAATGTTTAGAAAAACGACTTCTTCCATTTATTCACAAGTATTATGGAGACTTTAACTACTTATTTTGGCCAGATTTAGCAAGTTCTCATTATTCTAAAGATTGTCTAAATTGGATGGGCCAATAAGTCTATTACGTTGATAAAGAATCCAATCCCCCAAATGTGCCTCAAGCACAACCAATTGAAAATTTTTGGGGACATTTGGCACAGAAGATTTACGAGGGAAATCGGCAAAATGTAAAGATGTTGCGTTTGCGTGGTCTGAAAGTGAAACTGATGTAAATGAGACTCTTTAGAGCAGTGCCCATTATAGTATTTATCGAGAAGAGAAAGAGAAGCTACATTACAACGATGTGATAATGGTTGGAGGCTCGCTGCAAGAGCAGGTCCAACTTTGTTTAAAATGCGTTTCTGCATCTTTTCTAAAAGAGATAAGGCATCATTCGAAGATCCGCCCCTGATGTCGCGACTGTATTCAATAAAAGGACGGATTTTAGATTTATAGAGATAAAGAATACTGAGTAAGAAAGTGGCAAACACGATGAAGAGATGCAAACCTTAGCAGATGCTAATTTTGCAATTGATTTGATATATGGTTTCCCAGGAAGATCAGTAAGAGTTAATCCTAGAAGAAGAAAGGTAGAAGACTCATCGAGTACATTACCGTTAATAAATATAGGAAGGTTGTTTAATAGTAACTACTTTTTGTACTTTTCTTGGTTTTCTTTTGTTCTTTTATCTATTTTCTTATTTTATTGTTCTTGATCGCTTATCACAATTTAGTTAGGCTATAAGAGAGTTAACCATCCAATATATAGATTATATGTATTTTCATACTCTTGAACAAGTTATGCAATACGTCTATACATCTGGTAAATAAATTGTTGTTGTTGTACCTGATGTGTACTAAATTGTTTTAATAACTCTAGGCCACTTAAAGTTTTTTATTACGTTTATTCGTTTATGTTTTACCCATGAAAAAAGCTTTATGAAAAAAATTAATGTATCATGTTTATACACATGATACATTAATTTTTAATCATAATGATATAATATATAATACATGTATGTATTATATATTATATTATTATGTGAAGGAAATCTTTAAGTTGTTTCATGTTTCTGACAATTTATGTAATGGAGTTACTTTGAACGTAATTCAAAGTTTACCCTGAATGCAAAAAAGTGTATACATCAAAGTATGTTATGCTATAGCAATGGAACATAACTATAGTAGGCTATACACACCTCTTTAGATTATACATGTTTAATAAATTTATAAACAAAATTTATGTAACTTAAGCAACAAGCTGCTTCACGAGCTGAGGCAGTGTACAAAGTATTCTTCCTTTTTTTGAGAAAAATACCAAAAATATTTGACTCATTTTTTAAGGAACAATAACAACCAATAAACAAAGTAAAAACTTTATATAACCAAAATATAAACTATTTTATTATTTTGTTGTTTAAGGTTTAAACAGTTTCATATAAATTCTTGTCATAATAAAAAATTTAAAAAAAATAGAATTTGTATTCAAAGTTACCCGCTATTCAAAGGTTTACGGTATTTATATAGTTTTTACATGATTTTTTATTTTGTTAAAAAAGCAGTTATATTTTTTCTAAATAATGATTTTTTTTCTAAAGCTTTTAAAAAATGGCATTTTTTTTTCTAGGTTCTTTTTGGTTTCCTAAAATTGTTTGTTAATATTAAGTAAATGTGTTACAATTCACAAAAACATTAATTTTTATAACTAACGAATGAATGGTATAATTGTTTAATTGGTATAGCTGTTTATGTATATTATACGGATGTTCATTATTCGCGGTTTTTTTAAAATATCAAACGATTTGCCTCGTTTAAAGCAAAATTCTCTTGTCTTCTATTTTAAATTTTTATTTTTTTGATTATAAATTTAATATTTTAGGTTTTATATATTTTTTAAATAATACAGTTTTTACTTATTTTATTTAATTTAAAAAGTAAATTTCTATAACCTGAGAACTTTGTTTATTGACTGCGATATCATTACATCATTACATACATTATAATAAAAATTTCTGAATAAACCTTTAAAATAGATAGTTTAACAGTTCTCATAAGATTTTTTGTTTCCTAAAAAATGCGTTTAACTTACTCTGACATCTAAAGTTTAAATTTTTATTTGCTGATTTTGTCCAATCGTGACTTTCTTAAAGCTTTTTTCATGGGTAAAACATAAAACGAATAGTGTTTGTTGCGCTTAGCCTAAACGTAATAAAAAACTTTAAGTGGCCTAGAGTTATTAAAACAATTTAGTACACAACAAGTACAACAACAGCAGTTTATTTACCAGATATATAGACGTATTACATGACTTGTTCAAGAGTATGAAAATACATATAACCTATATTTTGGATGGTTAACTCTCTTATAGCCTAACTAAACTATGATAAGCGATCAAGAGCCATAAAATAAGAAAATAGAAAAAAGAACAAAAAAAAACCAAGAAAAGTAAAAAAAGTAGTTACTATTAAACAGCATTTATTGGCATTTATTTATGTTATCTTAAAATCTTTACAAATTAATAAAGTTGTTGTTTCTATTCTTGGTGTAAAAAGTAATATTTGAATTTAGCTTTAAGAATATGCTTTTTAATATTACAAAAGGTATGTTTAATTTATTATGAAGTTGATTTCATTCCATTGTTTAAGAGTCTGTAAAAGAGTGTTTACTTTAGAATAGTAAATTATAGATTCGGACACTTAATGCATCTCTACAAAAATTAGAATGTAGAATGACTGCTGTTTACTCTGCTAGTGTAAACCATTCATTAAAAGGTGACAGGATTTTGTAAAGACAACTGTGCGTAAGTAAACAAGATTAAATTTTAACTATATCATGGAGTTTGTTAACTTGCTGTGCATTAAAAGATTCAAGTACATGACAATTTTTAGGTAGAAATTCAATTAATCGGATTGTGTTTTTTTTTGTATGAATATTAGGCGCTTCATAATTGTTATCTCCACAATGAGGCTATATATGAGGTTAGAATGGTGTTAAAAGTGACAGTAATAAATTAATAATTGTAAAGGAGCATGTTGAAAGTGATATTTATTATTTAATTATTGTAAGTGGGTGTGGTTAAATGTGGCATTTTTAACCTAATTATTGTTATTATTGTTAATGGATAATTTATTGGTGCATACTCTCCATAGACCTCTTTTTTATTATATATTCTGTTGGTGGATCAGCATAGACACTCTTGTATTTTGTACTGGTTTTTAATACATAGTCTCTCCAAAGAAACAGTTTTTAATCCTCGAGATTTTACATGGTGCCCGATGAGGGATTATGAAGAGATACCGAATCAAAAGATTAAAGAAAGAAGGAAGAGTTAAGAAAAGTTTGAGTTATTGAACGTTGAAGTTGAGTTTTTCATTTGTGATTTTGTTCGGGAAGCTTTGATAGAATTAGAATTTAAATGTTGAAGGTGTCGATTTTTTTTCTAAGTTGTACATATTTATTTAAAAATGGCAGCCGCGTCAGGAAGGTAAGTAATGAGAAGGAGAGCGTTACGAGTAAGTTTTGAAAATTTATTGAGCGAAATAAGAGAGGAATTAGAGAGTGAGGAATTTAACTATGCCAAATTAGTAGGTTTAAAAAATAATTTAAGCGAGAGATACGAGAGATTAAACAATATTGATGTGGAAATATTAAGTAATTTAGATCAAGAGGCAATTGAAAATAACGTTTGTGGGAGTCCAAGAGTAGTTGAGTTTTATTATGTGTTGATGGCTGGAGTGACACTAAAATTAACAAGTATGAAAATAAATGAATCGAATAAAGATTCTGTTAAAAGTTTAAATCAAGCTAAATGTATTTTACCTAAGTTAGAATTGCCTGTTTTTAATTGGAATCCCGTGGATTTACAGAGTTTTTGGAACCAATTTAATTTATAAATCTAAAAAAATATTTGTCCGGCCAAGCATTAGCTACTATCTCAGGACTTTCACTTAGTTTAGAAAACTACAATGAGGCCATTGAAATCTTGATAAACAGATACGGGAATACACAAGTTTTAATTTCAGCACATATGGATTCTTTATTAAAAACAAAGAAAATTAAAGATTTCAATGATCTAGAAGAACTAAGAAAACTTTATAATGATATAGAGAGCTGTGTACGTAATCTTAGATCCCTAAAAATAGAAACAACAACTAACGGCTGTTTGTAAATTCCTATCCTTAAGGAGAGACTGCCAGATGAACTTTTAATTCTAATTTCTAGAAAATTTGCCGGAAAGTTATGGACTTTAAATAGACTTTTAAAATATTACAATGAAGAATTACAAGCTAAGGAGTGTTGTTCCAAATACCTTTTAAAATCAAGTCATGAAAAAAATGAACATAAAAATTTCTTTAAACAAATATGCAAAACTATTCTCATAGTTATAGAAACAAAAATAACTTTACAACATCAGGTTTTCATACACAAAATAAAAGAGCACCAAAACAAAAAATTTTGCAATGTGTATATTGTTTAGAAAACCATGAGCCTTCTCACTGTTTAAAGGTAACGAATTTAGGTTCAACAATTGAAATTTTAAAACAGCAAAAGAGATGTTTCATCTGTTTGAAATTAGGATATATCTCAAAATTTTGAAATTAAAGACAATAATGCAAGAAGCTATAATAATAAAAACATTCGGTCAATTTAACAGTTCCAGGGTTAAAAAGCTTGATGTTGTTCAACTTATGGTAAAATATAGAAATGCTAACTTGTATTTATATTTCGAGGCACTGTGTGTGTATTTTTAGCCCTTTGCAGAGGCAAGAGATATCTCAAGCGTGTAAAAATTACCCACATATTTCAAAACTAATTCTTGCTGATTACGATGATGGTTCTAAAGATTTTCCTATTGACTTATTGGTAAGGTGTAATTTGTACCATAAATTATGACAGGTAAAGTTATTAGAGGGATTGAAGGCTATTCTGTAGCTTCTTCCTCTTTTCTAGGATGGGTATTAAGTGGCCCAAAGCCTTCTGTAATAAATGGTAATGAGAAAATAATCCTGAATTTACGCGTTGATGCTAATTTAATAGGGAGTGTGGAAGATGTGCGCAGTGAAAGAGATGAACTAAGAAGTGATTTACAAAAGTTTTGGAATGTGGAGAAAATGGAATCTACTGATGAGTGTATGGTACAATTTGAAAATGATATTATGCATAACGGTGAAAGATATGTAACTAAGCTTCCTTTTAAGCGATATCATGATTGCTTACTTGATAACTATAAAATTTGTGAGATTAAACTGAATAGGTTAAAGAGGCAATTGGGTGATAAGAATTTGTTAAGTAATTATGACTCCATTTTTAAAGAATACGAAATAAATAAAATTATTAAAAGAGTTCCTGACAATGAAATTGCTAAGGAATCAGGAAAAACACACCACCTAGCACACCGGCCAGTTGTAAGAAAAGATATGAAAACCACTAAGATAAGAGCAGTATTTGATGCTTCCTGTTCTAACAATGGATTATCCTTGAATGATTGTCTTTATTCAGGGCCAAATCTATTATCCAAAATATTTGATGTGCTACTGCGATTCCGATTAAATTATATTGCCATATTAGCAGATATTAAACAAGCTTACTTAAATGTAAAAATTTCTAGTGAGCATAAAGATTATTTAAGATTCCTCTGCTATGAAAATGTTGAAACAGAACAGGACTCAGAATTGATTGTTTGTAGGTTTTTGAGAGTAGTATTTGTTCTGACTAGTAGCTCCTTTTTATTACATGGAACAATAAGACATCATCTCAAAAAATATAAAAAATGTAATGGTAAGTTTGTAAAAAGATTCGTTGAAGATTTATATGTTGATAATGTCACATCTGGAACTGAAAGTGTAACTAAGGGTAAAGAGTTTTATAAAAAGTCAAAAACAATTATGTCTGAAGGTGGTTTCAATTTAAAGAAATCGGAAACAAAAAGTCGAGAGTTACAAAACTATTTCGGTTTTAATGAGAAAATAATAAAAAATAAGGAAATAAAAATTCAATAAGCAATCTTAATGACAGTACTTTCTTAGAAACAGAATTGGGTAAAAGTGACCATGAGAATAAAAGAGTTTTAGGAATTGAATGGGATTTGAAAAATGATGGATTTATTTTCCTATTTATTGAGTATATAAAAATGTCACGTGAACTTAAAACAACAAAAAGAAATATCTTAAAAATTTCGGCATCAATTTACGATCCATTAGGCATTGTGTCGCCTATAACAGCCAGACTAAAAACAATTTTGTTTTTAGTCTGGCGATTTTGAGATTGAGTTTAAGTGGAAAAAATTGTTAAAAAATGTTGAGGAGCTGAGTGTTTTAAGAGTAAAGAGATTTGCGTTTGTTAGAGAAGAGAAGAGAATAATTGTGGCAGAGTTACATAGATTTTATGATAGCTCAAGAGAGAGATATTGTGCAGTTGTTTATCTTAGAGTTAAGACGAGTGTTGCTGTGAGGGTATTTTTTTTGGCAGTCAAAATAAAGGTAGCGCCATTGAAAGAGTTGTCTGTTCCTAGGTTAGAACTATTGGGTTGTTTGCTGTTGAGAAAATTAGTTGGAGAAGTGAAACGAGTAATAGAAAATCGAGTAGTTATTAGTAATGTTAGTTGTTGGACAGATTCTGAAGTGGCTTTACATTGGATTAAAGAGAAGGAGAAAACTTGGAAACCTTGGGTGGAAAATTGTGTTGTCATGATTAGGAAAGAGGTTGAGAGAAAGAAATGGAGGCATGTAGCAGGATTGGAGAATCTAGCAGATATTCCAACTCGTATGTTTTGTTTTAAGCAATTGAACGACAGTTGGTTATCTGGACCTAAATTTTTATGTAAGGAGGAGGTTGAAGTAGGATTTTTTGATAGTGAGAATAGTTTGAATGTGAATGAAGTTCTGATTGAGTCAAAAGGTGTCGATATGATAAATGAGAGTAGTCTAAATATGTGAGTAGTGGTAATATTGGTGTTCTGATAGATATTAAAAAGTATAGTACATTGAACAGACTTATAATGGTAACTGGGTATGTGAATAGATTTGCAAGTAATTTGATAAAAACAATTAAGAAGAACAATGGATTAATTAAAAAAAACATGTTAAGACTTAATGAACATGATGAGGCATTTAGTTTATGGTTATTAATAGAACAGTTTTATTTAAGAAATCAAGATAACTACGGGAAGCTAAGTTCATCCCTGAAGTTGTTCACTGACGAACAAAACGTACTGCAATTAAAAAAACGATTTGGAAATTCGATACTGAGATATAATAAAAAATATCCAATAATTTTACGTAATGGTCAACATAGCTATTTTACGGTGTTAATTTTTCGTGACCCCCATGAACGTGTCATGCATCATGGCATTGAATTGACTTTTAGTCAAGTTAGAGCAAGGATTTTTAAAGGAAAAAAAAATGTCATGAACGTTCTGCGCAAGTGTGTTATTTGCAAGAAGATTAGTGGAAAAACAATGCTACCTCCCCCAACTCCTGATTATCCTGATTATCGGTTAGGGGTATACCTGATAACATTACTAGTGACAATTTTAAAACATTTAAACCGATTGAAGTAGAGAAATTTTGTTTAAATAATAAGATTAACCAAAAATTCATTCTACCTGCTTCCCCTTGGTGGGGAGGATTTTATGAAAGATTGGTACAATCAGTTAAGATACCACTATTAAAGGTTATGGTAAAATCCCTCGTTACTTATGAAGAACTGCAAACAGTTTTATGCGATATCGAATCTGTAATTAATAGTAGACCACTTGTCTACATGAGTGAAGATGATAATGAAGAAGCGCTTATTCCTTTTCACTTGATGTATGGATGAAATAGATTTAGAAATAATGTGGAAACGAATTTATGTTTTGAGTTGGGTGATATCAAGAAACGTGCGATCTACTTAAGAATTTTAATTTATGATTATCGAAAGCGTTTTAGTAAGGTTTATCTGAATGAATTAAAACAGCAACATTTATATAATTATTTTAATGATAATAAACAAGAAAACTAAAAGTAAATGATGTCATGTTAATTGATGACAAAGATTTGGCACCCCGAAGTCAGTGGAGAATGGCAAGAGTTGTGGAAGTTATTGAAGGAAAAGACAAAGCAATTCGTGGAGCGAAATTAAAGGTTATATTGAAAAAGGAACACCCAAGATATGCTTTCGACCTGTCCAAAAATTAATTCCTCTGGAGATTGATGCTGACCAAGATAACAAAGATAAAGATGATAATTCAAAAAGAAATGTCTGCGCAATTGAAACCGAGATTGGGAGGAATGATGTGGCGCTCAGGTCAATAAATAAACGTCCAACCTGACAGACAGCTCTTGATGGACAAATCTAAGACAATTAAAAGACAAATACTGCTGACAAATCAACAGGGGAAACGTGTTAAAAGTGACAGTAGTAATTTAATAATTGTAAGGAAGCGTGTAAAAAGTGACAGTAATAATTTAATAATTGTAAAGGAGCATGTTGAAAGTGATATTAATTATTTAATTATTGCAAGTGGGTGTTGTGGCATTTGTAACCTAATTATTGTTATTATTGTTAAGGGATAATTTATTGGTGCATGCTTTCCACAGACCTCTTTTTTACTATATATTCAGTTGGTGGAGCAGCATAGACACCCTTGTATTCTGTACTACTTTAAATACATAGTCTCTCCAAAGGAACAGTTTTCAATCCTCGAGATTTTACAAATGGAATAAAGCGTAGTAGAACAATTTTACATTTTTTTTGTTCAAGCGATAAATAGCCTGTACTTTTCGTTATATCGATATCTCATATTAAAATTAGCTTAAAATTAAAATTTTAAGCTAATTTTTTGCTTAAGTAGTTTACAAATTTTTAAACTTTAAAAATAGTTGAGCGTATAATGTACAATATTATATACGATTATACGATTATATACGACTATACGATTATCCAACTGAGAACGATATTCTGTAAAGAAAACAGTTCGGTTTCAAAAAAATGCATTCATTTATAGTCGAACTAGTCAACGAGATATCTGACGCTCTAAACAACGATTATTTTATCTTAGAAGTTTCATTGATCTGTCCAAAGCATTCATAAAGTAAACCATGATATACAGCTAATTAAACTTAAAAGCTACGGCATTAGAAACAAAAATTTACTTTGTTTAAAAGACTACTATTATAAACTTTGTTTAAAAGACTATTATTCTATATATATATATATATATATATATATATATATATATATATATATATATATATATATATATATATATATATTAAAATATGTCTTAAAAGACTGCTTCTTAATACCGATGAAGTATTTTCCAATAAAGCCAACTTTAAATTTAGCTTTTTTAATTTTGTGAAGACAACAAATAATAAAAATCAAATCAATTATTGGTACTAATTTTTTTTAAATGAGACAATATTATAGATTATTTACAAAATAAAAATATCATACTTTTATCTAATATAATATACCTAAAAACAATGACTTTAAAAAACCTTGAGTAACTTTTTTCCAAAACTATGCATTATTTTACAATTATATAACTAAATATTTTTTACATACTTATAAATAGAAAGAATAATTTATTAAAACAATACAAATTTAAAAAAGACATCAACCACACTCAATGCCAAATTTATCAAAACTTCGAAGGATAATGCTTAATTTTAAGTGTATTGTGCCCATTGCAACAGTAGTGAGCTTATATCTATCTGTTCCTGAGTAAATTATATCAGAGTTACGTAGTATTGGACCTCCACTTACAAAGTAAGATCGTAAACGCTGTTTCCAATCCCCAACAGGTTTCCATGTAACACAATTCATTTTATGGTGACCTAAAATTAAACGTCACAAGTACTGCACCATGTCATATACAATATAAACGATTACACACATTAGCATATATATATATATATATATATATATATATATATATATATATATATATATATATATATATATATATATATATATATATATATAAAACTTAAGGATATACAAAACTTAAGGGTATCTTCGCCATTATTAGTATAAGATTTTTAAACAGAAATAAATAAGAATTAAAACAATAGTAATTACCATTTGCACCAACCTATTATCTAAATCTTTTTATTGATGCCAAGACAATACAAAACAATTCTTAACAAGTAATTATTTATTAATAGAAAATCCTTTTTCTGAATCTTCTGCAGAAATTTCTGCATTTTTAGGAGCTAAACTGTAATAACTAGTTATTTTGTTTTTAATGCAACTTTAAAATCAAGAGCAATAAAAAAGCAACAATATGCAGACAACATTTTGATAATGCTATCTTGATACAAATGGACCTTTGAGTTTTTGCAAACCTGCCTTATTAAATTTTTTTTGACTTAGTAATAAATTTAAAAAAATATTACTGCAAGTTGGCAAACTGCTCCATTAACCTAACAAATGTCTTGATTTTTTCACTTGCTTCTTCAGCCAATAAAGACATGTCAACACTCATTGTACTTGTAGTTAGGCAATTCTCATGTTTCACATTTGATTTTGGTACTATAAAAGGAGCTATAAAAAAAAGTTTACTACAGACATGCAAGATATTGCATGATGCAAAATATTGCATATCTATAGTAAACTATTTTTTATATACTGCATGCAAAAATAATTTTAAAATTCAAACTTTGATTAAGATTTTCTGTTTATTGGCTACAATTAGAATAATAATTATTTTAATGTTACAGAAAACATGTTGATGTTTAGAAATTTTATTTTACTTTACCATAATTTCACCAACTTAATAAAAATCAATTATAAAACTTTAGTGTTATAATTGATTTTTATTAAAATCAATTATACAAATGACAAATTTTTTATGTGTGTGATACTGTACGAACCTTTATTAATTTATTAAATTTAAAATAAATTTATTTAAATCATATTTTATTAACATAATACAAATACTGAAATAAAGATTGAACTGAGTGGCACTTTTTTTTATAGATTCTTTGACTTGTTTTGAAAAATTACAATTATCCATTGAAAGCAATGAAATGATGAATTTTTTGTATTACGGGTGTTTTGTTTACTTTTAAATAAGGTCTTTCGTTGTCTATTTTACTGCTGATTTTAGATTGCTAATGTAGAGAATAGTAGTAGCTGTCATTAATGGTTTCAGAACCATTAATGGCAGTTTTCATCTATCGTTTCTAGATATACTTTTCTCATTCTTGTTCATACATTTCATTCAGACCAGAGACTTGGCTTATCCTCCAACATCATCAACAACCCTCTTCTCATAGAAATTTGAATTTCCATTCAAATTTAAAGTTGATTTCTATTCAAATATTTTATTATATTACAAAGATAACTGGCTGAGTAATTTCATCATAAGCTTATTTTTAAATTCTAAAGATTGGTGAAGATCGGCAGAAAGTGTTTTAACATCAGTATTACAGACAATAATATATAATAATATAATTTCTCAATAAAGCAGTAAACACAATCTTTCCCCCTGTCTCTAGTATCTGAACAGATATGATTTGCAATTACTGTCATTGAAAAAAACATCAGTAAACAATTGAACTTTCTAATACACAATGACAATATAGTTATATAATATAGTTTCTAATACAATAATTCAAAATAACTCAATAATTGCAATCACACCAATGCAATCAGATCATTGCTTGCCCAAAGGTCTGACTACACATTGTTAAGAAATGCAATTATTTGAAGTTGAAGCTATTGATTCATTTAATTAGTCTTTAATTTTTTTTTTTATAGAAATTTAATTTCGTATTCTGCTTTTTTCCATTATATTAAATCTTTTCAGTGCTATTCACTTTAGCAACTTTCAATTTGCTCAGGTACTTAATCCTTTACTTTTCTTTAGCAAAGTATTCTTTGTCAAAGTATGCTTTTAGTTTTTCAATCTCTCAGCTATAGATATTTTTTTTATTATTAAAATTTTAAAATAACTATTAGCATTTACTATCACCTTAAAATCAATTGTTTATTCATAAAATTACTTAATTGCAACTATACAAGCAGATTCAAACTAAAAATAACTGTTAATATACTGTTACATAGTGTTGTTCTTGTTCAATGCAATAAAAAAAAAAATTGAGAATAAATGTAAATAAAGTAAATTATACCAACACTAAATTTATGTTAAAAGCATTTATATACACAAAATACTTTTTATCTTATATTATTTATGACTTTGTTTTAATCCAAATCAACTATTTATTTCTTGAGTTTGAGTTTTTCTTTTTTATATTTCATATATCAACTTTTATTGCTACTCTATAAATCAACTTTCTTGAGTTTGATATTCTTATCTGTGTAATGATGCATGTGTAACATGATAAAGCTGTGTTGAGTGTGTGACCAAATTATTTAAAATTTTTTTTTTAAATATATCACTGCAATATCATAAAAATTTATTTTGAATATTATTTTATTAATACTTTTTGCTTATAATTAAGAATAATTTTAAAATACGCGTTGTATTTTGCTCGCAAATAATATTTTTAATTATTTTTTTTATATGTGACATCACAAGAAGTACCCACCGTATTGTAATATATATATAAATAAATATATATATATATAATATATATATACATATATATATATATTATAATATATATATAATATATATATATATATATATATATAATTTATATATAAATATATATATATATATAATATATATAATATATAAATATATATAATATATAAATATATATAACATATAAATAAATATATATATAATATATAAATAAATATATATATGATATATATATATATATATATATTTATATATATAATTACATATATATATATATTTATATATATATATATGTATATATATATATATATATAAATATTTATATATATATATAATTACATATATATATACATATTTTTATATATATATATATATATACATATATATAAATATATATATGTATGTAATTATATATATATATATATATATATATATATATATATATATATATATATATATATATATATATATATATATATATATATATATATATATATATATATACATACATACATACATACATACATACAAATAAAATTAAACCTGGAGATGTAGGAACGTGGCAGAAGCCATAGCCATAAACTTCATTTCTGCCAAAGTTATCTTGATGCCAAACTTCAAAATGTAATTTTGGCCAACCTTTTAAGCCTTTTGTAGCAAAATGCAAATCAATAGGATGAGACCAAACTGAATATTCCTCATTTTCTGGATTATCAACTTGTGTCTGACCTTCACATATGCCAGAAAGAAGTTTCCAAGATCCTTCAACTTGGACTGACCATTTGCAATATAAACTGTGAGTTGGAAATCCACTTGCCCCATCTAGTTCTCCAATTACATGAAGCTCAGCCATGGTACTTCTATATTACTTATGCTAGGTACATTACATAAAATTTTTAAACCAAAAAAAAACTAGAATGTTATTTATTGTTAGACTAGAAAGAAATTTATAAAAAGTTATAAACTTATAAAAGGTTTTAAGCAACAAATTTTTGATATGTGGATTTGTTGAAGAAACTGTGGTCAAAACTTAGTTTTTCTTTACTTAAATTGTTATAAATTTGCCAATTTTTATCTAAATATCTATAAATTGGTATTAAAATATAGATTTAATATTATGGAATATTAGATGTATTATGTCCACTAGCTGCCAGACATATCAAGGAGGCTAGAGGGGCACTGAACCTCTATCTTTACCATATAAAAATACATATTTTTTTCCTAAAATTCTTTTCTTTAAACTATATTTATAATTCTTATATACAAAATGTTGTTTTCATTTTATTCTAGATCACCAGTAAATATAAAAGCTTTTTATCTGGTCACTGGTACTTCTTGTTAGGAGACCAGAGGTAGTAGAGCCACATTTAAAATTTACTTTAATAACTTATCTTAGAGTAGAGGGTGGATGTGGTGGCAAGGGTTTAACACACCCTGGTATCAAAAAAGTTTAATTCTTATAAATAATTTTATGTTGATTAATTTTAATTATTTTAAATAATGATTAAACAAGTGAAACTAATATGAATATTAAAAATTAAATTTTACAACATTACAAAATATATTAGACAGAGGTGCATACACACTGACTTTGGGGTATGACATTTATCCCTCCCACCCTTTTACCCCCTCCCACTCTTCACCAACAAAAAAAAATAATTTGTATTAATCTATAAGTTATTAAAATAAATTTTAAATGTGGCTCTTCTACCGCTGGTCTCCTGACAAGAAGTACCAGTGACGAGATAAAAAGCTGCATTGCTATTTATACTATCCAAAAAAGCATATTTTGATACCCCAATTTATAAAAAATGTTTCATTAATGTAAATTGTTGTTTTGTAATTTGAAATAAGAAATATTATTATAAAAAACATACGTTAATATAATGCAATAATATAAAAATGAAAAATGCAAAGAAAAAATATTTTAAAATAAAATAAAACATAACAGATAACCTACCCAAAACATAATTATAATTTAAATTAATGAATTAAAATAATCTTATTAATGTGTATATAATAATTTAAAGTCTGATCTTATTTTAGTAGATATATAACAAAGTGTTGCATTAGGTAACCTTCCTTATTTGCAAAAGTAGGTTTGTGATTTTGAAGAAAACACAACCTACTTTTAAAACGTAAAACCAACTTTTAAATCATCCTAACTAAACATTGCTATTTTTAAATTCAAATTCTTGAACTTTTTGTAATGAAATGAATGAAGACAATGATTCCATCGGTTTTGAACATTTATTTTATTACTTCACTTTTTAATATTATCTTTATAATGTGAATTGCATATTTTGATATTTGTATCAAAACATAATTTACATTATTTATGTATTTGTTTAACAAATACATATTTTTGTTTACTATTTTATTTTTGTTTTAACCTTTTAGCACAATAACTATGGCAAATAACTCAGTAAATTTTATTATTTCTAACTTTAATGCTCTCTTGTCTTTTTGATATTTAGGAAATTTGATATATAGGAATATAGGTTTTTTCCAAGACAAAAAGTATTTAATATGTGACAAATTTAAATCAAAAAATAATAATTTGTGAATACTACAATGAAAGGTTTTTTGAGAATAAAGATTTATACACAAGATTCTCATTTTTTCATCTTGTAATACTCTTGTCAAGAGTATTACAAGATGAAAAATAAATGAGAATCTTGTTTATAGGATCTTTATTCTCAAAAAGTTTGTGCTGTCAATTTATTCAACAAGAAAAATACAATAAATTGACAGCACAAGCTGACAATTAAATGTGTAAATACCTTAAAATATAAAATGAGAATGCAGTAAGTAACACAAAGTTTGTATTTAATCTGATATACAATTTACTTATGTTGTTGTGACAAAATAAAAATTATTTAAACTGTATGCATGTATATATTTGTATTGCATTCATTATTTAAATGATGACTACCTTGCCCATGTTTAAGATATGGGGAAGGTAGTCATCATTTTTTGTAATTTTAAATATCAAAACAACAAGGTTTAAACTAATTGAAGTAGAGTGCTATTTATATATTATCCATATAACCCACAAGCACCTAATCAATCTTAAATTTCAAGAATGTTTTGATTGAGTGTCTTATCTTGCTTTTTACATTGACATTTTATGGATGTTTCTTTTAATAGCATGATCTACCAATAATTATCTGAAATCATCTAGACTAATCCATAGAAATTATTAGAGCCTATTATCCAGGTAATACACATGAAGGAAAAGATGATTGCTTGTCCAATTGACTCTTTCCGCTCTTTTTTATTTTATTTTAACACTATTTTAAGTCATTGCTAGCATGGCTGCAAGCAACCACTTATTAAGTTTCAAGTTAAAAGAAAAATAAATAAGTTAATGAACAAGAAACCAGCTGACAAAAGACTTAAAAAACCGTAAGTTTATCAATAATATTTTGTGAGTTTTAGAATCACACTGCTTACCAGTTGTAAACTTTTAAATAATAAATGCTTGTCATAAAGTATAAATATACAAATATTAATTGAATAACATATATACATATTAGATATATAAGATTCCCTCCTTTGCAAAATTAAACCTCCTGGAAATAAGTTTTTGAATCCAAGGCTGATATTTAAAGAAGGGTGGCCTAGGTTGAAGTAGTAGTATAATTGCCCACATAGTTGTTTTTAATCTATTGGGCATAGGTATTTTATTTAGTTTACCTGCCATTTCAAGATTGCTTGTATGACTTTATTGTGTTGTTGAATTATGTATTTTTTTATATTGAAAATATAAAAAAATACATAAATTTTGTTTATTATACTAATTTATCAGTATTGTCTTAAAAAAATCTTTGTATTTTTTCTTAACTTAAACTACAAATGTTTGTATTTGGAAACTGCTAATTACATATACTTGTATTTGAATTTGTATTTAAATACATATACTTGTATTTGAATTTGTATAGAAAATTAATGTATTTGTATTTGATCAAATACAAATACATTACTTACAAAAACCCTAACCCTGACCCAGAGCATAAGTTAATTGGAAAGGCAATATTTTATTTTATATAAAGCAAAATTATCATTTTTCGCCAGATGTACTTAAACTGTTCAGGCTTCATTATTTAGTATAATTATATAGTGATCACTTTCAGAATGTTATAAAATGTCTTTTGATGTTGTTTTTATTTGGATGCAAGCCAGAATACCCAAGTTATCTAATAACTAAAACATGATGCAGCGGATTGATCAATCTGTCAGAAAATTGTTAGAACTGCATTTAAATATAATTGTCTGCTTATGAAGGTACACAGAACAAAATAATATGCTTAAAAATAAACGTGGTGATAAAAATCCTGAATGAAGAATACCAATTCTTTTTTATGCAAAGAGAAGTGTTTTTTCCTGCAAAACATGGCATGAAGAGACAATGAGAGGAAAAGAGAGAAAGGAAAAAGGAATAAATGTAAATAAAGCATGACAATCAGCATCAATGTAGTTATGAGTCAGAAACAGATGAGAAGATCAGCGAACTCAAACTAAGCCGTAGAAATATCATGTTAGGTTCAGGATCATCATGATCACTCCACTACTTTACGTAATACGTAAATCAGTACAACCTGCACTATGCTCTGCTGCCCTTTAAGATTTGCTTTTCTAAGCAAAGTCTAGGAAAAGTTAACTCAGGCTTAAAATACACCTGCGTTGGAGCTCCTAGTTGAGTAAAGGCTAGAGATGATGTCTCAATAAAAGTACTAATCTTGGATGTTAATTGCACCAGGCCCCTTTTTTTATCTATTAGGCTGGTGTATATATAAACCTGTGTTACATTGTTTCTTGCCTTATATGGTGAATGCTTAAAATATATTACTGAAAAATATTACTGTCTTTACTCAAAAGATTGTTTTGACTCAACTCTTGGATTTTTGCTTGTGTCTCTTTGTTAGTGGTTATACAACTCTTCCTTTTAACTCCGAATGAGAGGTATGGTCCTAAAACTCATTTTAATGGTTTTAAGGCAGGTTCTGGTAGTAAAGTTTCCTGAGTTCTGTGGTAGTTCTCAGCTAGGGTGATTCTACCAACAGGTGTAAAATATCAGAGTGTTGATCATTATCACAGTGCCATGATGTAGATGGCGTCCCTGCTGGTGCTTTTGGTGTGCATTGTTAAGGCACATACAGAAACGTTTGTTGGGACTTTGAGTTAACTACCAGCTGACTAGAGTTTATTATTATTGCTAATTAGAGTTTATTATTATTATTAAAATGATAACTAAAAACATTATATATCTTAATCTTTCTTTTATAAATAATTGTGCTATTTAAAGTAACTTTTTATCTGTTCAATCTGTTAAAGACTGTTGAAAAATTTATCAGACTTACTTGCTTTTCGTGTGACTAATTTAAATTGATCTGTTTCATCTTTGGATCTCAGTGTTATTGGCCATTGTCCTCTGATTCACAAAGACTGCAATAATCACATGTTTATGCTTAGTTTATTTTTATGCTTATGTATCAACTTATTTATTTTTTGTGAAACTAGGTTTGAATCCTCTGATAATTTTTTTATGTGCTTTTATTTAGAACCTCTTCACTTGCCTTTCTCTTTGTCTTTTATCTGACTCCTTCTCAAGAGTGCACTCTTGTAAGTGCTGAGATCAAATTGACTGCGTCCTTTCCCTTTACCCATCAGTCAATATTGTTATCACTGGTGGTTTTAATGTCTATCACAGTTAATGACTTGGTACCACTTACCTTGCTAGAAATAAAGACCATAGCTTTTGCATTTCTCAATTTTTGAATTTGATCATGCTCAATTTTTTCTTGTTCTCCTTTAATCTCAATAAACCTTTTATCTCCCAAAAATAAGGCAGAACAATTTGCAGAAACTTTTTTTCTGATTTGTTTCTTAATCTAGTGACCACACTCTTTCTGTCATACCATGAAAACAGGTTTATCTGTTGTTAGATGTTAAAATCAATTTGGCTTCTGTTGCTAAAGTTGTTTCTCTGTTAGACTCTTCCAATGCTTTTGGTCTAAATAACATTCCTGTTATGGTCTTATAAAAGTGTTCTCCAGAACTCTTTTTAATATTCTGGAAACTATTCAATAAACGCTTAACTAAATCTGGTTTTCTTGCATGCTGTCAAATAGCATCTGCTTTTGCTTTTTTAAAAACTCTAGAGAATACTCTGACCTCTTTAACTATTGTCAAAATTTTTCTTCTCTCTACCATTAGCAAGGTCTTGGAATCTTCAATTAACAAACTTTTAATATCTCATCTTGAGCCTAAAAACTTACTCTCTGACAATTAATTTGTATTTTAATACTCTTACTCTGCAGCTGATTTATTGACTGTTTTAACAGAAAGGTTTTAATGTTCATTATTTGAAGATTAAACTTAACTTGACATATTAAAGGCTTTCAATAAACTCTGGCATGCTGGTCTTTTTTATAAGCTTGTTTCATATTGTATACCTCAGAAGGTTTTTGACATTAATAAATCATTCCTTATTAATTGCAATATTAAAGTTCTTCATATTCTCCAAACTCATATAATTTACAATTTTTTAAAATATTTTGTCTAACATTTTTCTTGCTCTATAACAATATTTTTTTGTTTTCTGGTCACTCCCAACTTATATTTTGGTTGCTTGCAGCTTTGTTGGGAACAAATTACTTTAAAAAAAAATTGAATAGAAGAACATAAGAGACTTTGACTAATGTCTTTACTGAGTTAGTTGGGAAATAAAATTTGACTTTTCTGATTGCTATGAGCTCATAAAATGCACAGTGGGCCCAGAAGGCAAAGTTTTGGAAATAGCATCATAACAAATGAATAAGAAATCTTAGAAAACTCATTGAAGACTTTTTAGAAAGATATTTTTTTGCTTGTTATAGGAAAATTTAAATTTTTAATATTAAACTAAATTTGTGGACTGGGTTCAAATTACCATATTTGGTCATTTTTGATAAATTTGTATTTTTTGATAAATACTCAAAGTTAAATTTTTTTTAGATGATAATTAAAAAAGTAATTTATTAGATATACTTAAAGAAAAGAAAATTCAAAAATTTGAATAATATGGGGGTCTGGTTTCTACTGTTCTATTGATAAGAAGTTTAGTATTTAAAAACAAGCATTCTGTCAAATTTGGATTTAAAATAATGATAGTATAATAAAATTATAAGGAAAGAATTCTAATGATTTGAACTTGCAACATATTTGAAGAAAAAAAGTTAGATAATTAAATATTTAAAAATATATAATTAAATAGTAAAAAATATTAATAACTTTATAATTAATCAAAAATAAGATTTTCAAACATATCATCAAAATATCTCTTTGGTTTTGAAAACATACGCTAATGAGATCTGCTTATATGTTCATTTGAACCACAATCTTGGCATAACTTCGGAGGATGTGAATGGATAATTTGGTTTAAAACACAAGGATCTGATCTCTCTAAAAGACGACTCATTTTATCTGTAAGTTGTTCTAGATGGGATGTCTTACGAGAGAGAAGTTTTAAATAGTTCCTAATATCTTTGTTGTTTGCTTCAAGACCTTTCTCTAATAAATTGCCATGGCCATAACCATCATTAAGAATTATTAACTCAGCAGAATGATGAAGGACTCCATGAAGGGTGTGGTTAACTTGTGCTCATGCCATATTTGTAATAATGTTAAATGTAGCATTACTGCATAACTCCTGAAATTTGTCTATTTTAATTTTATGCTGACAAAAAACTATACAAAGTATTATACTGATTTGAGAATGTAGTAGTAACATGCTACCTTTGTACATAGGAGAACATAGATCTTTTATGCTAGAAATTAGTTCTTCAGAAAAAAATCTACGGCCTTGTGACCCTGTTGTAGATGTCTCTCCCTTCTCACCAGAGTTACAACATATCTAATCACAGTCCAGTGTTTTCTTTTATTTTAGAAATAACCCTGTCTTTTGCATTACGTATTGGTTCACCAAGTGGTCCAGTTTTTGTAACCCAAAGTCTATAATCTATATGACACCGAGAAAGTAGTTTTAAAAACTAGGTAGTGCAATTTATATATGAATGTGTAATACATATGCTTTTTTGATCTGATTTAGTTTGTGGTTTTTTAGTCAGTCCTTTTCGTGTGGCGAAATCTCAAGTTTTAGATGGAATGATACCATCCTTATCAACTAGCTTTTTGTACAGCATCCAAGTTTTTTCTGATGATCGATTAATCGGAAATCCTTCACTAACTCTCCTAATATCTGTCCATTTAGTAGTTTTTGTTTTGCAAAGTATACAATCTGCACCTCCTTGCCTGCCGATGAGTCATTTAAACTTTAAATCCTTCATTGTATCTTGAATATAAATGTTGACATTGATATAATTTTTGCCAAATAGACAACACATTTCTTCAGCATTTAACTCTTCTCGTGCGTTATCAGTAATTGGGACAATAAGATCTAGCAAATCTTGATTAGTTTCTGTTTCTTTTATCAAAAACACAAGACGTAATGATCTCGATGCATTTGGTAAATAATTTTGCTGCAGGGTTATATTTTTACTTTCTTGATGACATATTAGTTTCATAGGAATAAAACCATATTAACACATATTTGATTTGCTTTCAACCATTTTTTTTGATTTCATCGATACTTGTTGCCCTGCTCTATCACAACCATCTTTAAAACACATCTGATACTCATCGCCATCTGTTAGAATAAAAGAATCTTTAATTATATTCAAAACAAAATCAATTGCCATTTTTACAAGCTCTTTGTATTGAACAGAAACACCTCTTCCAGTCAAAAAATTAATAATTGTAGGGCGCAGTCTTTTTCTTCCTCTAAGCAATTCATTGGTTGTTGGAAAATAGATGCCTTTTGAAGCAAAAAAAAAAAAATCTTAATTTTCTTATTTGCTCTTTACTTAATGTAAGAGAATGCATTAGAGCAATGGATTTATTTGTGCTAAAGATATCTGTTGTTTCCATATGGTTTGTAAAAATAGCATTTTCAACACGAGCAATACTTTTATTATTTTATGTGTTAACTATGTAAGAGGTAACTCAATAACTGATTAACATGCAACTCTGGGAACTCATTAGTGATAAAGTTATTTACATAATTGAGAAGTTCCTGTGTCCTCTTATTTTTCATCTTTTTACCCAGTTCTTTCAAAGAAATGTACTAATATGTCTAGTCTAAGTCCTTTTTGGAAAAGATATTTTTGCAGCGTAAGTTATCAGAAAAGTAAAAGAAAAAGAGTTTTTTTTAGACATGATATCAGAACTTTCTACCAATTAGTTTTTGGTTTGCATGTTTTATAATAACCAAGTTGCAAATGCTTAGCGCATGGCAAGTACTGAATATTTTACTCTAGTGATTTATCATAAAAGTTTATGAAGATTCATGGAAAAGTCATGGAATTTCATTGTTAAATTTGAGTGGCCACCCTGTACTGAATTTAACTTGACAGTTTTGTCAGCTATAATAAATTGTGTGAAAAAATCTATTTCTGTGATGTATTTTACATTTTTATTTTCCTCCATTACATTTATTTTTTATTTTACCTTACTTTTGTTGAAACAAACACAAAATCATATTATATAACCAAATAAAAAATTTTCATATTTGTAACCAAAAATAAAATACTCACATATTTTAAGAAAAAAAAAAATCACAGTTCAACTTTTTTAAATTATGTAAATAAAAAAAGTGCTAAATTGCCTCAGTACTGCTTAAAATATTTGAAAAGAAGAAATGTTAAATATTTTAAAAATGTATGACATAGTATAGGTAAGTTAGCACTTCTGAAAAAATCTAAGATTTAATCTCATTTTTTTGTAAAAAACAACAACATAAATTTATAACATAATTAAGTTTTAAAAGCTTTGAAAATAAAATAATTAAAAATGATAACACATTTTTAATTTATTTATTCAAAAATATATTCCATATCAAAATAAATACAACTTTTACATAAGTGGTTTATCAATTTTTATGTCAGTAAATTCATTTTGAATGGAAACTAACCGAATTAATAAACTTTTATAGATACACAATAAAAATTGGAAATTTATCAACTTCAAAATTGCATATCATCACTTAGAAATTAGCTAGAAACATAATTTTTTTTTATTTATCCACAAATTTATGTGACTTAATCATTTATCTGAATAAATAATTTTTATAGACTTTCTCAAACAAATATTTTTTGTCTATTTCCACCTCTGGGCCCACTGTGAAATGAAAACCTCTTGATAAAGGCTTTATTCAACAATAAAATACTAATCTAAAGATACAAGAGTTGAAATATATATACAGGCCACGGCAAGAGTAAATGAGTGCGTGAGAAAAGCTCTCCTAAAACGAACATGAATAGCCATGCGAGTAGTTCCTCTTAATGGAATTTTTACGGAAGCTTTTTTGCGCAAGCTATCTGTTTATTCATCAAATAAATTATTAAATTAAATAATTACTATTTATTAAATACAAAATTCAATTTTATATTTGTTACAAGAATATTATCAATTTTTTTTTTTATATTAGATTTTTTTTTTAAAACTGATTTTTTTTATTTAAGAAACCATCCAGTTAGTCCAATCTAATTAAAAACATTTGCATTTAATTGGCATTCTTTTTAAATTATTTTATATGCATTTCAATTGGCATTCTTTTTAAATTATAATATACTTTTTCATCTTAGTTGCAACAATAATGCTTTTCTTTTATAAACAATTTTGACCATATTGTCATTGTTATAGTGATATCACACCGTATTTTATACAAAAGATTTTAGAAAAAAATCTATTTGTATAAAATCTGCTTATCTGTGTTTAAAAAAAAAACATATTTTTTTTACTATTTCTGCTAAAACTTTATAGTATAATTATGTAATATTTATATTCACATTTATAATACTAAATCCTGCTTTACCAAAAACAAAATTATTGTAATATAAAATAACTTATATCACAAAGTCAACAAGTTGTAAGCCTATGTGCAATTAAAAAGTCTTCGTATAGTTAAAATGTAATCTCAAGCACCACAAAACAATCAGTAACTGTTATGCAAAATAAATAAATAATCGCATTTAGTAAGCAAAAAAAATCAATCTGAAATTCAAACTTTATCTTTTATATTCTATGTAGTTGGCACAAGTTTTTTAAATTTTTCTAACTAATATCTAAAAAAAAAAAGAAAAAAAAAAAGTGGTTTGTATTTATGAAAAAACTACACGTTTGAGAGAGCTGTAAATTGCTCAGAATGAGAGCTAAATTTCTCTCTTCCGGCCGAGGTTTATTTATTTATATATATATATATAAATATATATATATATATATATATATATATATATATATATATATATATATATATATATATATATAACACAAATGGCAAAATAAATAACAATATAAACACTAGAAATCACAACAATCTTTCATATATATTGAAAAGTCAACAATCTAGTTGCATCATTTTAGTCATCGTATTTGATGGGAACTTTGCAAGTTCTGCAAGAGCGTTGCAGAATGTCAGTAGATTTATTGGGTCATTTTTATTAATTACTTCTGCAGTTACATCTTTATTATAATTACAATTTTACACCCTTATAGTTACAATTTTTGTTGAGTTTACACAGTCCCTGAAAAAAATCTTCTAAAGATTCACCTGATGTTTGAAGTCTTATATGTAATTGAAGCCTTGCAAAAATTTTATTAAGGCTTTTACGTATAAATTTTCCAAGGTTTCGATAATACTTTCATAAGAACAACCCACTTCAATGTAATCATTAGACAAAATTGATGGTGGAGCAAAGTTTGTATAGAGCACCCTCTTTACAATCCTCATATGTTTGCTTCCAATGCTTCCATTCGTTTGAAGCAGTTGATCAACAGAATGCTATCTACTCTGTTGTTGTCGGAGAGCTTGTGAGGAACACATCCAGCAATTTTCCACACTTTTCCTAGCATTTTGAGGTAACAAATTATATAAATGAACTACAGTATTTACTGCTAAATACTTATCTGTCTTACATAATGCACTCATAATCTTTTTCGCCCAATTACTATCTGGATCCAACTTGTTAAGTTCATTACGTAAATAAGTTGATCTTTCTTCTGGTAATAAATTATCAAGATTAAGGCGTGGCATATCAACTTCTGGAATTGTCCTCTGGTATTACTGCTTCTGTCATTTTGTATAGAACAATATATTAGATAGTGATCTCACCTCTAAATATAACAAAAATGAGTTCATCTCTTCAATAACGTTATGGTACTTTGTTAGACCCTCTGCACAACCTTACTACAGTGTATGGTGTCAGAGGTGAAAAACAAATCATTACTGTAAGTTTAAATCCAGCTACACTAGCAAACCCATCAGGTCAAACTTTTTAATTCGTTTTCCAACTTTGTCACCATCAATGATAGTAGTGCCTGGATCAGTTTGCTTGCTTTACAATGTTGTTCTCACATCATTTTCAGATCAACTTGAATATAAAATAGTTTTCTCAGATAGGTCAATGGTGATCATTAGTACTGATACTTCAGCTACTCCCAACAAAAACGAACAGCTCGCAAAAGAAATTGCTTATGGTAGTGTTTTACGCTTTGATCTTTCATTCAAGTGAATTATTTGTCATCGACGCGTACAGAGAGATTCAACACAAACTTTATGGCTTTTCTATGTAAATACATAAAAATGTAAGAACTATCTATGTAAGAACATAAAAAGTACTACAAATTGAATTTGTGCAGAGAACTTCTATGCACATTTGGTATTAATTATTATTATTATTTATTGTTATTATTGGTATTAATTAATTGGTATTTTTATTATTGGTATTAATTATTATTAAATATCAACAGTCTTGTATATTCAGATCAACTATTAAAGAAGTTGTTCAACTTAAAGAAATAGACAACACTACATTTAGAAATTTTGTTACTGCACTGTGATGGTAAACGTATTAATCACCAAGAATATCAAGTGTTAGTGTTAAAGAATAAACAAAGAGAAGTTATGTTACAAAGATCTTTTTTTAGATCTTTATTCTCAAAAACAGTCTTCCAACTTTTTAATTTTGATCAATAATAGATCTTCTATGCACAAGAGTCCCATTTATATGTTCATTTTGTAGTACTCTTGATGTTCAGCAAACAAATTTTAGTAGATTTATTTGAATCTACATAAGATTACATTTTGATTTAAATTTGTAACTACTAGACACATAAAAAAATGTTAAAAAGCTTAAAACAAGAAAAATCGAAATATATAATTGTTAAAAAATATATAAACAATTCAAATTATGCTTTGATATAAATATGTAAATCAACTTATATTATAGAGATACCATTAAAAGCGCTGTAACAAATATTTGTAGTGACTTTCTGTCACTGATTTAAATTGTTGCAAAAAAATATATAAAAAAATAAATCTTACTTAATAAATATCCAAAATCGATGAAACAACTTTTCATTCATTTTATTATCAAAAATAATTTTATTATCATAAAGAATTTGTGAAAATTGAATTTGTAAATCAGTCGACGTCAAGCACGAAGTTACATCTTTTTTGTATGATTTATTTTGGATGATTGGCTCGGAAAATGTTTTTTTTAAACAGTCGGGAAAGTGTTTTTTTTAAAAATAGCAAACCTATTTTTGGATCCTCTAAAAGATAGCTAACCCTCCCCATGAAAAACTCGCGATAGTTCGGAGGTTTTAGGTACACTTCTAACAGTTATAACCCGAAAGCGCAATCTCGTTTTGAGTTTTTCATAAAAAAAACTTAAAGGTAAAGGTAACGTAAAGGGAATTGAGCACTTTTATATGCGCCTTTTGAAGTAACTGGTTTTTATTATTGAAATATTTTTGATAATAAAATTAATATTTAAAGATACAATTATTTGAGTTTTTAGTTCATATTGTGAATTTAAAAGAGCTATTGAACTTGTTAATGATGGAGAACCTTGTAAACGTGTGGCAAGGCTACTAATCATACCACACAGAACTTTAAGGTATCATATATGTGGTTTACGCAAAAGTAGTGTGGTTGGTCGAAAGAGTTTGTTGCTGCCAGACGAGGAGATGTTAATTGTACAATACATTGCAAAAAATAATAAACTATGATAAAACTAATCTTTCTGATGACCCAAAATCAAAACAAATGATATTTCGAAAAGTTACAAAACATGCTGAAAGAGTTATAAATACATAAAAGTATTCAGTGTCTATAATGTTTGCATTTCCAAATGACTGTATATTTCTTCCTCCATACTCAGTGTATAAAGCAGAATGTCTGATTAACGCTAAGATAATTAGAGGTCTAATTGGTGCACGCTATAACCGTAAAAAATCTGGTTGGTTTGATGGCTACTATTTTAAAGATTGGATGCAAACATTAATAATACATTAACTCAGACATGTTGACAATAACAAACCAAAACCTCGAATAGATAATATTTTAGCTAGTCGTTTATCTATTGATGTTATCGAAATTTGTGAAGCTAACAACATTAGGATGGTCTTCTTACCTCCTAATAGTACGCATTTACTGCGCCCTCATGACCTTCCAGTTTATAGGCCCATGAAATCAGCATGGAGAAAAGTAATTACTGAATGGTTAATTGGAAGATTTCATACATCCTTACCGAAAAATGTTTTCTCAAAATTGCTCCTTAATCCTTGACTAATATGAATCACATACAAGAGTTTTGCCTGGGACAGTAATGCGTGGGAAACAGGTTAAGGTTTCTCCAGGAAAAAGTGTTTCACTGGAAGATTTCGCAAAAGATTCTTCTGTTTCTTTAAAATAAATAGCTAATCAAAATAAAAAATACCCAACTTAATGACTCCTTAAATCTAGAAAGGAAAAAAAGAAATTCTAAATTAAATTTGAAAAGACATCCAATTTTTGGAGATCTTCGGGGCCCCATGGCCTGGGCCCCCAAAGATCTCCAAAAATTAAATGTCTACAAATTTGATTTTTGGCTTTATTTAGTATTAGCCAATTGGTTAATTCAGTTCTTTTATATATATATATATATATATATATATATATATATATATATATATATATATATATATATATATATAAATATATATATATATAAATATATATATTTATATATATATATATATTTATATGCATATATATATATATATATATATATATATATATATACATATATATTTATATACATATATATATTTATATTTATATATATATTCGATAATTTTTTCAAAAAAGTAATAAGAATATTTCAAATAAATAAAATTTTCTACAAGTTTTTTTTTTATTTCGAAAAAAGCTACAAAAAAGGTGCTCAATTACCCCACGCTACAGCATTTATTGTTTACTTTCTAAAGCTATATAAATAAAAATAAAATTACGATAATAATTAACTTTCAACGATTCGGTAGCCGTTGTGCAAATCGCTATTTATAAACGGATTGGATATTAGTACCTGTCTAAATATTATTTAGAATACCTGCTTGAAATGTGTTAACTATTTACCATCAGTATAAAAAGTTTAAAAAAACATGTGGAATAATGGACTTACCATGACCCGTACAATAAAAAGGGTCGTGGTAAGTCCAATTTTGCTTTATTTCAATACTTTTTAAAAGGAGCAAAGTATAAAAATCTTTTTTTTGAGTTGTCAATTAATGTTCAACACTTTATAACTTTTTATTGTAAACTTCTACAAAATAAAAACTCTTGCACCATTAATTTTTAAGAAAATTAAAGTTTGCATGTAAAATCTTTTTTCTATTAGAAAAAAAGTTGTCTCTTTAATGTGTTTTAAATGCGCCGACTTAACTGATTAGCACGTTAACAACATAAGTATCTCTATCATGACATAAGAGCAACAAGTTTCAAACGGTACTTTCATGTTTTTAGAAATTTTAAAAAGCTTTTAAAAAAAATTATCTCCCTTCCGTTTGTTATAGTATGTAATATCTTTATATATGTTATTCGCATAATATCAATAAGCCTTTTCTAGAATACAAAGTAAAATGTTTTACTTTGTATTTCAGAAAATTAGAAAAGATATAAAAAAAAAATTAAGTGTTTAAGAAAAAGGATTTGAGTCCACGCAAAGGACTTCAACCACTTTGGCATACTATAATATCATCTTTTTAATAAACAAAAGAGTTATTAAACTTTATAACACGGCATATAAATGCTATAAATTAAAATTAAGGAGATATTGCTGCAATGAAACTTTCAACTAATAGCAATTCTATAAATTTTGATATAATTTTAAATAGTTTACATAACTTTAATTTTACATGTTAGATATATATGCATAGACTTTCGTTTACGTAGATAAAATACAAATCATTACGGATTGTTTTTTCAAAAAATGTCTCATAGCTTTATAAAATAATATTTATTTACACATTTATTAAAGCCTAACAATTTTCGATAGTTTTCAATTGTATGTCTATATTGAACAATATGTTATCTAAGTTATCTAAAAAAAGTAATCAAATTAAAAATAGGAAAAAATACACAACATGAATTAACTTAAAATCAATTTATTTATACACAACATGAATTAACTTTTAACAATTTATTTATACATAATAGCAAAGCAAAATATATAAAAAAGTTTTATTTACAAAAAAAATTAAACAACATCTGCATCTGCATCATCAATTAATAATGGGTAGATCAACCAACTACAAAAATACTAATTATAGATGTAACATATTATTTTCCCACCCCTCCTTCTCCTCATATTTTACTTTCTAAAGGATCCACACTTAATTCTTTTATCATATCGTTAAAAAATTATGATATGATAAAGAAAGTAAAACACTACATGTTAATAATACAAGCCAATTTCCTTGTTGGTGATGTTTTTTCTAGAGCATTGTTAAAAATAGTAAAATCTAAAAGAAAAGACATTTATTACAAAGAAATTAGCTATTACACAAAATAGCAAAAATGTAAAAGCTATCAGTGCAAACAAATTTTGCAACTGAACAACTTTTTTTTAAAACTATTTGCTAGTGATCAACATAGTAAGATTTAAATAATTAAAGTTAAAACCATATTATAAAATTAAAACCATATTATAATTTAAAAACATATATAATTTTTATTGGCTATTATAAATATCAAAAAAATAATCAAACTGAAAATTAAAAACAATTTAAAGTAATCAAACCATTTGTAAAGTATCTCATAAAATAGATTAACACAATCATATTTGAAAATAATAAATTTTTTTTTTAATTAATTATAAAGATGAAGACGAAAATTTTTTTTTAATTGTTTATAAAGATGAATATAATTTAAAAAATAAAACCTACCATATGTAATAAGCTGTGCAAGTAAAGTTAAAACAACACACAAAATATTGTTATTCCATTTTTAACATTTTGTACAAAAAGTTTGTTGAATTAGAAAAAAAAAAAGCAAATATAATTTTTTCAGAAGTAAATTTAAAAGATTCTTTAAAAGTAAATTTAACTTTATAAAATCTAACCTGAATTTTACCAACAAAACAGAACATGTTTCATAAAGTAAAACAATTAAAAATTAAACTTTAAAAACTTTGAAAACAGATTAAAAAATTAAAAAAATATATACTATTTGTAAATAAAAGTATGGGGAGAGTATGACCCATGATTTAAAAATCTATCCGGCCAATTTACTATATATAGGTTTTCATTTCGATCTCTAAAGTAACAGTACATAATAGCAAATTTTATACCTTATTATAATTCAATAATCATTTTTTTACCAGAATAACTTAAGTAGATTTAAAATTATAAAAACTGAAAACGTTCAATTGGGATCATGGGTGCATACCAGAATGCTCCCTTGATCCTACCTATATGCACCCTTGATCTTATGTATGTATACTTGATCTGAGATCAAATTTATACCATAAATGTGTAAGAATTATTTTTAAGTTGTCAAAACTATGTCATCATATTTAACTGTAAAAAAAAGAAACATATTTATATAGTTTTGCTACATTCCTAATTTTTGGATGAACATTTATAAAGATTTTTACTTATTAGGACCTTCTTTATTAACAAACACACACAAATATATAAAATTATACAAAATAGGATCGAATCTTCATTTTAAGGCTATATTTTGGAAGGAAAAAATATATTTAAAAACGATATGACATATTTTACATGTTACTTTATTGGTTAAACATTTTGTGAGTGTATGCGCCTTCGATCATAGGATCAAAGGTGTATAAACGCATTAGGATCAAAAGTGCTAACCCGCTCCATTTTACAAAAATTATTTTTTTGTCATATTAGATGCTTCTATAGCTTACCAAAAGCAACCATACAAGAGGTGAATAGTTTAGTTACAAAATGACATAAGCAAAATTATTCAACTTAAAAAAATATTAAAGATGTGAAGTTCCTTGTAAAAGTAAAAAAATTACTATTTGCCGTCAAAATCAAACTCTTTACAAATAAAATTTAATTGTGGTCTATTCTCTAACCAAAACACAATTAATTTTAAAGATACAATGTTTATAACACGCTGGTTATCAGCCTTCTTTAATAAGTTATGTAAGTATGGAGATAACGCTACAGGATCAAAGGTGCTTTCGGATAAAGGGTGCAAGTTCTCCCCTATATTCAATAATTATATTATTTACGACAATGGCAATAAAAGATTCAAAGATATTTCAGAAATTTACAAAAGTTAAATAAAATTACAAAAACTTAACGCGTGCACATTTACAATGCCATGTGCATTATCAATTAATAGCGTCCGAGTCGACTCTTCCAATATTATACGGAGTATAATAGTATTTAGCTGGTTTTCTAAGTTCTGTCATTGTTGCACACTCGGTTTTGAATATTTGACGGGGACGTGATAAAAATAGCTGTAAAACTCTAAATTTCCTAATTACTTTTTATTAGGTAGTTTTAGCTTTTTATTTCTTTTTAAAAAAATAAATTTAATGAGATGATTTATTTTAAGTAGAAAATTATAATTTTCAGTTACGTTCCTACTTATGATATTTGTTCTCTGCCATGATTGCGGGCAAGTTTGTAAAACAGGGATGTAAACAATAGTTTGTTGTTACCTAGTTTTCTATTTCCATTTAAATAAATGCAGAATTTCGTAATGAGAAATATACATTTTAGACGGCGCCAGTTGACTTACTTAGGGAGCGCAGGGGGCAGCTCGTACCCCCACGCTCTTTGCTGAATCCGCCACTGATTTAAAACTATTTTAACATAAGCAGGGCTGTCCCGAAGAGGTCTCTCATGGGAGGGCGTTGTGTGTATTTCTTACCAACTGAAGACATCAAAGAAATAAATAAAAAGAAAATGGTCCTCGAGATTTGAAATTTGCCAACTACAGTTTAAAACTCGCCAACTCAAGTGTTAAATGTACAAATGTTCCAACTCAAATGCATATATGACAGCTTTAGGAGGGTGGGACATTCCCTACACCCCACCCCCACCCCACCCATTTAGGAAGGCCCTGAACATAAGCATATCTATCATAACATATAAGCGTAACAATTTTCTCCCGGTGTTTTAATGTTTTTAGAAATTTTAAACTTTTTTAAAAGTTCTTGGCTGCCAAGAGTATTATGTCAAACATGCTCGAAAGAGCACTACTACTGCTACTATTAAGTTTAGCAATATTATATTGATGTAGATAGAAATATTCTAATAGATAGCTTATTCAGCATGGTCCAAAGTTTCATAACTTGTGTAATAATAAATTTCGCGATATAAAATTATATAGGGCTGAAAAACATACTACTAAACCAACTAGAGTACAAGATGAAAGAAGATGGTGTCAAATATAATTTTTGTTCAATAAATCAGCCAGCAATTAATAGGGATTTCAAAATATTTTTTTCTGTAAAACCTCTGATGGTACACTTCATAGGGTTTCAACATTTGAGTGCGCCACTTTCCTTAAAAATAGTACTTTGTTAGGTAAGCCTAATTTTGGTGACCTAATAGCCCCAGATGCTACATTGTTTTACTTGCTATATCTCTATAGAAGATCTAAATAGAAAAAAGTCCGATAAAATGTTATACGGTATTTCTGACAAACAAATTAATGATCAGGTTCTTGCTAAATTGAAACAGTATAGGATACAAGAAACGAAGGATAATGATAACATCGTTTTTATATTGTATATACATTATATATAACATTGTTTTTATATTTAACTTGGTTTTAAATGTCTATTAAATTAGTTGACCTTGTTTAACTATAAAATGATCAGTGAACTTGGTGGAAACATTTCTAAAAGAATAAATACAACAAAATTAAAGCAGAGATTGTTGGCACATGTAGAAAATCTTGGAGAGTATAGTCAGGGGTTACAGTAGGGGGTAAACATAACAATCTTCCGCTTCGATCAATATTTATTTGCAACCGTTCCACCTCGTTTTTGTGTTTTTTTTTATTTTTATTTTTTTACAATGAGATTGTCCGTAAATGACGCAACGCCTAATTTATCTCATTAGAGCAGTAGATCATTTTCACTTTGCGCGCTGATTTTTATTGAAGTTAAACAGCTATTTTAACTTTTGTTAAAATTTGTGACTCTGCGAGGAAAAAATTTTAATTTTTTTCTAGCAATTAAACTTAAATAGGCGTAATTTATGAATGATCTAAAAGAACTTATAATAAAATAAAAACAATTCGATGAGATTTTATTTTATAAAATTTGCATTTTTTTTTATGTTTGATAAAGTTAACTTTTTGTATGAGATAGCTAACTAGACATGGAGAAAACTCCAAACTTTTGTATGTTTATACTTATGTCAAATAAAGATGCTTTTCAAAAAATTGTGATGAATAAAGCCTGGGAATAAAAAAAGCCTTAAAATTTGAAACCCCTCTGCCCCAAACGTAAGAGCAACAAGTTGATAAAATATTTTATTTACTTTTTAACTAAACCGTTATTCATCAATAATTTGTAAATTTACTAAAACAGTTTCATAAACATAACTATTTCTTGTTTATGTTATTACGTTACTGTTTGGACACCAGAAATTAGCTCATTTTAAAGTTTTTCCCCAAGTATAACCATTTAACTGAAACAAATGACATAAGCAAATAATTGTGGACAGAAGTAGTATTGGTCATCACGCAAGATCTCGAAATACAGCAAAAATGCACCTAACAAAAATACACCAACAGCAAAAATTTGTAGGACTGATTCCGCACCAGAATGGGCTATTCATATTCCCTTTGAACAAACAATTTAAATTTTTTAAGACCGATCCACTTGATTTCCTATTTTACTTTAGCTCCTGAATATAGTTATAAGAAGTTTTTCTAGTTTTCATTTGATAAAAATGTCAGAAATGTTTTGAAGAATTGTTATGATAAGAATTATGAAGACAAATCTTTCATATTGTCTAACAACAAAAAAATTTCTACAATATATTTTCGCTAATCTCGCTATCTAAGATATTCTTGCTAATCAAAGTGATAACTTCAACGATTATTTTTACAAGAAAGGGAATTTGTTCCTGCTTCTTTTATTTGTTTACATCGTTTTACAAGGGAAGGCAAGTAATGAATGTAGTCAAGGTTGAGAAAAAGCAACTTTAACAATTAGTCAATTAATAACTCACAGTAGTATGAAACGTTTTCGCCAAACTCAACAAAGAAACCAAGATTCAAAAAAAAAAAATCTTAAGAGAGCCCCATAGCAATTTATAAAGAATCATACGAAAACTTGCAAAAAGGCACTTGTTGATAAGCTTTATAAACTTGAGATATCAATGTTTTATAACAAGGTTATGATATTATCAACACAAATGGGTAAGAGTTTTAAACTACTTCGTAGAAAAAAAAATGGTTTACCCACTACGCTTAAATCTTAACGTTTTTACAACTTCTTTGGATAATATAGACCACAATCCAAGTTCCTTAAGAGTTGAATACTCTTTTCACGAAACAGGAATATCATTCTTTTAGCATCAAATATCAGAGAAAGTTTTATCAGAAAAGCTTGAAATTTTACATTAGAATTTTCTTAAAAAACAAATATCAAATTTTCCTGGTTCATACACTGAGATTCGACCAGTTTTAAATTTTTAATGAAAGACCATAAATGGAAAACTATTCCTATGCCTGTTTAAACAACTTCTCTTCGAAACCCAAAAAAAAACGAAAGACTTGCGCACCATCTTATGCATATTATATGTTTATGTAGTTAATATATAAACATATAATATGCATATATATATATATATATATATATATATATATATATATATATATATATATATATATATATATATATATATATATATATATATATATATATAGGGGAAAGGCGCCTATGATGGCATACTTAACTTTGAAGCTTCATTATTCAGTATCCTGAAGACCAATAATAAAAGTTTTGATATGGATACATTCCTTGTTACATTTAGAACAATAATTACCTTGGGAGTTTTTATCAGTTTTATTTTTTTTATAAGTTATTCTTATTGTAAAAAAAAGCACAAGTATGCCATCATAGGCAACCACTGCTCTTATGATGGCATAGGGGAGGATGGGGCTAGTTAGGATCGAGGGTAACTTAATGATTTCATTTAACCTTAGAGTCTTCCCTCAGAAAAGCCAGAAATTACTCGAAACCATCCTAATTTACCATTTCATGCTACACACCAGCATTGTAAAATTTTGCGCATGCGCATAGGATATATTGCGTTTTACGTATTTTTTTGACCAAAAAAAAATGTTGGAGCATCGCTTTCTTTTAACTTTACTTAAAAATAAGTTTTTCTTATAAAAAAAAAATGTTTTCCCAACTCGTCTATATTTCAACACCCCCAACTCGTCAGTATGCCATCATGGGTAAAAGTCATCATTTTCATTAAAACAAGCTGTGTCTGCTTTGTTCAAAAGATAAAATTAAAGTAACTATTCCACTAAATGCAAAAAACTTGAATATAAAATGCATGAAAATTTCATTTCTGCACAGTTAATAGTAAAATCACAATCTTAAATATATGAAGGAAATAAAACTACAACAGCACATCCCAAAATCGATTTTTGTTGATTGTAAAAACAATATTTGTGCACAAGGGACGTTTGTTCACTAAAACTAATGTAAAGTCAGTATAGTCATGTAGGTCTAATCATTTTTTTACCAAAACCAATTTTAATGGAAATATGACCGGTATGCCATCATAGGCGCTATGCCATCATAGGCGCCTTTCCCCTATATCTGTGTGTGTGTGTGTGTGTGTGTGTGTGTGTGTGTGTGTGTGTGTGTGTGTGTGTGTGTGTGTGTGTATGTGTGTGTGTGTGTGTGATAATTAAGTATTAATGTTTAATACTTTACTGCTTATACAACACAAGTGTATATTCAAAAAAGTACCAGTTAGAGTGTCCTCACGGGATAGTGGCTTTTAAAATGTTTAAAAAGTCGGGCTGAAAACTCCTCCAATGCCAGAGGGCGTAGTGAAATGGTGTGAGCTCACAACATTTGATTAAACTCTTTCGCATATAGAGAGTTAGACTTGTAGCCCGATTTCCTAAGAGCTACACTTGCCAAATGTTATTTTCAATGCCCTGACGGCCCTGACCTTCGGTCAGGGCCGTCCCGAAAACATTCTTAAAGAGGTGTGACGTACTTATTTTTTCCGAGTAAGACCTAGAAATTTTTCTAGGCCTTACTCGGTTTTTTTGGATAAAACTGTACCATAAATCTATATCCATATTATTAGAGTTTTATTTTAACTGTACTGAAAGAGCTCTGAATCATTATTCAAAAATTTTTTTTACCTTACTTGTACAGACAGATTGCTATATTTTACCGAAACAATACTGGTTTCCAGCAAGTATAAAATACTGTTATTTAAATGAATTTGATAAATAAGAATTAAAAAGTGTCACACTTTTTAAAAAAGTCACAAGTTTTGAAAAGTTTAAAATTTTATGAAACAAATGTAAATTTTTTTACCGTCTCTATTAAATTCTTGCAACTAATGTTTTTTTGTTCAGTTGTTATATTTATATACAAATATATAAATATATATTTGTATTTGCTTTCTTCATTAGATATATATATATATATTTGTATTTGCTTTCTTCATTATATATATATATATATATATATATATATATATATATATATATATATATATATATATATATATATATATATATATATATACATACATATATAAATATATATTTGTATTTGCTTTCTTCATTAGAATAAAATATAGCTTTTTAATTAAAATTATAGTTGTTGTACAATTGACATCCCAAATATTAGTTAGCTTCTTCGTACATTTCATATATAATCCGAAAATGAATCAGTGATTTTTCTTGACTGGTATGAACCATTTTAATAGCACATAGTTGTAATTTTCATAAACTAGATCTCATGAGTGTTGAGTTTTATTCTTTCAAAACGTCTTTTTTAGATTTAATTTTTTATCAGTAAACTATTTTTTTACTATATTTCAAGGGTGTTTCACGATAGAAAAAACCGTTTCATACAATAACAAATCAGTGCATTTTTTTTGTTCAAGTTTTTTTTTGACGCACAAGTCAATGGATTTTGTTTCAAAACGAAAAAGGTTTTAAAAACCAATGCTTTGATTATTGTATTTCACGTTATAAAGCGACGTCCGTTACCTGAACTCACACGTTCTTAACGCTGTATTTTTAACGCATCTCTCACTTTTCTACTGATATTATTAACTTTTAACTTTTTTTTTACATTATATTATATTTTATTATTATACTTTTAAAATGCTTCAAGAAGACGTAACAGTCTTAATACAGAGCACCTCGAAGGAGCATATAATTAAGAAGTTCGCGCCTCCTTCCTTACTCATTTATTGACTAACTTATTGGGTCAGAGCCAGCATCGATCCTCATACCTCTCGATTTTGAGCCAAAACTCAAAACACTTCACCAAGACTTCTTTTTAGAGCACTAAATTTAAAAGCAGTTATGCTGTATTTGCTGCATTATTTCTTTTTGTTATATATTTTGTTATTTTATTATTCGTAGTATATTAATTATACTTTTTATTATTAGTAGTATATTAATTGTTTTTATTAGTTATATTTTTTTGTGTGTTAATTTATAATTTTTGTCTACAAATAATTTTATTTTAACAAACTCTTTATAGATGTTTTTTGAAAATTCAAAGTTTTTTTAAAACTAAATTTAAAATTAAATTTGCGCCTTGATGTCTTATTCTGGGTTTTTTATTGGCAGCAAGTGCAACAAAGTTTTTTGTTTATTAGTTGAATTTGCAATTATTATTTTGGACAGACAAACAGTCATTATTATACAATATAGTAAGTTACCAGCTGACAACATTTTTTGGTGTTGTCACAAGGTAAAATACTATATTTTAAAATGATACAATAAAGCTAAAATATGAAATGCTTTTTTTTAAGTCTGCTATTTTTATTGTTAATTTTTGTGCTTTTTGTATTTCCAAAATAGTTTTTCTGCTGCATATGAATGTTCAAACAGAAAGGTGACATAAAATTCTTCCATAAATTTTCTAATATGAATTTTGAAGATGTTTATTTTGCTAATACACATAGGAACATACTCTAAAGCTTTCGCAATTTATTTTTTTTAATCATCATGTAATTGTTGCAATTACGTATTTTTAGGCGCGTCGTTATAGTTTCCACCAAGCCTACCAAAAATTGGTTCAAATCCTGATAAATGGGTTTGAGAACTTGTTTGGTCCAGAGCATAAGCCTTCAGAATGTAAGATGTAAATAAAAAATTTAAGTTTGTTTAATGATTTTTGTCGTAATTTATGCACGTTTTACTAATCATAAGTCTATTATTTTAATAGACGCTAAGTATTCAATAATAATTAATTTTTTATCAAATTTGAAAACTATTTATCATACGGAATTCCTATTAATCGTACCTTAATAATTTTTGAAAACAGCTCTTTTTGCAAAACCTCTTGGTAACTTAGTGAATGGAACTCCAGGCTTGATCTGAAAAAAACAGCTGAAAGCTATCTATGTTTTATTCAAATAAAACTGTAACAATTGTATTGTAAACGATGCTTCCTTTAATAAGGTACACCGCAGATGTTTATTATAGACAAATATTGGTTGACAAATTTAACCCACAGTCATTTTTTTCAAACAAATTTTTTTCTATCTTATTTAAATTTTCAACAACTAACCTCATACAAGCTAACCGGGCATGTAAAATATAATATTGTTCGATATGTTTGAAACGTATAATGGAACTTCAGATGCTGTTGTGTTTGTTTTGATTTGTTGTGAAGTTTGGTGTTGTCGTTTTATCACCAAAATTTTGAGCAGTAAATCTAATCGATAAAATGTTACCCAAATTGAGAGTTGCTTTAAACAGCATGATAAAAGATGACAGTAATGCTCTTGGCGCATATAATATCGTACTCCTCATTTAGTAATGCAACTAATTAAAGAGTACGATAATAAAGATGATGTTAGTTTTGTCCCTTTGAAAAATAACTTAGTTGACGTATTCACAAGAATTTGCAGCAGTAGTTGCAGATCCATTCATTTTAAGTATACATAAGAAAACTGGACTTTTTGGAGCGAGTCGAACATTGAACTTTGTTTGTGAAGCGATTCCAAATGCTACGAAAAAAGTAATTCAAACGGAAATAAAAAATTGAGAACCGTGTCAGTAGATATAAAAAAATAGTAATTCAAAATAGTAATTCAAATGGAAATAAAAAATTGAGAACCGTGTCAATAGATCCAGCGCCTGTACGGTGAGTAAAAAATAATTTAAATGTTAAAAAAAAGTTTGAAAATTTCTGTGTATAAAAAATTGTTGACATTCAAAATATGCACTGTGGTTAACTACAGCTAATAAAACTTCATAGTTGGTTCTATAATAATAGTTTTATGCTGATTGCGGTTCCAGCCGATATTTTGGCTAAAGTAAAATAAATGCCAGTAGTGCTATAACTCCTCTAAAATTTTACCTTGCATTAATATTATTTGGAAAAGCCCTTGATTAATTTTTTCAAAATCTTTTTTTCCAAAATAATATCTGTAATGATGTCCAGCTCTCACAAAAACTTCTTGCCATACCACTGCTGGAATGCTTATGACTGACGTCGACTGTTTGAAATTTTTTAGCAAAACATCATAATTTTGTTTTATCATTTCATCAGCAAAAAAACAATTAATTTTTGCTTCCAAAAATTTCATTTGTTACATGCTTTAATAAAAAATCTTACAGATGATGCTGCCTACCAATCTTCTAAATTTCTGACTATAAATTGTTTTTTTCAAAAATACTACAACACCACCTTTTACTCCAGTATTTGCATTTGATGTATTCACTTTTGCAAATATTCACTTTTTAATTCCTATTTATCAAATTTATTTAAATAATTGATCAACGCTAAACAATCGTTTTGGCTTTGCCATCTTCTAAAAGCAAGGCTATCAACTTGATTTCCTGATTGTTGTTTTTTAAAACTATAACTTGAACTTTTTACATCGATTCTATAGAGTCTAATCTTCTTTAAATTAATTCTATCTCTTAAAAAAATTTTTGTTTCGTTTTTCATTCCATTAGCTTTTTTCATTACTGCTTTGTAAATACTTATTTGTGTTGAAGTTTAAATACTAATACCTTCTTCGGACAATTGATAACGCAGTTTGTTGTTTTGATGTGTACTTATTTTTACAATATTTACTAAAGGAAAAGTTGAAGCAGTTGAAGCTTTTTTTTTTTGGTCTATTGATATTGCTAGTTGATGGAGGATAGTCATCATCAGTTTCTGCTTCAGTTTCACTTGTCAGAGTCAGAATTTCTATGCTGGGTTTTGCTCACAGCAGTTTCTTTATCTTTGATGAATTTAGATGGATGAATTAGTACAATTTTCGATGTAACATATCTTAGTTGTCCATTACTTTCAACTTGCATTTTACAAATCTTTTTTTTCAGTGCTCAGCCGTAAACCTTGTTCATTTGTAATATCTAATAATATTTCATTGTAAATGGTACTGATTACCTGTATAGTTTGTTCTCTTTGGTATTTATTCACCCAATTTTCAACGTTTAAAAATGATTTTTCTGTTATGGATAGAAAGTTTGGTCAATAAAATTAATTCTCCGGAAATAAGTATGTATCTTCTATAAGCACATTTCTCCAACTAAGTGAATGTGTGAATATAGTATTAGTATTAATAATAAATATGTGTAAGTGAGTAAGAAAGTGAAAGGCAGGTAGTTGAACCTCTCTAAAAAAACTATAGTTTTATAACTCTGGTTTTATTTGAGATGTTGGATGATTCTGTGACTTTAGTTAGGACGGGCGTATATTCGTTAAAATTCAGATTACGAAATTTACTGAAAAGCAAAGTTGACTTCGGCTTTGACTTCGGTGCCGATCTTGAAATTGAAATTTGGCTTCCTGTTAAACTCCGTACCAGCTACAAAATTTCATTTAACTTTCAATTAAATTTGAAAGTTATTAATTTATATTAATTAGAAAATAAAAATAATTATAAAATATATGATATATTATAAGTAGAGGTGTCTTACAGAGTTATTAACTTAAAAGTCTTCTTTAAGCACGGAATTTTATTAATTGATCACTTTGTTAAATCTTATTTATCACTTTCAGAAAATCCCATAGGTAAATGACTGATGAATATTCATTTATACATCCGACATATGTTTCCCTAGCTGGCTTGATGCATCTATTATTATTATTATTTTTTTCCTAATGCCATCGTTTTTTATAATTAGTGAAAATTCAAAAAAAATTATAGGAACTAGTATGCAAAAAATAATTAAGCATCATTAATACTAACTGAAATTCAAAATGAAGCAAGTGTGTTAGTTTTTTAAAAAAGCTAGTCGTAATTTAATTCCTACGATTAACACAGACGATTTTAATTTTATGATGAAATTTGACATTTTAATAGGTGTTATTGAAAAGTTCATCGTGTGTCTTGGGTGTACAAATTCATTAACATTCAATAATTATGTTTTTTTTTAATTGTGGTTTTTGCTTAAATTTCCAGTTTTGGTGAGAACTTTGATACAAGAATGCTAATGAATGTGACAGAAAATATTTAAGTCAAATGGTAGAGATGTATCAACTAAAAGCCATCCAACGGTTATAGGATTTTGAAAGTTTGGCAATCTCTATGTCACTTTACAAACATTTGCACGGTGTTTTAATATGCCCAATTTAATGACTAAAACGTTTATTATAATATGAATCAAACTTTAACACAAGAAGTATACTAAAGCTGCTGTCGAATTCACTTTCTAAGCAGTACAAGAAACTGTTATCTTACTTGAAAGAAGTTTTTCTGATTTTGCTACTAACTGTCAAGTATCTATTGATGTGTCAGAAATGAGGACATTCGTCGATAATGTCGATATGAATCGAAAACAATGTAATTTGAAAGAAGTACCCAAAAAAAACATATACCGGTAAAGTAATGCTTGAAATTTGTGTAGATTCTGCAGTATTAAAGTTTATTAAGGGAGCAGCTGGAATTGTACTTTTAAAACTTTATTATTACTATATTCATACTAGAAAGTTATATATATATAAGCATTATATACTATATTCACACTAGAAAGCATTCATACTAGAAATACATGAATAAAGCAACAAATGCATCAAACGCAACACACATAAGATCATTAGCGACTAAATTTAAGGCGATGCGCGGAGCGTTGAATAAAAGTTGAAAATAGGATTTCACTCTGAACTTTTTCTTCCTTAGCAACCATTGAAGAATATTTTTAACCATTTATTGTACTATCGCACCCATTTCGTACCGCATTTATAGCAGTGATTAAATGGAATCTACAATTGCAGTAACTGTCATTTGTTTCAGCGGAAGAAATCCCAGAAAGTTTTCACTGATTTAAATTTACCACCAAAATTATTTTCAAAACGTACCGCCAAAAATAATTTTTCTGTTCCTTATATAACATTCGTTTTTGTTGACAAGGGTTGACAAACTTATAGATTTGTTTAATGATTTAATAATTTGTGTCAATCTCCTGAAAAATCTCAATCAGTTCGTTATGGATCCTTTTTGATGTTTAGCATGCATCCCTAAGCTAAAGTTTGTAGACGCATTTCTATATCTTTGTCACCAGCTTCAACACTATACTGAAACAGTTCAGGGATAGAGATAGAAATAAATGACTGATTTTATCATATAAATACATATCATGCATTAATAATCACCTATTTAAGAAGAATACAACGTCTTTCTCGAGAAGCAGGTTGGGACAAGCGACACTCCTTGACCTAAGCTGCGAACGCCCATGATGATAAGCAGTGAAGTCACTAAAAAGGTGCAGGGGATGCAGGCTGCACCGGGTGACACCATCACAACCTGACATAGAAAGGTGACACCAAAATAAAAAAAATGCAAATTTGACAGATCTGTTCATGCTTGTGTTAATTTTATTTTGCATTTGACCTAACCATTAGTTTTCCGATTTTGAATTTTCGATATTCTTTATTAATAACTCTGCTATTTCTTCATTTCATTTCACACAAAAATCATTCGTCTTTTATTCAAGATCAAAATATTGTATGCTGTATGCCTTTCGCAAAAGATTGTATTTGGTATGTCTTTAACAAAAAAATTGTTTTTTGGATCGCTGAAATTGACACTTTTGTGTTTTGTTGATTTTCTGGTTGGCCAAAATGTTTACCAATTTTATGGTCTTGGGTTTGTTTATCATGAAACTACTTACTTTTGATGTTTAGTTTTCTACAAAAATTTATATAGTGTTTTGCTACAATAATTTTCAAGTGTTGGAAATTGCTTCTTCAAGCCGCTAAGGAGCCATTAGCGTTCGTTTTAGAAATAATGACTTTAAGTGGCAAGTTTTATAATATGCTTTGGAGCGATTAACGATCGCGATTTTAATATAAAAAGAATTTATATTTAAGATAGATAATTTGTATTTTAGATCTAAGAGATTAGCATTCAGACAGAAATATAACACGTTAGTGAAAATTAATGAATCATTAGTACCTCCGGGAAACGTGTAACAAATTGCCCACAGAGGTTAATATTTATTATAGTATTTTGACTTTATTTATTCTAATATATATTTATTTTTAAGACAACTTAAGATTTCGATTGTTATCAATTTAGTCACACTTTTGATTGGATAATTCAAATTATGAAATTGAAATAGAAGAACTTTGCTAAGATCAGGCCCATAGCCAGAATATTTTGAAGGGGGAAGCACTTTTATTATAGGCGCCAAAGGGGTATACAAATTGCATACAATAAATCAAAATGGAGAGGATAATATTATTTTAAAATGCAACAAAATAATAATTAGAAAACCAAATTGAGTAAGATACAATAAAATATTGCAGTAAAAATTGGTCTTATATGATTAAGGATGGCATTCCATTCTTCATGGATGTAGTTTAATAAAAAACTTTGCGATTTCTGTTTTGTCTAATGCTTCAACCTTATCATGATATCATGATGCACATGCATTTGTGTAAGTGCCCCTAACTGCTCGTCCTTCATAGATGCTTTGATATAATTTGACATTCTGCGAAGCGCAGATGCACATCTCTCGCATTCACAAGACATTACTGGAGGTGTACTGCCAATGCATAAGAGTGTATGTACATTTGAAAGAGCTTACTTATCGCATTTCAACAATTGAGCATGTAAATTTTTTGGTTTTGGGTCTTTCATTTTATCACAAAGGTTTATCCAGCGAATAATTTCTTCCTCCAGCAATCCTGGCAGAGGTAGATCGTTACTATAGATTTGGACAACATCTTTAGGACTTTCGATTATGTCACATATTGAGGCTTTAGATACAATAGTTTTATAGCTGGAAAAGATTGTTCACTAAACATTGTAATCCAATAAGGAACCAGAATGTTAAGCTTGCAAACTTTATTTGAAGTATCAGCTGGAGTGTTCTGACGATAAATTTGCCGTTGAACTGCCCGAGATGTTACCACATCAACGCCAAATGATCTGCTGTTCTTACAGCATGATGGAATTAGATAGTTGTTCAAGATGAAGTTAGATAGTTGTTCAAGCTGAGCATCACGTCTGTGTTTTAATTCTAAAACAACTTTCTGTTCTCCTTTTTATGCGCCAATCACATCTTGTGTTCGGTCTTGTGTAAAGAAATAGCTCTAGCCCTCAAATATGATGTCAATCGTATAATTTTAGCAGTGTATAAATAAATTCAAAGTTTTGGAGAGATTTTTTGTAAGGTAGAGCATTTCGTTGATCTTCCGGTGTCCAGCTTGACCAATCTTCATCTTTACTGGTATATACATTCAGATGCAATTTATCGGCAATAACTTCACTAAAAATAACAATGTAGCATAACGCATCATAAAAATAATGAAAGCCATTAATATTTTCTATCCATCTTGTAATACAGATATTCAGGAGACCTTTTCTGTGAGCAGCTCCACTTTCTCTTTTATTATTTCAATTAGCAGTTGTTCTCTCTTTAGTAAGTTGTTAACCCTTAATGTTATAGCCTTTAATTTATATTAATGTTATAGCCTTTAGATTTATATTGTATTAATGTTATAGCCTTTGTTTATATTATATTAATTATATTTATATTTATATTATATTATATTATTATATTATATTTATATTATATTATATTATTTATATTATATTATATTATATTATTATATTATATTTATATTATATTATTTATATTATATTATATTAGTTTATATTATATTAACTATGTTTATATTATATTAATTATATGTATATATTATATTAATGTTATAGCCTTTGTTTATATTATATTAATGTTATAGCCTTTAATTGTCTAAAACGTTATGTATTTGCGGAGTAGCGCAGCTATAGGATATAACAAGATTTAGAAAGTGACTTTGACAATGTCCATAGAATGCTAAGCTATTGTCTGTTAAAATAGCCTTTGCCAAACCATGATACATGTTGCTGGATCCATTATAACTTGGCCACGAAGATTTTCATGAACTGCTTCAATAATGCAATCTCCAAGGATGTGTTTATTAAAGCGAATTTGTTCTTGCAATGTTGTATCAAGCTTTGTGTGTATTTGTGAATTGGGATTGTTGCACATTCTCTTTGCATCTTCCAAATACTCCAACGCATACAAATGGTATTTGTTTGAAACATGTTTGGCTAAATTTTGCCAGTCATTAGCTGGAGTCAAAACAAATTGCCCTTTACCTTCCTTAATACCAGCTGGCAAAAAAAAAATACATGCACCACAGTATAAATCATTTTTTTCCTTACTGTGCCTCAATTATGATTATTTATTCAAGTATTTTAATGGGGAAACATCGCTTTTTCATCATCTGATAAAGAAAGTGGTGTTGACACTGGTCGGTGATGTTTATCATACAAGTTTAGTTTTTTAGCATTGGATAACCATGGTAGTTTTTTAAAATCTAACTTTCCAATATCATAACAAAGATGAGCACAAGTATTACCTTGTTGTGCTGCATTATTATCATTGCCAGATTGTCGAGCTACATTACCATCAATGTCAGATTGTCGAGCTACATTACCATCAACTTCAGATTGCTGAGCTGTATCATCATCACTGCGAGATTTTTATGCTACATAAGCATCACTGTCAGCTGGTTGTGTTATGTCAAAAGTGTTTGGAGTATATCTCGGTTTTCCAAAGAAATCTGTAATTTTAGTAAGTGATTTGGCTGCTTCCTTCGTGACCTTTTGCTCTTTGACATGCTTGAATTCTGAACCTGATTTTTTTCTTTTAGTTGATTTTGACATTTCTAAAATATAATTTTTAAATAATTAACACATAAAATAAAATAATGTTCATTTTTTGTATTGTATTATAAATTGCATTTTTAGATATTGTGTTAAAATTGGCCTTTTGCTCAGTGATATTTAGCTGAGTTTACAGTTGTAAACAAAAAAACTTTTATATAAAAAAAAAACAATTATAACTTTTGCAATTTTTTTTAATCACTACCAATTTTTTTTAATTACTGTTTTTTACAGTTGGCGTGTAATCATATGTGTTATTTAATGTAGCAACTAGCCCAGCGCTCCCATAATAAAATATAATTAACAAAATACATTTTATTTTACAAAATATCTAAATATTAATTTAAATATTAATACGCAAATTTAATAGAAGTAGGAGTGTCGTTTTTAAAGTAGTTTCTAGGCTTTTTTACACGCGAATCAGTATTCCATGCGGTCTTTCAAGCAAGGTCTGCGAGCGAATAAGAGCTGATAAATTTTTAGTTTCAAGAGGAATTGCTGTTGTTCATTGATTAATTTTACTATAAAATTATAAATAAATGTTTTTTTGTTAATGGTTGTCTGTATTTTTCTAATTTTTATAGCCTTTCTTTGTTATTAGGATTGCAGGTTTTTGTTGATTTTTACTTGAACATTATTATTTATCTTTTGTAGATATGTTTACCACTTTAGGCTATTAATATTTTGATATTTTTATTTAATTTCTTTTTTTTTTGGATGTTTGATATTAGGCTTAAATAAGTTATTAGAAGAAATACTATCAATTTAAAAATAATTGATAATTTATTGAAATGGTTAGAACTAGGCAAGCTGAAATTAATTGTTGTTAAAGTATAAGAAATGCTGCTTAGTAAGAAGAAATTAATTTATACCTAAATTAGTACATCATGGTTAGACAAGTTAAAAGTAATTATCACCTAAATGAAAGAGATATCCTAGGTGAGATAAATCATCCTCAAAATGTACGAAATGCTTCTAGACAATCAGAATATATTGTATAGCAAGAAGTGATACTATTCTAGATTATAATTATTTAGGAGAAATGAGTCAGATCTGTCAGCATTGCTATGCTAAAAAATTTCTTGATGAAACTCATTTTTTATGTTGCCATAATAGAAAGGTAGTTTTGCTTCCATTTTCACTATTTCTGCAAGATTTACAGGAAGTTATATCATAATTCCAATATCAGTTTTTTTAAGTATATTAGAGTTTAATATACCTGTCTTTACTTTGATTTGTTTACTGATAATGTGTTTTAACTTATGAATCATAGGCCACCATGTTTTAAAATATGTGGTCAAGTTTTTCATAGTGTAGGTAATCTTAGGCCAGATCAAGATAATCCCCAACATAATCAACTGTATATCTCTGATCCACTTGCAATAGTAAATTTTAGAAAGCAATAACATCGCAATTAACTTTGCGTACATAATTTAATGTTTCATTTGCAAACTATAGTTAGTGAAGTTGCTGTTATATTTGTTAGAGATGGTTCTGCACCTGCTTCCATGGAAGTTATTTACCCAAAAGGTCATTTATAAGTTTTATTGAGAATGTCAACTAACTTAGATCCTACAGTTTATTCACTTTTTTTTCCGTAGAGATGGCATAATTGGTGCGCAATCCTAAACATGCAACATTGGTTAGAAATCGTGTATCTCAGTTTTACAATAAACTTTAAGTTGAAATATAGTCTTTGATTAGAAAAGATTGCAATTTGTATGATTCTTTTATGTTTAATTATTATTCAGTTGTAACAATAGTAATACTATTGGTAATATGTTTAATGATAATTGTGAAATTGAAATGGATAATATTAGGCTCGAAGTTATTAGTATAAATGGTAATAAGCGACATAAAAATAGTTGTTGTCAAATAAAAGAAATAGATCTAGGTAGGATAAAATTATTTGTTGTTGAAATTTAAGAAATGCTGCTCAGCGAGTAGATAACTTACTTGCAAGAATTCAGTGTCAAGCAGTGTTAATGTCTGTTAATTCAATTTTACTTTAGACACTTGAGAAAAAAGCAAAGTATAAATTTTTCTATTTATAGTAATATTTATATATTTATAGTAATATATTGAGTGATTTATAGTATATATATATATATTTAAAGTAATATTTAGATTAATAACAGTTTATAACAACAATTTATAAACAAACAGTTAATAACATAAATGATTTTAAATTTTTGTATAATTTCAATAATAATTTTTCTTTTTTCTTGTTTGAGTTGCCTTTGTCATCACTTAATTAGTTTGCTTACTGTTGAAACATGGTTTTAATTTTGTAAATTTAATATGATGTTAAGTTTACTCTATTAATCATTAGTCAACAGTCAGAGAGAAGCCAGAACTTAATTAAGAAATGCTGGGAATTTATCTTTTAATCAAGGTAAAAATAATTTTGTTTACTGGTAACATAATAAAACCAGTTACTATTATCTATTGTGTTTTTTTACTTTTTTTAACATTCTGCTTTGAAAACACTTTCTCTCCCTCTTTCTCTTAGATGAGAGGGAGAATTAATAAAACTTATTACATATTTCTTAATACCACAATTGATAATGACCATTTATCAGAAATATCTTACAAGTTGCTTGCTATTTTCTGATATAATTGTTCAAATTAATAACTATAATTGTCCCTCAATTGTTCAAATATTGTAGCAAATAAAATCTTTTTAGTTCAAGTGTTTTAGGTAATAAAACATTTCATTAAGTTGTGGTGTTATTACGTTATATTGTGTATCCTTTTTATAATATTTTATTTTTTAATTATTCTGGAGACACATAGCAATGTGTGCTTACGAATATCTTATGCTATGCGCTATTGTTACTGTGTTTTGTGTTGATAGAACTAGGCTGTTAAAGCTATTTTTTTGTTCTTTATATTTTCTGTAGTATTATTATCCTAATTCTACTAACAATAAAACGCAAATAATACTTTTGTAATCAAAAATTGTAATTTTTTTAGTTTCTTTTTAAAGTTTTTGCAGGCTTTACTTGACTTTCCTTTACTGGTACCTACTGTGTTGTGACATATTTTAAAAAGAACTTAATTGATGTTAATGCAGTTTTTATGTCGTTAACTATAAGCAATGACATTGCTGATAAGGGGTCAAACTTAAAATGTTATTTATAGATAAATTTGTATTTAACTTTTTAGATAATATATCAAGTTATTAATGTGTTTTTATTGTTATAAATGATTTAATTACTAATAACCCGTATTACGCGTTGCTTACTGCTAGTAATAATTAATTGTATTTAAAATTTAAATAAAAAGTTTATAATAAATTTTTAAAACCAACACACAAAAATAAACAAGAAACCAATTCACCTATTAGCTAATCAATTAACGACTTAATTAGTCAACCCAATAAACTGTATTTCGAATAGAAAAACAATATAATTTTGAAATGAAACAACAGATAAATTAGGAAACTAAATCAAGTATAAAAACAACGTTTTAGCTCATTTTGTTATAATTTACGTTTATTTATTTTGTTATAATTTTTTATTTACGAGGTGCCGTAGCGCGGGAAAAAACAACCAATAGCACCTAAGCTAAATGTTTTTAGACGCTAAATAGATGATTAAATTAACTTATTTTTTAAGAAAGCGGTGAGCCGTTTGTCCCGCCCAATGTTATACTTACTAAATATTTACTAAAGAACTATTACATTAAATGAATATTCCAATATTTTAATTTTTATTAACCAATTCTGAGCACGTGCTCCCCTGTGCCCTTCTCTTCCCTACGGCCCTGATGATAACAGTTATGAATTAGACTTATGAGTTGTTATTATTTAAGAATATTCTACATTCTATCCTATACATGGATGTATATATAGTGGATGCGAACAACAAAGAGTAAAAAATAAAAGATGTGAATAACTAAAATCACTATCTAGATCCACGCTTCAATATGTTAAGAGACCAAGTGATGGTCAAAGCTCATCAAAAGCCATTGTTCCTTAAGCAACAATTAATACTGATACCATCAATGCAGTGTGAACTTTCCAATAGTGCAAATAGAGTCGAAAGCGGAAGAGATAGATACAGAAGTAAAAACAGTTGAAAATGATGATTACAATGTATTTATTGATTTATTAATTATTTTTAATGTTAAAGTAATGTTTTCTAAATGCCCAATTTGCAATTAATAATAAATATGTCCTTTCTACCTGAAGATTGTAAAGGACTTTTACAAAATTTACATATAGGGTACTTCTTGTGGTTGGAAATATATTTTTTTATTTAGCACCGGAAATAAATAGAGTAAAACCGGGTTAACAGCACACTATATCATTCCGCTCACTGATCGAATATCAAATAAAAACTGAACGAATATATGACTATGAAAAAAATAAAAATAGACTCGAATACAGAACTATCTCATCCATTCAAACTAATAAAATTACATGCCGATTCAACTTCAATTTTTTCTTTTTTTATGCAACCTTTAACGGGGAGTCAAAATTTTTTTTATATTTCTTATTGTTACGAACAAAATAGCAAGAAACAAAAACTGATATAAAAATAGTTTTATCTTGTTGTAAATTTATTTTTTCATTCTAGTATATGATGTATGTGAATGACGTTTGTGCAGCTAGAACAAAGAAAATAGTAAATCAAAAAAACTAAAAAAAACAACTCTTTTCTGATAAAACAGCCCACTTAACACAAAGTTTATCTTAAGAGCCTATCTTTATCTAATTAACAGTATTAATTCCGGTTTAATCAAAAATAAAATGTTATGTTATTTGTCAATACTACATTACTTACTCTTTAAAATTCAATTGTTATGTTATTTCTCAATAAAATCATCACTCACTCAGTTCAACTTTAAAAAAAAAAAAAAAACGTACAAGGAAGATATATTAACTGATTAACTGATATGAAAGAAAACAATACTTCATTTAGAAAAGCTACTTTTAAACATGACATTTCAGTCTCTACACTCAAAGATTGCCTAAATAACAACAAAAAAGTTTTCCATGGCTTCTAACTTCTGGGTCGCATATTTGGAATAGTGATAAAACAGGGTTTTTGGGTGATCAAGACAAACCAACCGTAGTGTATCAAGAAGGGACAAGACGTGCATTTAATCTTAATGGCAGCAATTAAACAATTTATTATACTGTAAACAATTGTTGCAACGCTTATGGGCATTTTCCATTGCCAATTGTGATATACAAAGCCAAAAGAAACTTTCGTCCTGACTGGGCAAAAGGTGGTCCAATTGGCATTATTCAATATTCAATTTCAAAACCAGGTTGGATGGTGCACAATAGATTTATTGAATCGCTGAAAGAAGTATTTATAACCAAAGCTAAGCAAGTTGGTAGTATTCATATTTTAGTACTAAATGGGCATATAACTTTGAAAGAGGTATTGCTGTGCAAAAACAACATAATCATGATTTTTCTACCAGAGCATTAATTACATATTCTACAGCCATTGGATAGAGGTGTCTATTGCCATGTTAAACAAGCATGGAAAAAATTTTTTACCAAGTATTACAAAGACTCAAAATGTAAAAATTTAGAACTTTCCACCGTTGCTCAAACTGCTGTACGAGAGTGGTATCTGCTTTACACACTTGAGTGGAATTGTTGGTTTACAGAACACTGGGTTATTTCCACTGCAAAATAACAACATAAAATATAAGGCTTTAGCAATCACGCAAACATTTAATCCACTATCATCATCTTTAGCAGCCTCCGCAGCATCTATATCATCTTGCACAGTAACAGCTTTATCATCTTTAACAGCCGCCACAGACCTACTTCAATTACACACCGATTACCATCTTTATCAAGTTAAAATTTGCTTCAATATTAAATAATGTGAAATACTCAAAAATATTATGGTACTATATACAATATTAGGGTATATAGTATGGTATCATACAATATAAAATTCCTGACTGGGTAATATATTTTAAATCATTATTTCAAACAGTATTTGGCACACAAAAAACCATCCAACCAACTATTCACAGCAATGTTGTCCTCAGATGCTATATTTGTATGTAAATTTTATGCTTAACAATAAATTTGTAAATAAATATAAAATAAATAAAATGTTTGCACCCAAATGCTAAAAATGTAAATTAAATATAATTGCTTTTACAATAACTGCCCCCCGCACCAACCCAATATCCAGTTACCGAATTCAGGAAAACAGATTTTAGGTACCAAAAAGCGACACATGTTTTGATAAAATTTGGCTGGTAATAACAAAATGAGTGTAGAAAATTTAGCCGATAGTTTTAAAAAATTACCAAACTTTTATTTGACAACATCTTACCATGAGAACATCATCAAAATTTTCAGGAATAAATCAAGATAAACTCTTCTTTTTTTCGAGAACAATCTAAGCTTATATATGTTTAAAAAGAAACACAATAAAAACACGTTTTCTTGATGCTGCTTAAGAAAAAGTTCACAAAAAGTGTCTTCAGTTTTTTGGCGTAATTTTCAGCTCCAGATCTCGCGATTTCCGCGTACCAACGAACAGAGTTGTTAACAAGGCCAAAAATAGCAAAGCCAAGGCCAAGGCCACACGTTACAAGGCCGAGGCCAAGACCAAGGCCAAAAGTTACGAGGACAAAGCCGAGGCCAAGAATTTCAAGGTCAAGGCCAAGATAAGGAGTTTCAATGCCAAGGCCTACGCAAACATTTTCAAGATCGAATACATAAATTTTTGCCTTACATTAAAGGCAATTATTAACAAAACTGTAAGTAGCAAGTGCTGTGACAATAATTCACATTTTGTAAAAATAGATCAAGGTTATGCGCAGAATTCAACAAAGTTAATAAAAAATATGTCTTTTTTTTTAAGGCCAAGGCCAATAGTTTCAAGACCAAGGCCAAGGTTTCAATTTTTGGCATTAAGGTAAGGCAAGGACTAACAACTCTGCCTGCTCTGCCTAAAATTTATATACAAAGTCCACTTTCTAGAATATAAAAAGCTGCTTGAGAAATACACAATTTAAGATAATCACATTATATTTGTCCAGAAATACTAATTCAATTTTGAAAGTTTTAGAATACAAACCTTATGAAAAAGAATTGATTCCAATTAAGCTTAGATGTGTGGGCCGTGTCCAGAAATTAATGAAGGTTTTAAAAAATTTGCAATGATTCTAAGAGAAAAAGTTACCTGACAATATAATAGTCAGCCCTTCCAATGGTCAAAAAACTACTGTCTCCAGAAAAAAAAAGTTAACAGATAAAGTGAAAAATAAAACAAAAAATTACTATTACAAAGCCTTTTAACAAAGTATTGGAGCATGTTGAGATGTACTAGTTCATCAGTTTAAATAGTTGTGGCAAATAATAGAAGGATATAACTTTCCACCACGTCCCTGGTAGTACCGCGCTCAACTTGTTTCTCCGCGCAGCGGCCTTGTTTTTCAAGGTTCGTGTTTCGGAGTTATAGAGTTGGGAGAGGGTTATAACCACAAGTAGCCTCCTCATCTGTAGTGGCCTTCTTGGCCTTGGGTAGATGAATTACAAAAAAAAAAAAAAAAAAAACTATTGGTCAAAAAACACATAAAGCATGTAACAGTTTTCCTCTTAATATTAAATATGTTGTCAAACCAATTTTTATTTACTTAAGTGCAGATGAAGGCTTGTTAAACTAATTTAATGATTCATCAAAGCATTTTGACAAGCCTAAAATTACTTTTTTTTATTCAAACATTACTTTTTTTTATACATTTATGTTTTCATAAAATAGTAATAAAAGCAAATGAGAAATGGAGTATAGCTTTTAGTTTTTTAACTATGGATCCACCTTAACATTATTGCAATATGCTAATATGACATAATGAACAGTGATTACTAATATACCTGTGTTACTGGAAGTAATACCTCTTGTTTCTGTTATTTATTCCTCACAAATTGTACACTTAGCAGAGGTTTTTAAATTAGCTATGTCTTTAACCACCTTTTGCCATTTGCAAAAACCACAATAACCAAGTTTTATAATTGTACGAATTTTATCAGCAACACATACTGATATGCATAAAGAATACAGTAAAAAACTTCGACAAGGTACAAATATTGGCCAGTTTTTTTTATTAAAATAATTTTTGCAATAGGTACTTATCTAAATTGTGATTAAAATATAACACGTCTTTATCATATTTATTAACACTCTTTTAGTGCTCAAATTGTTTTTTAAACATTTTTTGTGGTTTCACTAGTCTATTTTATTAGGTCTATTTTATTGCTCTAGCTTCTAACCCATTCAAAAAAAAAAAGAATTATTTTGTTTTTTCAATTAAATTTTAAGATTCAGAACTTATTGACTTTTTTCTCTATATCGATTTTTATAACTTTGAAGTGTTTTAAGACATGTTGAAATTTTAGGTCACCCTAAAATTGACTTATGAATACAAGAAATTGAATTTCATGAGTTTAAAAAATAAGTATTACATTGCGTCACTGAGAAACGATGAACTAACTTGGAGTTTTTTTGCTTTTAGTGTTATGAAAAATTTATACATTGATTTTAATATAAATAATGTGTAGATGCAATATGGTAAATAAAATAATTGATATTATGAATATATTATAATAAATAAGACTTGATATTATGAAAAATATTTATTTCTTATACTTCAAGTTTTTTTCACTTTACATGTTAGAAACTTTATCTGATTTGTGTTTATTTTATTTGATAGCTGTGATCTTTTTTAAGATAACAGTATAAAGATAAAAGTATAAACATGCACGAATTTAGTAAGCCTCATAGAAGTTAATTGAAATTCATAAACAATGTTTAATTTTATTTCTCTCGTTATACAAAAGTGTAATACTTTTTTAAGAGTGCTAGGTTAATAATAGTTTTGTAATGTTACCAGTAAACAAAATTATTTTTACTTTGATTTGTTTTGTATAACTGACATTATTCTGTAATATCTATATATTATTTATATTTTAGTTTATTCCAAAGATTGTGAACTTGGAGAAGGTCCAGTAAATTTATCAGTCGCAGCAGTCTCATCTACATCTCTTAGTGTGACCTGGAATCATCGAGATGAGACTTCTAATCTATCTACCTACTCAGTTTACTTCAATAAATTAAATATAACAGTTGGCTCTAATGTTACTACTTATTTTGCCTAAAATTTAAGCATTAACACACCTTATTGTTTTTGTGTTTGCGCCAACTATTTAGAAAAAAAAGAATGCTCAAATGTTAAAGGAACTACATTAGAACATATAATATATTTTAAATATTTTTTTAATATATAACTTTTAGTAATAACTTTTTTCTCAAGGTTAATACAAATTTTTAAATCCTATAAAAGATTCTAATTAAAAATTAATACAATACTTTTCTTTATACAAGTTAATACATTAGATATTAAACTTATATAGTTATATTATATATTATACATAAATTATGTAGTTTTCAGGATGATAGTTTCTTTTTATTTGTGCATAATCATCATTTAGGTAACAAAAAATATTTACTTTAAAAGTCATTATTCTTGAAGAAATTCATAATAAACTTTGTATAACAAACTTTTTCTAAATGATACAAGCCTAAATTTCATATGATTATTTGTTAAAAAAGTAAGTCAAACTTTTGTATTTAATGAAGGTTTATGATTACTTATGTGTCCTGTTTAGTTTTAGGTACACTTTAACAATAAAATTACTGTTGGCTATGATTTGTGAATAACCTTTTTCTTCCTAAATAAATCTGTGTTTGTTCTGAACATCAGTTCTTTTTACTTTGTTTTTATTACTAATCCTCCTTTATTTAAAAAGTTCTTTTAATAGAAATATTTTATATTTCTCTGCGGGCATTCATTGCTCAGTCAAGCCTGCATCAAATCTAACATAAGTAAATAAACATATTTCAAAGATTTTTTGTTTAAGAAATTTTTTTTTTTTTAAAATTCATAATTTGTAATAATAAAAATAATAAAAAAAAGAATTTCTAAGAATTTTCTCGCATCATTTCTAAATGATGCAAGCATAAACTCATTCGAAAGATCTTTATGATTACTTGGCCTTTTGTAAAACTTGTTATGTTAAAATAATCTCGCTTTTTAATTTTTAGTTCAAGCTTATTCTATGTTTCTTTATCCAAGTTTTCCTACCTAAGCTCTTAGTTTATATCTTATTTAAAGAAAATTATACAAGTTAAAATTTCATCTCTTAATTTAAAATTATTTTTTCTAAAAAGGATCTAAGTACATTTTTTTTTAAAATGAAAGGCTTTTAACAATCCGATTCTTGATTCTACAATATTGTTACTTTTATCTTTTTCTTAAAAAAATAAAAAAGTGAATTTACTGAGAAACATGAGAAGTTTAAATAAAACTATGATGTGCATCTTTGCCAGCTAATTGAATCGATCAACTGATTTCTCAAGTTTAATTAAAAATGAGTTCTTAAAGGTAATAAAACATTTATTTAAAAAAAATTACAGTCAACAAAAAAAATTATTATACATTGTTCTAACCAAACAGTAATGAAAGTCAACATGATAATGACATTTTTATTCAAAAAAAAAAAGCTTTTCTTTGGTCTTCGAAAAATTTGTCTTATCTTAACGTTCACTCACCTGGTTGTTTTTAAATAGTTCTGACAGTACGTCATAAAAAACAAAAGGTGACGAAATGATATCGCTGCAAACTTATTAGTGTGCAAATATAGTTGAAAGCAAAATTCATTAAAAATTTGTTAAAATTTTATTTTGATTTGAAATTTGATGTAATACCGTTTCTTAACGCATTTTAATAATAGTAAACAAGTCTGTTGTATATTTGAACGATTTTGTACTATTAAATCATTGATTTTGCATTATATTTTGTTTTTATGTTACATATATTAGGGGCAGACAAGGTTCCTTAATTGTGGTGAAGGCAATCTAGGTAAGAAAAGGAAAACTTTAAAAACAAATCTCCCAACTTCATTTCGGGTAAAGGTAGATGGAGCTTGTACATGAAAAATACTCATGCTATCGCCATTGAGTTATGAGGTTACACTAAAAATACTCGTACTATCATCATTGTGTTATGAGATTTGTTACAAAAATATATTATCTTAATTACAAAGCATGCTCAGAGAATTATTGCATCAATTTGACTCTTACTTTACTTACTCTAATTTGAATACTTAAATTAAAAGTTAATATTTTAAAAAAAAGGGCTTTTTAAAGATGCCAAATTTGAAAACTGTCAACCCAGGAAAAAATAGTTTTATAGAATTTCTATAAACTTTTTGTTTCCAATTGAACTTTTTTTTCTACTTTTTATTTTATAGAAAATAAAGTTTTATAGTAATTTCTATAGAAATTAATAGACATTCTATAAAAATTTTATAGAATTCTATAGAATTTCTATACACCATATGTTCCAAAAGTTTATATAAATTCTATAGAACTTTTTTTCCTGAGAAACGCTGTTAATAGTTTCAATACTATATAAAATATTCAATTATAAAATATAAAGTATAAAATAGTCAATTTAAAAATTCAATTATTATTTCCATCCATGCCCTGTTTGCCTTTGATTGACTCTATGAACTGATTTTTATTATCAAAACTAGGTTTCTAAATGATATATATATATATATATATATATATATATATATATATATATATATATATATATATATATATATATATATATATATATGTATATATATATATATATATATATATATATATATATATATATATATATATATATATATATATATATATATATATATATATATATATATATATATATATATATATATATATATATATATATATATATTAAATTTCTTTAACGAAAAAACTTGGATTTTTTGCTTTCTTCGTCTTTTTTATATCATGTTATTATTATAACACTAAGTGTATAAGTCTTATTTTTCAATTTTGAATGTTATTTAATAAATTTATTGTATTAATAAACGTTAAATGAATAAACGTCACAAAAATGATATCAAAGGATAATTTAAATATTCTAAAAGATAAAAGTTTTTGCCAAACGCAAAACTGCTAAATGTATAGGCAAATCGCCTTTTCGCAAGCAAATTGTGAGCTGCGTAATGCTTCTTAACAAGGCCTAATATATATATATATATATATATATATATATATATATATATATATATATATATATATATATATATATATATATATATATATATATATATATATATATATATATGGCAATTCCATTTTTAACTTACGATATATGCGCAATAACTTTATTAAATATTTGTCTATTTAAACTTTAAATTAAACTTTTAGCTAATTTGTATGAAAGCTGTTAGTCTAAAGAATAAAATAAGCTAAAAAGTTTTGAGTCTGGCCAAAAGAGGGCAAACTTATTACTGAAAATGCCACTTAACATAAGTTACACGGAAAACAAAATGAAAAAAAACTGCATCAACTTTTAGGTCAGATTTCTTTGAATCAGTAAAGCGGTTTGTATTAGAAACTTTCACAAGATGTTGAGAATTTTATACTAATTTAAAAAATATGTAAAAGTTTATCAGAGGTGGCTGCCTAAGAAAATAAACTTGATTTTTAGATACTATGTATTTAACTTACAATTCATCATTTACGAGCGATTTTTATCGTGGATTTTTTTATCTATAATTATGAGTTCGAGTAAAGTAACAAAAGAGTTGCAAAAGTATTTAACTCATTCATTAAAAATAGTCAACAAAGGAAATTTTAGAAAACTGGTGATTTTTCATAACATTTATTAAAGTTATCAGATCGAAAATAGTTTTTCCGCGAAACCAAAAACAACTCTAAAAAAGTTATTTTAGTATTACAACTTTATTAATATTTATTTGAGTCATTTAAATAGGAAAATCTTTGGTTTGTCGAAGTTTTTATTAACACTTCTTACGTTTATGCGCATTGCTATATTTTCATTAGGTTGAATTTTTAAAATGCTGCAAAGCATTTGCATTTAAATTTTTTAAAACTTTTTTGACATAAAAAATCACAGTTTAGGAAAGAGAGGAATGTTCAGGTATATAGAATTATTTGTGACAAGAGGGAAGGAGTTAAGAATTGATAAATATAGGGTGACGTGCTTCATTGATGACCCCCCCTTAATTGCTTTTATAAATGCAAATTAAGCAAATTATTCTTTTCTCTTTTTTTTTAATGTCTAAATAAAAATACTAATATGATTCTAATTTTTATTCATTTATGTATATTTATATGTCAACCAAAATAAGAATACATAAACAAATAAAAAAATAATGACATAAATAATTTTAAATAACATAAAAAAAAATTAAAGATTTTTTTAAATTCTCCTAATATAAAAAGTTTAAGTTAAACCTTGTCGACAAAATAAGTATTACTTCATAAGTATATACAGGGCTCGAATTAACGCAAAAAAATCTAATCACAAAAAAAAATTTCAATCTCCCTCCCCAAAATCCCAGGCACCGCTCTGCGGTAAGGAGGGGGGGGGGGGGTTGCGTTAGTAGAAAATTGTATTTTTTCAACATTAGTTCGTAATTGTTATTTTTTTAATATAATATCTCTTATATTTTAATATATTATTTTTTAATTTTCTTGTTTGGTGGAGTTTAAAATAGCGTAGTTTACGGTTATAATTTACAGCTTAAGATATGAGCAAATTATGATGTAATGAGCAAGTAAAGTATTTAATACTATTACAATATTGCTTTCAGTAATTAACATGATACTTAAAATTTTAAGTACTTTTTAAAAAAAGTAAAAGTAAAAACGCAAGTATTACAATATTTAAACCACTTTAATTAGTTGTAGAAAACTATTTAATATGTTCATGCTGACGATAAAACGCGTGTTATTTTTAAAGATTATTGAATTGTTTGATGAAATACCTATGCTGGAAAAGTGTTGCAAGAGACCTTTGGTAGGTTAGCATTTTTTTGTAAGAGACCGATAAACCTATGTTGGAAAATTTTAGTAAGAAACCATCCCCTCAGTTTTTTTATTAGGATGCGATATAAAAAATAGTTTGAAAAAAAATTTTGTTTAATGAAGCATGACCAAAAGTATATAAAGAATAAAAAGTTTTTTTTTTTAATCATGAGTATTATTGATTATGTTACGTTGGTGTTGAATTGTATCTATATTCCTTTATAGCATTAGCATGTTTTCTTTATGTTATTATAGTGGAAGGATTACCCACGTTGTTTAATATAATACGTTTTGGCATAAGGTTATACTTTTCTATTGTATTTTATGCAATCGTTTCTATAATTGAAAATTTTAAAAATGATGAAGATAAATAGATTATCTATTTAATGAAGCGTGACCGAATGTATATAAAGATTGAAAAATATAAAAAATAGTTATAATCAATGGAAACAAAAAACAAACCGTTACAACAGTTTCAAACAAGCTCAACAGTGGCAGTAGTTCAACCTTATAAACCTGATCCTCCGATAGATAATGGTGGTACGCACGACTCGCATGGAAATCGTATTCGATATTTTGAAGTGCGTTAATAAAGAAAAAATATTAATAATATTAGTAATTTCGAGCGTGTTTATTATTATTCTAGTGGGAGGTTATTTATTTGGAGCGTTATATTGGCTGCTTTCATATTACTTGGAACGATGGTGGGATCATGTATTTGTGATAAAATAATAAAAAACATTGTAAAGATTATATTATATAATATAATAAAATATTATTTTCCAATTCTATCAATTCCGTAAAAAATTCCACCTGAAATAGCGCCACCCAAAACAGATTTACCAATGATAGGTAAAAGAGGTACAAGACGGCTAGCCACTGTAGCTAATAGGAGTAAAAATTTTCCACGTATACGTCTTTGTTTTCCAGCGCCTTTTAGAGGTGGTAAATAAACTCTTCCTTTTCCTCTTCTTTTTCCGGCTCTTTGCAAGGGTGGTAAATATACTCTTCCGCAACCTCTTTTTCTGTCTTTTCCTTGCATAATTGTTTTTAAGGGCAGTAGGTATTTTCCTCTTCCTTTTTTTTTCGCATTTTTTGTGAAGAAGAATAAAAATATAGAAAAAAGTATAAATTTTTTATATACTTCTATTTAAATAGTTTATAAACATTTCTAGATGGGTTTTTTCATGAATATTATATGTTTAATTCGGTTAATTTATTGCGTGTAAAGTTGAAAGCATATTTTTGCCAAGAGGGTAATTGTTTTTGTATGTATCTAGTGACTGCAAGGGTAGCCATATCATTTACAAGTTTTCCAAAACCTCGTCTTTTTTTATTTTTTCTACGCAAGCGTATTTTTCTTTTATATCGTCTTTTATGACATTTTTTATACATTTTTTTAATGTGGTAAAACAGCAGATAATAGAGTTGAAGCTAAAAATGCTGCTAACAAAGGTAAAAATTTACCTCGCATGCGTTTTCTTAAAAGTTTTTTTAAACGTTTTCTACCTGGGCCTTTTACCGGAGATAAATAAACTCTTCCTCTTCCTCTTTTTCTATGCATTACGACGTTTTTTAAGAATAGATAAAGGTTTTTATATTGTAAAAAAAGTTGAAGTTTTTTTAACATATACAAATTTAGTTTTTTTGCAAATGTTTTTATGTTAAACGAGACGGGTGAAAGAATTTTTACCAGTAAAAAATGAATCAAGGAGCTAAAAACAATCTTAGAAAACTTATAACACCTCTTCCTCGAATTCTTTTTCGTCTTTTTAAATAGTTTCTTGCACTTCCTCTTTTTTTACAAAAAGTCTTCTTTATTTTTGTCTCTTGATGACGACCTCGACGACGGTGTCCGCTTTCTTGTACGCCTGCGAGCCATTAAGACAAGAATAAAAATAACATGATTTGATTTTTAAGATTTTTTAGAAATAAATACTCGTTTACTTATAAAAATCCAATACAAATAGGGTTCGTTTAATAAAAAGTAAAAATGTTTTATGATAAATTTAAAACGACTTAAATTTGGTAGGAACATAGTTTACTTGCATATCCTCTCCTACCCCGCTTTCTACAATTTTAGCTGGATATTGCAAATACATAGTAAGTACTCCTCTAAATTGATCTGTAAATTGAACGTTGATTTGAAACGAATTATTTCCAGCAATAACAGCTGGAGGTTTATCGTTGATGAAATTGAAATCGCTAGTGATGTCGATGACTAAAGGTTCAGTTGTGTTAGTAGTACTAAAATATAAAGTAGGATGTCTCAAAAAACTGTCATCGTCACTATGATAATAATATGCAAAATTGTTAATATTATAAGTAGAGGGTGTATTTCCTTTAGACCAAGAAACATAACTTCTATAAATTGTCCATTAATCGTCTTGCTTTGTCAAATCATATTTGGTAGTATCACCCGCTGAATTAACAAATGTTCTTCTAAAATTATAAAGAGTGACTTTTTTAATTATGTTACAAGCCATTTCAACTGGTGTAAAACAACTTTTGCTTAATAATCGCTTTCTTTTTTAGAATAAACGAAAAATATAATGCTGTGGGGCACAAGATCGGCTGTTTCTATACTTCCTAAATTGACAGTGACTTCTGCGACATTTTCTACATTGGTTACAACTTGTTCGAAATGAGCAATACGTAGTAAAGTATACATCTCGTCTTTTTTACTATTGATATATAAAGATCTTTCTAACGGTAAACTTGGTTTGAGTCTATAACTATTGCAATAAATCATCGGGTTTCACTTCACCCTCATCGTGAAGTGAAAATGTCAATGATTAAAGATGTAGAAAGAAAGGGTGGTTTTGGTTCTACTGGAAAATAAATTTTTGTAATATTTTTTTTATATTGTATAAAATTTTTTCTAGATTAGTAAAAATTATGGCTGATAGAATTGCAGAAAATAGCAAACTTTCATTTACCATTTATACTGACAATCCGAGTTTTTTATTCAATGGTTTGTATAATGAAAAAATAATGAAATTAGATTTTCGAGTATCCATTTTAGAAGAAATGCACAATAATAATGGAAATGGTAGTTAGATATGGATTTTTGAAAATTTTAAAGAGCAATTAAAAAATGAAAGCAAAGTTTATTATAGTGTACCCTTTTATTATAAAAATTATCAACTTTTAATGAAAATGAATATCAATATGAAATGCGATAACCATAAGGAAGAAGAAATTGGTTTGTATATTATAATGAGATCCTCACCTTATGATGCTATATTAAAATGGCCTTTTATAAATCGTGTTATTACTTTTAAACTATGTGGACCTAATGGTAAACAAATGAAAAAAAGTTTTATTACTGAGAATAATGTGTCTTTTCAAAGACCAGCCAAAGACGAAGAAAATGTTGGATATGGATATTGCAATTTTATAAAAAAAGCAGACATTAATGATTATTTAATTGAAAATAATTTGTATATTAAATGTAAAATTAAATAATTTTTTTAGTTAATTTTAAAAAAAACCTTCTGGGGATACTATTTTTTAAGTTTAAAATTAAATAGTTTTTTTATTGTAATAACTTGTAAAAAATCTTTTTTAGACTTATTTATATATAAATATTTTTTTTTAGATTAACTAATAAAACATTGAAATAAATAATTGGGATTTGGTGAAAAAAGAAAACAACGCTATATATAATACGTTTCAAAAGGTGTTAAAGTTTTTACAAATGGTTGATGCAGCTCAATTGATCGAAATCAATGATGAAAAAATAAAAGAAATCAAAAATGATGTTTGTGTTATATATAGTGGTTTATTATCTTATGTTTGGGAGGATATCGAAATACACAACATGTATTTGTCACTTCTTATAAAAATGTTAACAGAGTGCAATAAATCTGTCAATTTGTTTTATAATTATCAAAAAAATGGTATTATCATAACACCAAACGATAAAAAAATTTTAAATTTTAGAAGATGTTTGAGAAATTATTTTAGAAATTTGATAAAAAGAACAATATTAACAAGTATCAATTTTCATGATAGTGTTTTGTTTTTCTAATTTTTTTTAATGTAATTTTTTTAGAGAACTAATTAAAAAATGAATAATGAAAATTGGACTGAAGATCGTATTCAATGGATTACCAAATATTACAAGCCACATCATTCTGAACAGGAATTGTGGAAGATTTTGGAAGAATTATCACCTGTTTTTTATTTTCATTTTGTTATCATTGAAGAATTTTTAACCAAAGATGAACATCAAGATGGAATATTGGGAGAGTTTGAAAAAATAACAGAAATTATAAATAAAAATAACAAGCTGATAAAAAATTATCTAAATCTACGTAATTTTTTAATAGAATTGATAAATCATATGATTGTCATTTGCAATCTTGCGATTGAAGATGATCAGTTTATAGTAACAAAAGAAAAAGAGGAATTTTCGAGAAGAGACGAAGTCATGTTCTCCTATATAAAATCAAATGTGGATATGAAAGATTTTCATTATATTTCAAAGCATGAAGAAATATTATTGTTAAAAAAAACAATTAAAAATTATTTTATCGTTACTTTTATAAATATTCTCAATGAGTAAAATTTTTTTTAACTTTGTATTTTTTTTAAATTTTTTGTACTTTAAACTTTGTATTTTTTAGGTTAACTAATTAAAAAAAATGGAGTTTCTTCACGAGTTTGATTGTGGAAAGTATATTTCGAATACTTACTTAAAGCTCGATAAACACAATGCTGATATTGCTTATGAATATCGAAAAGTAAAATATTTTATTAAATATGGTTGTTATGCTGTTCATTTTGATAAAAGTTTGGATATTAATGGAGATGGAGTAAAAGAAGCCGATGAGGAAATGAATAAATTAATTCGAAAAGATGCTGAAAAAGATGGTTTTAAAGAAAGATTAAAGACTTTAGAAATTTATATTCATGCTCTATACAAATTATTTACTTCAAATAAAAAAGATATCGAGTATTTGAAAAGAAAAATAGATTATAAGAATGAGAAACAAAGAATGAGAGCAAAGTTATGTTTGGTTATATTGAAAAAAATGTTCCTCAATTTCATAGAGAAATAATGAAATATTTTTATTTATAGAGTGACCCTGACCCTAACCCTAACCCTGATTGAAAAAATTTTACGCGAGGAATTACAGAGTTCATTTTTAAAAACGATGGGATATTTGAGTACATTTTATTTAGAGTAAATAAATTTTTTTATTTTTTTTAGATTACATAATAAAAAATGGAAAATGAAACAGGTACAAAAGAAGAACTTTCAGCTGCTGATTATTTAGAACTTTGTGAATGTGAAACTCTTTGTTCGGAATGTCAAAAAAGTATTAAAGAAATAACTTACGTGTTATCTGAACTTAAAATATTAATGAATAATGTAAACAAACTTCTTGATTGCACCGACTCTTCTTCTTAAATTATTTTTTATGGTAATGATGATAAATTGTATTTTTAATTTTTTTTTAGACTACATAAAAAAAAAAATGGTAAAAATAACAGTACGAGCAACCAATAGTTTTATGACATTTAGTAACCACATCTCGATATATAGAACTATGTCCAAATTGTCAAAAAGCTAAAATTGTTTATGTGATGAACGAGCCAAAGAAAAAAATTTTATAATTTTTATTTTTATTTTTTTATTGTATTTTTTTAGATTACATAATAAAAAATGTCTTTTAAAAATCAAGTTGAAAAATTAATCACTCAACTTTTATTATTATCAGCTGGTATTTATGATGAAAGTCAAACGATACGAATGTTAACGCAACTAGCTGAATCTTGTCCAAAAAAAGATTGTACTGGTTTTAGTCTTTGTGAATCTTGTAAAGGAACTTATGATTACATTCATCGCTATAATCACGAAGAAAATATTAAAGAAACTGTACTTGAAATATTTGAAAATTATACTTTATTATAAATAAAATTTTTGTAATTACTTTTTTTAGGTTACATAATAAAAAAATGGATGTATTTTATGAAGGTATAATTGTTAAAAATGAAGATGGAAGTTTTGGTATCGTTAATGATAAAATTGTGAACATAGATCTTGCACCTCTTCTCTTTGAACTCGCGGGAAATGATATTTACAATAATATTCGTAATGATTTTAAAAAATGGGGCTGTTTGAAAGATTTCATCGTAAAGAAATGCCTCAAGAAGAATTTGATGATTTTGTAAAAGAAGATCGTCAAATCAAACCAGAAGAATTACGAGTAATCAGTTATTCAGAAGAAAAAAACCTTACCAATTGAAAAAGAAATTTTATTACAATGTTTATCAGCAATAGCATTTTCAGAATATGGTTTAACTCAACATGATTCAGAAATATGTGAGAAAGTTGCAAAAAAGATAGGCTGTATGGAAACATTACTCCATGTTATTTGTAAAAAACGTGAAATGTGTGTATAACCCTAACCCTAACCCTAACCCCTGACCCTAACCCTAACCCAGCAAAAAAAATTGGTTTGTCAGAAGTTTTGCTAAAAAAGACTAGGAAATATCATGAAAGCGAAATTCTTTATTAAGTTATTAAGTAAAAAAAAAACCTATTAACAGAAGATGAAATGATGGCTATAAAGTTTTTGTCGATTGTTAATGAACAAGACGATTTATCATCTATAGTGGAAAAAATCGTTGTCCAGAACATTATTTTTATGATGTTTTTTGTAAAATATGCTATTATGTATTTATATTCAAAATAAATTTTTTTTTTCAGCAAAATAAAAAAAAAAAGTTATCTTTACAACAACAAAAAGCGCTTCAATGGCTTGATGAAGAAAAGAATTTTTTTATTACTGGAGGTGCTGGATGTGGAAAAAGTTATATCGTCAAAGAAATTGCTCAAAGTATATAAATTTATAAAACAATACATATTACTGCAAGTACAGGAAAAGCAGCTCATTTATTAAATGGTGTCACTATACATGCTTTTGTTGGTATAGAAACTGGTGTTAAAAATTTAGATTATTATAAACGTCATTTGCATCCAGACATTAAAAAAACGTGGTTGGAAACTGATGTATTAATTATTGATGAAATTTCAATGATTAACGCTCAAACATTTGATTTATTACATTTAATAGCTCGTGAAATGAAACAATGTTATGATGAATTATTTGGTGGTATGCAAGTTATTGCTTGTGGTGATTTATTCCAATTACCACCTGTCAAAGGAGAATTTGTTTTTAAATCTAAAATATGGCAACAATACATGACACAAGTTCTTGTTTTAATCGAATGTTTTAGACAAAAAGAAGATGCTCAATTTTTTGAAGCTTTAAACGAAATAGGTTTTGGTAAAGTATCTAAACAAACTATCGAATATTTTATGTCTCGAAGTTTTGAAAAAGATGAAAATAATAATATTAAACATACAAGATTATTTAAAAAAAAAATGGAAGTCGATATTTATAACGATAAAAAAATGAATGATATAAAGGATGAAGGTCATTGGTTTTATGCTAAAGATGTTATTAAAAATCCAAACATACAATGTTCGTTTCAGATTCCAGCAGCTGTTTATCTTAAAATAGGTGCTATTGTTATGCTTGTGAGAAATATCAATGTGGTAGAAGGTATGTGCAATGGTACTATTGACACAGTCATTTTAATAGAAAATAATGCTGTTTGGGTTAGTATGAATAAAAAAGAAGTCAAAATTGAATGTGTCAAAGAAGAGATTTTAGATTGCTCTCATGCTGTTGTAGGCTCAAGATTCGGTTTACCTTTAAAATTAGCTTTTTCTTTTACTGTTCATAAAGCTCAAGGAAGTACAATGAATAAAGCAGTTGTTCAATTTAATTCAAAGGCTTTTATTAATAGTCTTTATTATGTTTCTTTATCACGAGTTTGTAATATTAATGATATTTTTATAATTATTAATAATAAATTAGAATTACGAAAAATATTTACAAGTATTACTGTTGATTCAGATGTTGTGGAATTTTATAAAAAATACTATAATTAATATAATTATATAAAAAATAAATGATATTTGAATATCAAACTGAGGAAACTAAATTTAGTAACAACAGTATATACACTGAACATTTTTTTTTCATCAAAGATGATTATAAAGATGAAGATATTATTGAAGAATCACAAATTTATTCAGAAAGTCAAAGTCCAAATGAAATTGTTTATCACTTAGAACAAAAAACATTGGAAGGATTTGTAACGCAAATGAAAAACAGTATTCATTTTGCTGACTTGTTTCAAAATTTTTTAATTGGTTATAATATTGTAACTTTATGTTGCAAATCTATAGAAGATAGTTATTGTAAAATAATGAAACGTTGTTACAGTTCGCCTGTTTATTTTATAAAACCTTTAGAAGGACCTACTAATTTACGTTTTGTTCAAGATGCCAATGTTTCTGCTGTTTTTAATAATTTAAAAAACGATAGTGGATGGAGGTTGATACGGTTATGTGATATTAAAATCAAATCTCTATCCAATTTAACAGAAAGGTCAATGATGAAATTACGAAATTTGGAATTGTCAGGTTTTAAAAGAAAAAATGCTCACGACAGATGAACAAAATCAAAAAAAGAAAAAATACAACAAAACATATTACGAAAAAAATAAAAAAAATGCTTTTGTTAAAACAACGAAAGAAGAGCAAAGAAAACAAAACAGATGAACAAATTCAAAAAAAGAAAAAACACAACAAAACATATTACGAAAAAAAACAAAAACTACTTTTATTTAAAAAACAACAAAAGAGGAGCAAAGAAATTGATGTAGACGAATGGTTTGGTGAATGGTATAGACCTCATTCTATAACACAATGGCAAAATTCGCTAAAAGGACAATCTTATGCTAAACTCTCATACGAACAAAAAAGAAAAATGTTTTTAGATTATAGTATTTTGTTTGAACCAGGATTATGTTTTTATTCTGCTTTTCTAATCTCTTTGTTGATTCGCCAATGGAATGTGTGCACAATTAAAGAATGGAATAAAAAAGTATTGGAAAAAAATGCGAGCGATTTATATTCAGAAGAAAATATTTTACAACTCCTTTTTGAAGATCAAGATGAACAAAATATTCTAGCTTGGAAAAACGCTTTATAAAATTTAAAAGAAAAATTTAAAACTATATCATTTCAAACTTTGATTGATTTGTGTCACTGTTTTGCTTACGAAAATACTTTTGATCGTATTAACATTAAAATTTTTGCCGTTAACAAAAGTAATACTAAAATTCGTTTGCTGCATTATAAATTAAAATCGCAATATAAAAGTACTCTTACAGAATTATTAAAAGTGGTATACGAAAGCGCAAACATTACCAAAGACGATCAAGATTCTCAAAGATTTTTTATTAACGACGAGGAAAGAAATAAAGCCAATCAACAAAAAAATACAAAAAGCACTATAAAAATTTGTATTTTTCAAAAAAACAATTCTTTTCATGCTATAAGCATGTTGAATGAAAAATTTTCGACTGTACATTTTTCTGCTAACAAGTCACGTGTTCTTTTTCAATGTTCAGAATGCGGACAAAAATTTACTGCAGAGACGCACGAATGTGAAGGTTATTATAAACTGGACAAATTTACATACAGCGATTGCATTAGTCACTATCGTCCGCAAAATTCGTTTATGTGTACAAGTAGAAACTTTTTTCCTTTTATAATGACGTTTGATTGTGAAACGAGTATTACAAAGTCTGAAGAAAATGCCACTTCCAAAGTCAAACCTTTATCTGAGTTGAGTTATCATTGTAATTCCATCGTCATTCAATGCATTCATGAAACATTAGCGAGAGAATGTTTTGGTTTGGATGAACAAGGACACGTGATCACTCAATGGATTTTTTATTATGAAAATACTATTGAAAGTTTAGAAAGAAATCCTTTAACGTCTCTACCTGCCTATTTTCAACCAGGAGTTTCTTTACTTCACAAAACACACAGACGCATATTGTGGGAAAAGTTAAATTCGACTCGTGAAAATAGCGAAAATTTAAAAATGGAATTACGAGTTTACAATTTAATAGCTTTAGCTGATACTTTGGTACGATTTGCTTATGAAATATGTTTACCGCGTTTTCAAAATTTAAATATATCATCTGAAGGAAGAAATTTAATATGGCAAGAAGAAAATCCTTTATGTTCTATTTGTAGATATCCTGCAGACAAAATACGTCAATCTGATGTTTATAAAAATAAATTTTCTCGCAAGACTCCTCAAGAAATTGAAAGATTAAATCAAAACGAATTTCGTAACGACAAACGAGTTCAAGTTGTTAATATTATGTTTCAAAGAGTACGTCGTTTAGAATTGTTCATGTTACCTTTGAATGTTCAAAATTATTTAATCGACGACGATGCATAAAAAATAAAACAAGATTTATTTTAAGTATCGAGTTTGTTTTACATTTGTTGTAGATGGTGGGAAAAATTTTAATACCTACCTGCCACCAACGGTTTGTTAAGTGATTATGTAAGAATAACCAGCGGATAACTTGTAGATTATATGAAACAATTGGCTTCCCTTATCATGACTGATCATTAACTCGAAAACTACTTTGATCAAGAATATACGGACTTGTTAGATGATCCCTACTTTTTAATCAAAATCTTTCGCAAATGTATCAACGAAGTAGGTAGTCAAAATACAGATAACCTCTATTTTTTGTTTCTTATGAGAAAGTTGAAGCAACCCGTCTACGAATTATGGTATCATTACATGTTGGTTTCTTTTAATTAACAATTTGAAAAAAAATTTAGTTTATCTAATTTTATTCAAGTTGAAAAAAATAGAGAAAAAGTTTTAAATAAATGTAAGCTTTTTCTCAACGCTTTTGAAGATTATCTAGTTATTGATCACGATCATTTTTCAAGACAAGTTTATGGATTAGCTCACGGTTATTGCAACAAAAATTTAGGCAGATATAGTCAACATTAGTCTTGTCCTATTTTTGCTCACAACGCTTCTTTTGATAACCGTATTATGATTGTAGAAGGTTTAAAAATTTTTTTGGATATTCCGTTATACGGTCATTTGGCTGAATCTGAAACAACACCTTTTCAAGCTTTTATAAAATATAGTAGCATGGAAGATGTTTTTGTTATATCTAAAAATGTGAGCAAAGTGAATATTATCTGCGTTGGTAAACATATTAGAATTGTGGATAGCTTAAAAATTTTAAATTGTTCCTTAGAACAAGCCAGTAGTATGTTATCTCAAAAAGCTTAAAATCAAATTGTCAACACAATGTTGCATTATTTACGACCTTTTCATCCTGAAATTAATAATTTACCCGACAATCAAGAGTTTAAAAATTGTTTTATTAAAAAAACATTTCCTTACTCGCAAATAACAGACGAACAATTAAACATTGAATATAAAACATTTCCACCTATTGAATTATTTGCTCAAAACGATTTAATGAAGTCTAAAAATGTGCAAGAAGAAATGAAAAAATCAAAGAAGCTTATGAAGGCGTTCAAAAATTGTGGAACTTTTTAAATTTAAAAACTTAAAATCCTTATTGCATATTTATACTGTGCTAGACACGGTAGTATTAGGTTCTGTTATGATTGACTTTGATGAACGAACATTTGAATTTACAAAATTTCATATTCTTAATCATGTTAGCATTTTTAGTTATACAAGCATATTAAATTCTGCCATCAGTTTAATTCCTGTTCAATTTCCTCCAACCAACAAACATCAAAAAATGATTTAAATGAGTATTCGAGGCGGCATGTCAACCAACGGTACACAAAAATACGCCATTGATACAGATTACTTTAAACCTAAAAAAAAAACTCAAATTAAACAGTGTATTAAGAGGGTGTTTAATTTTTATGGACGAAAATGGTCAATACGGTGGTGCTCAATTAAAACCTTCACCTTTTCACATGAAATATTTTTTTGATTTGGAATGTACTACTTTAGACGATGTGGTTCGAAAATATCATCGCGTTAATTTAAACGGATTTTTAACTAGTGCTTTAGTCCATTGTCAAATTACCATAAAACCAGAGTATCAAGATCACGTAGGAGGTTTTTCACCCATGGTAGAAAAAGAAATTATATCATTACAAGATTATTCTCCAACTGAAATTGCATCTAAACGTTATCTCAAGAACAATGGAAAATATACTATAGAAAAAGACAAAACCATTAAATTGGTCATGAAATTAAGTTCACATGAAACGTTTGAATTTTTAGACACTTTAATATGGTTGACTACGTGTTGTGGATGGGTTGTTGAAAAATTTACAAAATACTTCCTTTATGGCGTTATCCTTTAGTTAAAAAAATGGTAAAAAGAAACATGGGAAAAAGAAAAGAAGCCATTAAAAAGGGGGACAAAGTAGTCGATGCTTCTTGCAAATTACAAATTAACGGTCATTACGAAACATTAAGTCAACAAAATGCGCAAAAACTAAATACTTTTTTATCAATCACGAAGAAAAAGCATTTTAAAACATCATTGAAAATTTTCAAAACATTCGCCATGTTTTAATTCGAAGAGGTCAAACGGATAAAAATATTAAATTGTTACTCCCTTTTCATTTTCAAAATTTATTATATAAACTGATCGATGTTTATTGGTGTTGAACCTGAAAGATATAAATTGGAAGTTTTTGAAAAAAAAGTATGTTTAGATTATTACGAAACTCTCGATTTTAATAACGACGATTATTTTAAAGAAAATCTTTTCAATTTGATGAGCAATGTCAAAACCAAAAGTATTTTATTTCACGATGAAAACAATCATCATGAAATGAAAGGCGTTTTTGAACTCTTAAAATCAAAAGATCATAAAAATGCTCTCATTTTAACAACCAACGAAAAATGCAAACTTATTAATAAATCTTTACGTATTGTAGCTTCACAAATTTTATCTTATGCAAAACTTAACGTAGGGCGTTTTAGTTGGGAATTGGGACAAGAATTAAAAAAATGGAGCTGAAAAACATTTGGTAGTAACAGATACTGATTCTGGTTGTTTTTTCATTGCTCAAAAGAAAAATAAAAACAATATGCTTTCTTCATCGTTTCGCGAAAAAGTAGAAGAATGGATTTGTTTTTTAAAATTTGGTGATCGTTGGACGGATTACTCCAATTATAAAAAAACTCACCCTTTTTATTTCACTCTTTACGCCAAAGAAACGGATCATTTTCAAAACGAAATACCTCCTCCCTATTACATTGCTCAGGCTTTTGCTATGGGACCTAAATGTTATAGTGTTCACAGCGTCAACGGAGACGAAGAAAAGGAAAACTATTACAAAAATAGAGCTAAATGAGTACCCATGTCTAAACTCTTATTTTCAAATTATGTTAACGGCTTTGATACCTTTGCTGCAAAAAGATTGTGTAGACCACTTCCTTTTCCAGTGGTAAAAGAAAATCAACCTATCGAACAAAATAGAATGAGTGTCAATTACAATCAAGTTGAAATACAAACGCACGCTATTGATTTTTTAAAAAGATTTACACAAAAAAATTATGTTTATGATAACGGAGTCATGACTGAAATTCGAGATCATTATCTTTTGGAACCGATACGAAAAGCCAATTTAAATGTTTTACCCGATATAGAGAAATTTTGTAGCGATGAACACATTCAAAATTTACTTGAAATTGAAAAAAATATTATAAAAGAATCAGAGCGTTATTATACAATGGCGATTTTTAATCGAAAAGTTTAGATACCTTTTTTTTAGTAGAAAATACAGAAAACAAAGTTCAATATTATCACAATAAAAAGTGATTTTTTACTTCTCGTTTAATTCTATTCACTCTAAACGGACGCGAGTTAATCCCTGAAGCATTTTTAAGTTGTTGTACAGAATGCTTACTTGAATATTTGAGTTTTGTATGTCATCTAGGCTGTTATGAAGAAGATTGTGAGCATTGTGAAGATTTTAATAGAATACATTATAATTGTTCTTGTCATTTAGCGAAAAAAAACGAATCATAATCTAATAGAGGACACTATATTACTAACAGAATTAGCATAACGATTGGCGAACAATTGGAAACCTTGTGTAAGATATTTAAAAGTGCACAAAAATCAACTCGATTTTTTTGACGACGATTATAAATATAATTATCCCTAACCCTAACCCTAACCCTAACCCTGACGATTATAAATATAAATATCGAAGAAAAAAGTTTTTAAATGTTAAAAATATTGAATCGTAACAGGACAAAAGAACAATTACTTTACGCATTGGATAAAATACCAAGAATGGACATTAAAAAAATTATTTTAGACCGTTTTTTGTAAATTTTTTTTTGTAAAAAAAAAGATATAAATTAAAATTTTTTTTTTATTAATATTAAAAATGGAAGAAAAAGAAGAAAAACCTCTTGAACAAAAACGCGAAACTGTGGAGCAACTTGCAGAGATACCGTTAGAAAAAAAAGATGGTAGATCTATAACCGAAACATTAAACGAAAAAGGTTTTTAGGATTTTTATTTAAAAGGAACATCAAAAGAAACTGAACTCAAAGACGGAGAAAGCAATTCACAAGTTAAATTTAATATTTTTAAACCTACTCAAGATGTATATCCTGAAAATGCAATTATTACAGGACCTACAAACAGCGGAAAATCGACTATGGCCAAAGAATTATTACATTGTGGAAAATTTCCTAATGCAGAAATGTTATTTGTGATACAAATGAGAGAACCTAGGGAATCTCAACACAAAACATGGAAAAATATTATCGAATCTTCTAAAAATAATTTAGAAGCTTATCATATTATAACAGTTAACAGTCCAGAAAATTTAGATTCAGTAATACAGAGAGCCATTGGTTTTTCCAAAGATAAAAACTGTATTCAAAATAGCGATTATCGACTATTAAAAACAATACTTTTATTCGATGATATTAGTGCTTTTTGCTTAAAAAGTCAACAATATACTAGCGCATATTCTAGCGGTTCTCATCACGGAGTAGGTAACATTACTATATTTCATTCTGTACCTTCTAAAGCCAGTCAATGTTGGAACAATTTAGTGTCTCATTACAAATGTATTATTTCTTTTGATAACAACAGCGAGATTGAAAAAATATTTAAAAATGATTTTCCTTCTACTGGCAAAGTGCATCATCACGTTATAAGCGTTATCATCACGCTATAAGAAACTTCTAATCAACACGGACATTTGGATTTATTTAGAAGAAACTCTTCGGTAGCACGCTTGAGAACGCAGATTACGAGTAAAGAACAAAAAGTATTTATTCCAGTAGACGCTCAAGGCAAATTGGACTTTGATTATAAAGACACGAGCGTTAACAAAAAAATTGTTAGTTTTCAACCCTTTCCCTATGTCAAGGCTCCCAAATTAAAAAATCATTATTATCTCAAATCTCATCAACAACTATAATCAAGATCTCAAATCTCATCTCTCAATATATATATAATATCATAATCTCAAATCTCATCAACAACTATAATCAAGAGAAGGAGAATAAACCCAACGAGGAAGATAAAAACAATATAAATAAGGAAAAAGAAAATGTTATAAAAAAAAGAAAATGGAGTGAAAGCGAAAGTGCAACACAACTACTCGAAGAAATTAAAAGACAAAAACGATATGGATTGTACAAATCTTCAGACGAATCTTCAGACGAATCTTCAGACGAATCTTCAGACGAATCTTCAGACGAATCTTCAGACGAATCTTCAGACGAATCTTCAGAGGGTGGACCCAGTTCTGATTCTGAATGATTGGGAAAGCGAAGAATTTTTACGAATTTTACAAAACGATTACGATTATGCAATCCTTCAAATAAAGCGAGTAAACGTCAAGCCATGAGACAAAAGTTGGCTGTTCGAGGACAAATTTTTATCCCCAAAATGAAAAGAAGAAAAGACATTGATGAAAACAAAATTAAAATATGGATGAAAGAATTTTTGACACGTTTTAATGCTGTAAAAATGTTAAAATGCGAACTTCTATCAGATCACGAAAGACATCAAATAAAAAACGCTTTTCAAGATTACGTTTGTATTGAAATTAAACTTATTGTCAAAGAATATTTATATCCGTATTCAAAGTTTAACGAAAACGGAAAAGTCATCACGAAAAAAGAAAAAATGAAAGATAAAAATCAAGCTATATCAGACTTTGTTTATAACAATTACGACTTTTTAAAAGAATATTTCAACTCTACTCGTTTTAAACTTTTTCACAAAATTATAAATTAATATGCTAATAAGTTAATGTCATTCGACACTATACAACCTACAAAAACTGTAATCGATTTATTAAGACAGCAGTTTGACGTTGATTTTTGTCAAAAAGATTTGTATTTTCAATATAATTTGTATTTTTATGAAACATGAATGATATAGACCTTATCACGAGTCTCCTTTATTAACTTTGCGTAAAGTATTAGGCAAAAATGCCTACAACATGGATGTTTTTAATAAAAAATTATTACAAATGGATGAACAAGAAAACACAGAAGTTAACCTAGAATCTGAAGAAACAAACAGATCGGATTTGTCTCAGCGTATCCTAAGATATGATTTACCCTCTTCTTTTTAATTATGCAGATCCCATCAATCTCGAAAATCAAATCGCTGGTGAAGTAAGCTTTCAACAAAATTTAAATGCATTGCTACCTTTAGATACTATGCTGAACAGCGATCTGGCTACAAGTTTAATAAGCGATCAAGAAAAATGGAAAACATATCTCAACGTGGGAGGAGATGCTTATGCTTTAAAAACCATTTTAAATTTGAATAAGCAAAGCGAATTCAATGATCAAATTGATCCAAGAAACATAAGCAAATCTTTAAGAATGATGAGAAATTTAAAACGATTTCCTATTCAAGACAGCTCTCTTACTACTACGCCTCCTTCATCTATTCAATCTACATTAAACACTTTACCGCGTTCTACTACTTTAAATACTATTCCATCTACTCATAAAAAAGTTTATTCTTTGACACCTCTTAATAAATTTTTAATTTTTCACGAAACAGCCAATTCGAGCGAAATTCTAGAACAGCTTTATAGAAACGAATCTGTAAAAAAAATTCCCAACTTACCTAAACATCTCGTCGACATGTGTAAAAATCAAGTCAATTATCGATTTGGATCGCATCAAATTTCTTTACGCGTTTACAAACCGAGAAACAAAAAAGCCACTCTGAACAATTTAAAAATTTATATTTTATATCAAGCCAATGTCGTAGATGTAGAAGAATCCATAGCTAGTATTAATAACAATGTCACCAACTTTGCTTTTGAAAAAATAAATGATCCAAAACAATATTCTTTTTATGCTAAAGAATTTTTAACTTTACTAACCTTTTCCCACTCTGTAGCTAGCATGAGAATAGCAGCCGATTATTATCAAATAAGACATCTTAACTTTGCGAAATTGTGGAGTTTTATTAAAAAATACAACATGCCCTTCCGAAACGAAACTAAATTAACATTCGAAGGTGTATATGCTGGCGCTCTAGCTCGAGATCCTTACACTGTCATGACTTCTAGTTTTATAGAAAGCGAATCCATTAGCGATAAAAGTTTTGGTGGGAAGAGAGCTTTTGAAATATTATCACAAACAAAAGACATTATTCAACAAAGATGAATACAATATGGCGAAATGTTTCGAGGTTTCAAATTTGAAATTTTGAGAGAATACATTCAAGTGAACAGTTATTTACTACCCAATAAAGATATTTATGTTCGAATGTTAAATAACTATGACGAAAACGCATTAGCCAACAGACCTATCGGAGAAACTATGCTCTATTTAATATTTAAAACTTTTTTCAACCCTGTACCTTCTTTACCTTTTAGAGATGTAACAGATGTGGACCTATTAAAAGAAGATGTAGAGCAAACTTGTGCTAAAGGAGGTGCGTTGGGATTATTGGAACATATTAAATCCAATTCAAATCAATTTTACAGCACAGAAAATACAATCAAAGAAAAAAGTTTACTCGAAATGTTGATGATAACGGGTACAATGTATAATTCTCAACTTGGTCGTTTAAATTCGCTTTTAATATCTTATAAAAAATGTTTTGAAATGGATTCTAATAATGTTGAAAATTTTGCCAATGCTTTAAAACTACTTACCAATTTAAAAAAAACAAATTTAATCACTCATCCGTTAACAAAGTCTACATTATTACATATTCCTACACCCAAAAAAGAACCACGATCATCTGAACCCTATTGGCACCAATAGAAACTAAAAAAGAAGAAGAACCTACTGAAACAGCTAAAACTGAACCTACTGAAACACCTGCAACTGCTCCCGAATTATTAGGAGCTACTGCTTTACCTGAAACAACTGAAACTACAGTTGAACCAACAACTGCTAGTGCTAGTACTGAAACTCCAATGTTAACTAGAAGTGGTCGTATAGGATTAAGAACGAAAAAAGTAACTACTAGATCGTCATCCACAAATCCAGAAGAAAGAAAAAGAAAAGCTCCGATAACAAAATATTTCGACTATTAAAATGAATAATGTCTTGAGAGATGCTATTGACAACCTTGTAGAAGATCAACTCACCAAATTATCGAGTCGTTTGTTTGCTTTAACAGATGTACCCAAAATTAAAAAAGTTTTGTTACAATTGGACTGTTTAAAAAAAAATCCAACCGATTTAAAATTTTATGAACAATTAAGAGCGCTTTTAGAAAGTTCCGTTTATGCCAAATGGAACGGTCTCATAACAGCTTGGTCACACGTCACTCTACTTTTTAAAAAAACAACGGATGTCAACGTTAAAAAACAAGCGCCTAGAAAACCTTATATTTACGAAACGTATCAGTATTCATACGATAGACTTCGACAATATTTTCAAGCTGATTTGGCCGACATGAACAGTTTTAATTTAAATTTTGCTCCTCATCGGCCGGAATTTTGTTTAGTTGTGGTAGATGGAGTACCTAAAAAAGTGTATTTGAGAGTCACCAGTAAATAAACTGCCGATAAAGTGCTTAGCAGTTTTAAACATATTTTTGAAGACATTAAAAGAGACGATAAAACTTTTATCTACTTGCAAACCGATCAGGGTGGAGAATTTTTTAACAACAAAATGGAAGAATAGTGTTATGAACAAAACATTTATCATTTTAGTTCTAAAAATTATGGAAAAGCTTACTTGGCCGAATCGACAATAGGACGTTTAAAACAACTTGATCAAAAATTAAGAAAACAAGGCGAACTTTAAAAAAACCATTGGAGTTTTTATATCGAGGACATGGAACAAAAACTCAACGTAAAAGAAAGAGTGACGAGTGGAATAGCTCCTGAAGATTTGGATGCTGACGACGCCAAAGGTAAAGCTCTTCGTTTAATCGATCAATACCGCTACGACAAAAGACGAGGTCTTCATTTTTCTTCCAACATATTACATCGAGTAGAAAAAGAATACCAAAAACGAAAATTTAAAAATATATAAACCTTTATCCGTTGGAACTGAATGTTACTTGAAAATATATAAAATAGATCCCAAAGACAATGCGACGTCAAACAAAGATAAGTGAAAAAAAAATTTATTTTTATTGTTTTTATTTTTATATTACTTATTGACTTGATTAAAAATTATTAAACGATCTAATAAGAAATGAGTTCAATTAACAAGAATAATATAACAATTAATATTGAAAACTTAGAGTCTCCAGTTTTAAACTTTTTGAGAGCTAACAAAAACAAATATAGTTTTTTGACTGAAATAAATATTAGTTGTCTCGACAGCTCATACTATAAACCTGATGAGTTTAATAGAGAAAAAAACAATAAAGATTTTAGTATCCTAAGTATAAACATAAGATCAATGAATAAAAACTTTGAGGCTTTTAAACATTTTTATTACTCTATAAACTATCTTTTTGATGTTATATGTATCTCAGAAACTTGGGAAGATGCAAAAATGCCTTTGTCAGAAAATTCTTTGTACAATTTATCATCATACAAAATAATAAGTCAACCACGTGTTGGAAGCATGGGAGGCGGCGTTGCAATCTATATTCTTGACAAGTTTGTATTTAAAGCAAAAAAAACTTTTTGTAAAGCAAACAAACATATTGAAACTTTGTGTATTGAAATTCTAAATAAAACTGGTAAGCCTTTTTTAATCTCCTCGCTTTATCGACCACCATGCGGTAAGCAAATTAACTTTCAAAATAGCCTTAGAGCAATTATATCGCAAATGAGCATTCAGAATAAGCATATTTTTTTCGCTGGTGATTTAAACTTGGATGCTATGTGTTATGAAAAGTTTTTAAATACAAAAAACTTTTTTAATTTACTACTTGAATTTAACATTATATCTACCATTTTTAAGCCAACGCGTATTACAAAAACTACTTCGTCCTCAATTGATAATATTTTAACTAATAATTTTTTAGATACTTATTTCGAATCTGGCATTTTTATTTCAGATTTCTCTGATCATTTTCCTATCTATCACATTGCGCACGGAGTTTCATGTAACGACGGCAATAAAAAAGTATTTGTTACTAAAAGAAATCTTTGTATTAAAAGCCTAGATAAACTTAAAAAGAAGTTGTACGAAGAGCGATGGGAAGATGTCTATTCCTCAGCAGACCCCAATAGCGCGTTCGACAATTTTTTGAATACTTTTCAAAATGTTTATGACAATGTCTGCCCAAAATTAACCACTGAAATAAAAAATAAACAACTTAAAAACCCATGGATGACAAATAATTTGATAAAATCATCAAAAAGAAAACAAAAGCTTTATATAAAATTTCTAAAATCTAAAAAGGAAATTGACGAAAATGCGTACAAATCATATAAAAAGTTTTATCAAAATAACTTAAAACAAGCTAAAATAAAGTACTATTCTAATCAGCTGGATAAAAACAAGTTTGATATCAAGAAAACTTGGTCTATTTTAAATGAAGTAACTGGAAGAGAGAAAAAGAAACTCTCTTGCTTACCAAAACAAGTAATTATTAACAACAAAACTATAACAAGTGAAAAAAATATATGTCAAGAATTTAACAAATATTTTGTTAATGTAGGCGCCTCTCTTGCATCTAATATTGTTCAGTCGACTAAAATGTTTGATGAATACTTGGGAGATAAACCCGCGACTAGCATATCTAATGAAAAAATAAATAAAAACGAGTTTAACAAAGCACTATTTGAACTAAAGCGTAACAAGTCATGTGGATATGACGACATTACTAGTAATGTAGCTATCCATGTTATGGATAGTATAAGTAAACCATTATTTTATTTAATAGCATTTTCATTTGAGAATAGTATATTTCCTGATAAATTAAATTTAGCTAAAATTCACCCAGTTTTTAAAAATGGTGATTGTTCTTCTGTTTCCAATTACCGCCCTATATCACTACTCCCTGTCTTTTCAAAAATATTTGAAAGGGTAATTTTTAATAGAATTTATGATTACTTGACATTAAATACGCTTTTATACAAAAATCAATTTGGATTTCAGAGATACTGCTCTACTGAACACGCTATTATTGAACTTTCTAATAAAATATCTATGTGCTTTGATAAAGGGGAACAAGTACTTGGAGTATTTATCGATCTCTCTAAGGCATTCAATACCGTTGATCACGGAATTTTGCTTTCAAAGTTAAAGCATTACGGCATTAAAGGCCTAACATATAAGTGGGTTAAAAGTTATCTTTTTAATCGAAAACAGTTTGTTGTCCTGGAGGAGTCAGGAGCTCTTGATATTGATTGCGGTGTCCCACAGGGATCGATCTTGGGACCTTTATTATTTTTAATATATGTTAATGATATGAATAAAGCTTCTCATTAATATCGTCAATTATGTATGCAGACGATACAAATTTATTCTACAGCAATTCTGATGTAAAAATATTGTTCGAAACAATGAACGCTGAACTGGAAAGCTTTAACCAATGGTTTATAGCCAATAAGGTATCATTAAATTGTAAAAAAACAAGTTTTACTCTCTTCCATAAAATAAGACAATCAACTAATCTTCCGTTAAAGTGCCAAAACTGTCAATTAATAAAAATGAAATAAATCGAGTAAATTATACAAGGTTTTTGGGAGTAATATTTGATGAGAACCTATCATGGAAAAAACATATTAGTCTTATTGAAGCAAAAATATCTTCTGCTATAAGTGTATTATATAAATCTAGGGCCTTTTTTGATTATAAATCACGCAAAATGCTTTACTTCAGTCTTGTTCATTGTCATCTCTCTTACGCTAATATTGTTTGGGCTAACACACACAAAACTAAATTAATAAGATTACAGAGGCTACAAAACCACGCATGTAAAGCGGTTAACTATTTAAAAAGATTAGAAAACCCTTCCCCTGTAATGAAATACATGAATGTGTTAAATATATCAAAACTTAATTCGCTTCAAATATTAATATTTATGTATAAATATAAGAATAACTTGCTGCCAAAAGTATTTTCTGATATTTTTACATTGGCGTTTTCACAAAAATACAATCTACGATCAAATAGCAATCATAACTATCAATTGAGCAGAGTAAAATCGCAAGATTCAAAATTCTCAATTATTAACCAAGGTCCGTCATTATGGAATCAGTTAAAAATAACAATATAAAAGATTTGAAAAGCACTTCCTCTTTTAAACGACAAATGAAATTGCATTACCTTAACTTCTGATATTTATGCGTGTATGTTTATATATGTGTGTGTAAGTATGTTTGCATATGTGTTTGTATATGTGTATGTGTATATATGAGGATGTATATATGAGTTTTTATTCTTCACCTAGTATTTTTCAGAAAAAATATTTTATTGTAAATTTACTAAAGGCTTGTGGGCTTTAAATGTTATTAAATGTTATTGTAAATTATGTTTTGGGTTTTATTCTTCACGTAGTATTTTTCAGAAAAAATGTTTTATTGTAAATTTACTAAAGCCATGTGGGCTTTAAATGTTATTGTAAAGGGGCTCTATGAAAAGATTGTGGTGACACCAGTCATCCGTATCTTCTTTGAGCTCCTGTCTGTCTTATATATATTCTTTGTGTAACGTAAAAGTTTCATTGTAATTTTATTATTTTATTTTATATAAACAGCAAAAAAAAAAAAAAAAAAAAAAAAAAAAAAAAAAAAATAAAAACTTTAGCGAATATGTTAATACTTTTTTAAAACCTTTGAAGAAAAGACTGCAAGAAAAAAAAGAAAAAAAGAAAAAATGAACAATTTAACGTTTGACGATGTTTTAGATGTAAATAAATATGATTGTACTACTTATTATTTTAGCGAAATTAAAAATAAAAATGAAGCTAACGTGCATTATAATGTCTTGAATGATTTTAGTTTACCGTTAATTCCCAACAATATCGACAAACCCACATTTAAAAATAATATCATTCTACATTTAGCGAGTATGGATGTTCCTACTAATTTAACTCGAGTGGACGAAAACCTATCGTTTTCTGAAAACAATTACGGATTAAGAATGGAATCCAAACCTGCTATAAAAAATTTTTTATCAGATATTCAAAGCGATATGATAAGCAATCCTACAAGACCCATAAAATATTTTTATCTTGTTACTAAAAATGTTGTCTTGTACACCAATCATATACCCTTACCAGGAGACACGATTCCTTGCTATGACATATTAGATATGGAAAACATGAAACATCAAAAATGAAACACATTGTACGGTGGCAAACTGCTTTTTTTTATTAAAAATAATAACCAACACCAACACAATACCCTTTGAAGGCAACCTATATAACGTAGAAACTAATCTTAACGATTTCAACACACCTTATAATGTCAATCTTCGTATTCAATCTTTATGGAAAATTTGGAACGAATCTATCGACACTAGAAACCCACTTTATCCTGGAGTTTATACCAATGAAAAAATAGTACTACCACAATTGCTTTTACAACTGCTTTTCCAACTGGATTTGGTACAAAACTTATCTATGTTACAGCAGCTAATTTAGGCGTCGAACCTACAGAATTATAACCAAGTTTTTATCAAATTTATTTTTCTCTCACATCAGAAAGAAAATATTATCGTTATACTTTAAAAAATATACCGTTAGCTTCTTTACCTTTACCTTTTTTTAACGTAGATCAAGTCATATGGCCTGAAAGAGAATTAAAAATGATGGATGTTTTTACCGAAAGTTTAAACATGACAAACAATTTACTCAATCTCAATTTAAATAACTTGACTTTTGACGATCATACTTATGCAGGGTCCGATTTTAACATGTTTAGTAAATATCTTACAAATAAAGCAAAGGGTGTGCCTTCATGCATTCCTGATCCTATAGACGGAAATTCAAATTGTTATACTTTTTTTTCTTTACCATCCTTCCAAAGAAAATTGTTATCACCCATGAAAATTAGCACATTAGTTATGAAAAGTAACGCCTATTCTGAAATAAAAAGTAACTCCTATTCAGATTATGATACCAGTTATACATGGAATAATGTTCCTATTGGTACTCCCGAAATGAAAGGCACTCCCTTTCAAGTATTACCTTCAAATTTACCTAATGAAATTTATAAAATATGGACATCCGATAGCTCTTTAATCTCTAAATATAGCGCAGAAACTTTTATTGAAGTTTTAATATATTGCGAACAAAGCTAACCTATTTTTTCAAATACCATCAAAGTACCTCTTGTCACTACAACTAGTTTCGAAAGAGCTACTACACCGAGTCATAAAACATGGTTAAATAGTGTCAAAGCTATATGACAAGGAAATAATCCAACAGAATTAATATTTTATTGCACTTCGCTTAATGGACAATTTATTTATCAAAAAAAGAGCGATGGTACTATTGTACAAACTTGGACAGACAGTTTACCTTTAAAAAATATCATTTTAAAAATGCATCAACCTGTTGGAAACAATCCTATACCTTATACTTTACTTTTACAAAGAGATCAATACAGTTTAACTCAACAAATCAATCCTTTTATTATGCAAGTCGATCAAAATATGACCAACGCCATGTCACTAAATTTTAAAATTCAAAAAAAAAGACTAGCTTTCTTAAGATGTGCTCTCGTTCAAATTAGTAACTTTAATAACACCGTTTCCAATTTTCCTTCAACTACAGACACTTACATTTTTATTAAATGTGATCAAGCTGTGCAATGTGGAATGTATATGAATAAAATTTATGTTCCTGGAAATGTTGCTTTTTTCAATTTATTAGACTATACTAATTCTACTCAAGTACCACCAATATTGATTTTACAAAAGATCGTAATACTTCTATTCAAGGACAATTATTCACCTTTGATATCAACGATGTAGACAATTGGAAACAAACAAGATGGCCTTTTCTCAATTCAAAATCTGAACCACTCACCTTTAGTAATCTTAGTTCTACCGTTTTTTTTAATCCTACGTTAAAGATTCAAATGGTTCCGTTTTACAATTAACTAGTTTGATTAGAATAAAATAATGTCTTTTATTTTTCATTATGATTAAGAAAATATAAAAAGAAAAAAAGTTGTTATTTTTTTCTCTCTCTCTATTTTACAAAAAAATGAGTCTCTTTTGTGCCATAGGAAGATATCATAAAAATTTAGTCAATTAAGAAGAAAAAACGATGCAACAATCAAAAATAAATCCTAAAGATCAATTGAATCAAATTAAAAATCATATGCAACAATTACAAAATCAACTTACTCAATATTCCACTAAATCTGAATTACTAAACATGAAATCCGAATTGGACGAAATCAAAAAAATAAAAAAGAAGAAATACAAGACGAAAAACCTCCCAAGAAAATGAAAAAAAATGTACAAATCAAACCCAAACATAAAAAACGAAAATATTCAGAATCTGAAAGCGAAAGTTCAGAAGAAGAAGAAATTGTTGAAAAAAAACCTAAAACGAAATCATGTCCTTTACACATCTGTTCACAAAGCTTTCAAGAAGTCAATGCAGTCGACAAAATAATTGGATTATGTAGAAACTGCATTATTCAACAAAGAGCCATTTTATCAAGTCCACTCATGCAGAATAACGAAAAAAAGAAAAAAAATTGAATAAAAAAGGTTTAATTGAACTTGGTTACACTCGTGCTTTAAAAGACATTTAAAATAAAAAAATACCATTTAAAAAAAGCACTTCAGAATCAGAAGATGAATAAATAGAAAAAAATTATTTTTTCTTTTTTAAAAAAAAAAATGGGTTCATTAGCTAAATATATGAGAGATGGTGACGGCAATCGTTATACACCCAATAAAAACGATCATGTTACTATTAAAGATGTTTTGGCACAAGCCGACCACGAAAATCGTTTATTACAAGAAGCAACAAGTGGTAATATTAGCGCAGAATATAAAGCTATATTAAATGAAAAATATCCTGGTTTTCAAACAGCTCAAGCTCCAGATGAAGTCATTGCTGTTAATAATCAAAAATTTTCTTACGATCTTACTTCAGACATGGCTAATTTAATTTCTTTTACCACTATACTTAACGAATGGACGTATCCACAAGATTGGTATTTGGATTTTGATTTATTTCTTTATAAAAATTTAAGCACACAATTAAGACTTACACCTACAACATACGATGAATTAGTAAAAAAAGTGTGTCTTTGCAACAACTTTATTCATGCTTTATTTAAAACTATCAAATTTTATCCCATTTATCAAAAAAATAATACTACTTGTGCAAACAATGTTATCATTATTCGTTCTTGTGATCGTTTTAGATCAATGCTGATTAAAAAAAGTTATATGAAACCTTTTAGGGAATTGATGATTAATCCTAATTTAGGTTTAACAGAAGACAGTGAAAATCTCACAAACCCTATAAATTTTGCTGAAACCAAAACGCTTATACAAGCTGCAGACCCTAATGGACTCATTCGTCCTCTCAACACAGCAAGCTCCTGCTCCTGCTGGTTATCAAACAGCGCTAAGAGATAGATATAATGCTTTCATGACTGGAGAAAAAGGATGTAAATTTAGAGTACCTTTGAGTTTATTGTGTGAAGTTTTTCACATGAAAGAATATTTTGGAAAAAATAAACAAATTATATTTGGAACTTTTTATTGCAAATGATATGATTCATCTATTAGAACGGGTAAGACCTATTACAGACGCCGACATAACAGCGCTTGCCAATGTAGGGGTGGCTATTAAAAACCCAATGATTTACTGCAATACGTATAGACTCAAACCCAGTTTACCCTTGGAAAAATCTATATATCTCAACAGTAAAAAAGACAAAATGTATACTTTACTACGTATTGCTCACTACGAACAAGTTGTCACCAATGTAGAAAATGTTACAAAAGTCACTGTCAATTTGGGAAGTATAAAAACAGCAGATCTTGCACCCCACAGCATTATATTTTTCGTTATTTCAAAAAAAGAAAGCGATCATTTAAGCAAAGGTTGTTTTATACCGGTTGAAATGGCATGAAACATTATTAAAAAATCACCCTTTATAATTACAGAAGAACAACATAGGACCTCTTTTAGGAATGGTATCTAAAGTCGTTTTACCTTCCTTTACTAGCGCTCTTCTACCTACCATTGGTAAAGCTGTTTTGGGTGGAGCTATCTCTGGTGGAATTTCTTACGGAATTATTAGAATTGGAAAATAATATTTATAATATATAATATATAAAAACTTACAATTTGTTTTTTATTATTTTATTACAAATATATAATCCCAACATTGTTCCAAGTAATATGAAAGCTGCCAATAATGCTCTAAATAATTATCCTCCCACTACAATAACAATAAACAAGCTCGAAAGTGCTAATGTTGTCACTATTTTTTCTTTATTAAAACACTTCAAAATATCGAATACGATTCCCATGCGAGTCGTGTGTACCACCATTATCTATTGAAGGATCAGGTTTATAAGGTTGAACTACTGCCACTGTCGTTGGAGTTTGAAATTGTTGTAACGGTTTGTTTTTCGCTTCCATTGATTATGAACCTATTTTCTTTTTTTACTCTTTATATACTTTTCGACACGCTTCATTAAACAAATTAAAATTCCTAATATTTCTTATTCCCATCCTCACTATTTTACGATTGGAAAACAAGTTTACCCAAACATAACCTAAGAAAATTTCGTGAAAAAGAACTGCCCTATTTTTAGAGAAGAAAAAAATTCTGTATTGTAACATTTTTTTATTGTAACAGTTTTTTTATATGAATAAATTTTTTTTTACACCTGAACCTATATTATATCCGCGCGCGCATCAGTTTCCATTTTTTTAAGGAATTAAAATTCCTGACAATAAAAATTTTTGTCAATAAAAATTTTTGTCCATTTTTTTATTTCCCCCCTCTTTCCCCTCGAACAACACGGTTTCTTAAATCTTGACACACTTTGCCATTTTCTTAAATCTTGCCACACTTTTCCAACTATGAGGTATCATCACATACAATCTAATACACTCATTTTTTTATTTGTATTATTCACCTTTTCTTCATAAGTGTTCTCAAAAACTGTGTCATTTTTTTCTTTCTCTATCTGCTTTTTCAGCATTCTTTCTTATCTGGATTCACTGGAACTCTATTTAAAAATGGATAGCTAAGATTCGTTATACATACAGTGTTCCTCTTTTAAAATTAACATTATAAATTTCTATCGAATCTTTAAAAACAAAATGTTTAATTTATATAGATACTAAATTCTTACCTATGAAAACTTCTGGAAAGCCCTTTAGCAGATCTAGCTTTACACAAAAAGCACTGCACGAATTAACCATTTTGAAACAAATACTAAATCTTTAAATATATTGTATACAAATATATATGTATATATTAACATAGATGAATAGTTTTATATTCAATATTAGTCTCTTATAGCTCCATATAAATCTTGCATTATACAACCATATACAAGTTAATTAGGTAACGGGTGATGTGGAAGTTATCGGACAAATCCTAATTTCATTATTTAAGCATTATAATTAGTTTTTGTAGTTTTATGCGTAGGCATAAACGTTCTATAAAATATAAACTTTATTATTTGAAACACAAATATTTAAAATGAGGTTAAATGCAGCTGAACGAGAATCTTTTCGAAAGCGACTAAAAATGTTTTTTGTAAATAAACCTAATATAAAAATAAAAAAAATCGTAAATCATTTTAAAAAGGAAAGAATTTGCTCGAAGTACAATATATGATAACCTAAAAAGACTTGAAACTGTTCAATTGTTTTCTGATAGAAAGCACCCTGGTCGTCCGACATCCTGGACTAGAGAAAAGAAAGCCGAATTAACGAGACTTGTCAACAATCGAAAAGGGGTCAGTCAGAGAAAAATAGGTAATAAATTCGGTGTAAATCAATCGACAATTGGTCGTCAGTAAAAAAAAATGAATATTAAATATAGAAAACGTGAAAATACTCCAAAATACACAATAGAACAACAAATAAAGGCAAAGAAAAGAAGCAGGAAACTAGTTAACCAACTCTATAACACAAAATCGCTTCTAGTCATCGATGACGAAAAATACTTTTGTTTTGCAGGGGACAACATGCCTGGAAATTCTGGATACTACACAAACAACAAAAAGAAATGCCCAGAAAGTGTTCATTTTATAGAAAAAGAGAAATTTCCAAAAAAATGATTAATGTGGATAGCCATATCTGACCGTGGTATGTCCGAGCCATTGTTTCGCACTTCCAAGGCTGTAGCGATCAATTCATCAATCTATATTAATGAATGTTTAGAAAAACGACTTCTTCCATTTATTCACAAGTATCATGGAGACTTTAACTATTTATTTTGGCCAGACTTAGCAAGTTCTCATAGTTCTAAAGATTGTCTAAATTGGATGGACCAATATGTCTATTACGTTGAAAAAGAATCCAATCCCCCAAATGTGCCTCAAGCACGACCAATTGAAAATTTTTAGAGACACTTGGCACAGAAGGTTTACGATGGAGATTGGCAAGCTTCAACAAAGCAAGTTTTGATTGATCGCATTTAAACTAAAACTACAAGAAATTGATTGATGAGTCGCATATGAAAGGCGTCAGAGCAAAATTGAGATCAATTGCAGATGGTAGTGTTTTTTCATATAAAAAATAATATATTTTTATTAAAAGATAAATGCTTTATTTAAAAAAAATATAATAGTACTTTTTTTTTTTATTTATAAATAAGTTATTGACGTTTTTATTTTGTCCGATAACTTCCGCATCACCCATTAATTCATGGCAATTCATTATTTTAATAAAATTGTTATTTGCATTGCAGTATTATACTATTAGTATTATACTATTATACTAATACCGAGTATTTGAAAAGACTTTTTTTTTTTTTGATTTTTAAAATCTTATAATATGAAGTCAACTAGGATTTATTTTATATAGTTCATCTGTAATTAAAATATATAAATCATAAATGAATTTATAATTTTTTTTGAAGTTATTGTTTTATGCAATATAAAATATAACTTGAAATGAAATTGTAAACATTGTTCAATATATACGCTGATTAAACTATATTTTTCTGCCTCACTCTATGTCATCAAAGTAAAGTTTGCCCGGCTTCAATTATTTCTGCCTATGCCGTATCCAGTAATTTATACATCTATGGGTAAACCCATATGAAATCATCTAAAAAAAACCATTTTCAACACCCTTACATCTCAGAATTTGTTCATTTTTATCTCACTTGCAGTCTATATTATAAAAATAACAACTGCGAAAATTTTAGTTAAAAATACACATGGGTTTCAGAGATATCGTCAGTTGAAATAATGCTGACTCGTCATTTTAGTGATTATTTGAATCGACTACAAACTTTGACATATAGTATCTTCATAATGGCTTGGGGAAATTTCTTAAAATTTGGTACCCCAATAGATTTTCATTTGAGGAATCCAAAAATAGCACCCTCAAGACCTGATTGTCTCAGGAAATCCCTTGTTTATCCAATTTTGTTAAAGTTATTGACTTGTAAATTAATGATTTTTGGAGGTAAAATGAAAAATGTGGCCCAAAATCCCAAGTAAAAAGTTTAATTTTATATTATTATTTCATCTTAGGTCTACTGAAAAAAATTAGATTCATCAATTGTCTCTCTAATACTTGATCAAAATTTGTATTTTAAAATGGTATCTTTTTAGAAAAATTTAAATTTTGTAACAAAAGCAATTGAAATGTTTTATAAAACATTTATTTAAATAAAACACCAAATAGTGTTATTTAGTGGCTATTTTAGGACATTTATAATCATATGCCTTTTTTTTTTTTTACATAAATTGAATTAATAATTATTGAAATATAATTTAAAAACATATGTATTTTTTTTAGTTTAAGTTTGAGAAACTTTATAAACTATAATTTCTTTTCATTATTTTAAATTGATAAATAATTACCTCCTATTTCAAAGTAAGCACTCAAAACTGAGATCTTTTCACAATTTTAAAAATTTTAAAACTAAAGATACTGAAATGTTTTTAAACATTTTTATTTATATCAATATTTTTATCGTATCATTTAATAGTTTAAGACATTATGAGGTAGACAGTGGGAATTATTTAAACTTCCCCTCCTTTTTTAGCCTTACATCCAAGGATTTGAAAAAAAGAAAGACAAATTCTAAATGCTAAACAGGTAAATAAAATGACAACAAAATAATTTTAAATGCAGTTAATTTTTTTTTGTAACCAACTGCTTATATTCTCCAAATCTAAATCAGAGATGTTGTACGTACGACCTGATATTGTTGTGGGTGTAGAAATTAGGCATATAATTTCAGAATTGAGCACCCAACACTCGTCATTTCTCATTGGCCTAAAGAAGTTTTTATCTATTCCATGTGGATGCATGAATCTGACTTTTATATCAAGGTCACTTGCATCTTAAGCAATCCCTACCCACCAAAATCCATCATAAAAACATGCAATATAATCCATTTTTTTTATGTTTAATGAAATCTTTTTATTATGTTTGCTTGTTTGAATGATATCAAATGTTTTAGTGCATTTATCAATACTTGTTTTTTTATAACTTATAGTATTTGAAGCAATGGGAATAAAGTGATGATACATCCTTGTGTCAGGAACTGTTCTTCCACCTAATTATCTTTTTTCTAATTGAACTCTTGTTTGGTCGATTTCATCTTTTGTAAAATAATTTAAAATAAATTCCATTTATGTTGGCTTTACAAAAGGAGTACATTAATTTAACATCTAAAATCTACCCAGTAGTTATTTGTTTTAGGCTTTCTTGACATACTACTCTTTTAACAGTCCCACCTAAACCATCACACGGGGATTTATCATGACTGGTAGCAAAAAATACCCAATCAGCACTTAAGTCAAAGTCTTTACTGTGATGATAAAGATTGATAAAGTTTTTAAAATTTTTAAATTGTGCTGCACAACCATCGGAAAAGTATTTCACACTTGATACATCAGATAAATTTTCTTCGATATATCTAGTTATATCTTCCTGAGTCTTGTAAATAAATCCTGTGTCATTATCAACATCATCTGAAAAGTAACAAAAAGATTTATGTTTGAGTAGTTTTTCCTCTATAAATAAAGTACAATTGTAAAAAGTGAACATTGAATTTTGCTCCAGTGATAACTTTGAACCTCATCCTGAACAACATACTGATAATTTTCAGAAAAATCTCCTAAAATTAAGCATTCGTTTTGGTTAAGATTTTCTTTACAGTTTTTCTAGTATCTACTTTGTGTTTTTGCAATATGTGAATGAGTGGTAAGGTTGTCAAGGTTGTCACATAATAAATCATTAAATTCATCTAGTGGCATTGATTGTAATAGTAGTGTTGTATGATCAGTACTTTGTCATTGCTTGAATGCTACATTTTCTTCGAGCTCATGGTCCATAAACTCCTGCACTAAAAAACTTTTTAATACTTCAATACCAGGGTATAGTTTACATTGATGCAACATACATTCTGCATTTTCAAGAGAACAAACAATAAATGCCATGAAATCTTTATAACTTTTATTCCACCTAATGGCATCAATGAGAAATTTTGTATTTTGGTGACGTATACATACACATACATTGTGAGTACCTGGCGCATTAGTTGTAATGCACCATTTAGGTTTAAGCGTACAAAACTTTGACAAACTGACTTTGATGTTAGGGTAGTCTGTTTTAAACACAACATGTAATTCATTAAGATTGAGTAGCAATAATATTTTTTGAACATGTTGGTTTTTCTTAACACTTACTATGTCTTATTTTCCCGGCATTATTCTTGAAAATTTAGTGATTAACTTTTATCACTTTGATAAAAGTTAATCACTAAATTAACTATTTCTGGTGAAAGTGGGTTTCCAGTTTTTTTTTCGGGCAATGATAGAATTCCATGCTCAATTTTAACTTTTCTTGCAATTCAAACAAGATACTCAGACACTTCAAAGTAGCTTGATATCTATGTACGTGTCCATGATTTTGGTGCGAGTGTTAACATTTGCACTTTATGGCGATAAGAATCAGTCTCTGAAATTTTTATTTTATTTCATACATTAAAATGTCTAGATCATGGTCATTGTTAATGTTGTTGTTTGAAATTGGCCTTTTTATTTCTGTTGTTAAAGAAGTTTCTTTAATATTATATGCTAATGAGACCATTTTTGCAACTCTGCCAATAGTGTTCTCAAACTTTTGTTTTCTGCAGGCAATTTGCTGTGCTTTGAAAGACTTTTTAGTTTGATTGGTGAAATTCCAAGCAATTCTATAGTAGTATCTAACTTAATTTTTTTCTCACTTTTTGATTCCCATTCTTCTTGTGAAATTAAATCTTCATCAGTTTCTACTGTTTTTTGTAACATTTTCTGCAGAATTTCCAACCTGGTGTCACATTAATATTATTTTCTTGCAAAAATTTTGCCAAGTCTAGGGAAATCTTTATATTACCTAAGAAACAAATTTAGTTTTAAGTTTTTTAAATATCTAAAAATAAAAAAATTGTTATAAATAATAAATTCTATTTCTTTTAATTTTCAAATCGATTCTGTTAGATTTAATCATGTTAGAAAGAATTAATGTTAGATTACCTTTAATAGCAATTTTTTACTTTCCTTGTTACTGTTCCAAAAGGATTGCAACACTTTGTAATTTTTCTCTCAAAAATTTTCCCATGGAACTGCTCATGATAGCAACATATAATTCTTATTGAACAATATTTTTCCCTTAAATTTGCTTGCCATATTATTTGTTCTTGTTTTTCACAAGGAAGATCTTTGAATTGAACAAAACCTTGTTTTCTAAAAAATCTAGTTTTGTGGCAATGAATGTTAAGACTTTTTCTAATGTCACATTTCTCCTTATTGAATATGTTTATTATTTATACTATTACCTGCCAAAGAAATATAAAAACAATAAAATTCACATTTTTTAAGAAAATACAAACGAGTATAACCTTTAAAAAGAACAAAACAAAACTTATGCCTGTTTTTGATATAATAGGATGTAAGCATTCACCTATTTGAAATAATAAAAATAAATTGTTTCTCAAACTTAAACTAAAAAAAATATATGTTATTAATTTTTATTTTAATAATTTTTTATTATTAATTCATTTTATGTAAAAATAAAAAATAAAAAAAATCCAGGGAGATTGGGGGGGGGGGGCAGAGATAGTCAGAGTCCCCTTGGACCTCCCTTGGCATATGAATATAAATGTCCTAAAATAGTCACTAAATAACACTATTTGGTGTTTTATTTAGATAAATGTTTTATAAAACATTTCAATTGTTTTTGTTACAAAATTTAAATTTTTCTAAAAAGATACCATTTTTAAATGCAAATTTTGATCAAGTATTAGAGAGACAATCAATGAATCTAATTTTTTTCAGTAGACCTAAGATGAAATAATAATATAAAATTAAACTTTTTACTTGAGATTTTGGGCCACATTCTTCATTTTACCTCCAAAAATCATTAATTTACAAATCAATAATTTTGAACAAAATTGAATAAACGAGGGATTTCCTGAGACAATCAAGTCTTGAGGGTGCTATTTTTGGATTCCTTAAATAAAAATCTATTGGGGTACCAAATTTTAAGAAATTTCCCCAAGCCATTATGAATACACTATATAAGATAATCACTAAAATGACGAGTCAGCATTATTTCAACTGACAATATCTCTGGAACCCATGTGTATTTTCAACTAAAATATTCGCAGTTGTTACTTTTATAATATGGACTGCAAATGAGGTAAAAATAAACAAATTCTGAGACGTAAGGGTGTCATGGTCTGGATGATTTCATATGAAATGACTCCAAAGAACTAGTTCCCCATTCAATGCACTGATATTAGGGAAATCATCTATACAAAAATTACGGAACATTTTAAACTGCTGCCTCCAACACAAATGGCTTTTAAGAAAAGAAATTAAAATAAATGGAATAATTGCTAACCCTTCATATGCAGCTACAGTTTCTGGTTTAAATCTTGTCAGTATAGATGTAGATATGATTATTTCGATATAGATGTAGACATGATCTTTTAGAGTGGAAACAGCTCTTTTGAAGTATTGTGAAACAGACTCTCAAGAGACATTAGAACAATTTTGAATAGAACAGTTCTTGACTATAGCAGAACAGTTTATGCGCCTTAGATAGTTTGTAATAAATTACAAACTATCTAAGGGGTTTTATCTAAGGTTTTTGATTGCACTAACCGAGTAACAGGTAGAGTAAAATCAAAGACGTTGTTGTCGCAACTAAAGTAAAGAGGAATTGAAAAGTACTAATGGAATTTCAGGATTTGACTCTCAGGGGAAGCTATGATACATAAAGCATGGAAAGTAAATAAATAATGTTCAAGAAAAGTGTTTAAATCATCTAAACGCTCAATCCATCTAGGTTACAAACATCCTTTAATTTTTTTTTATGCGTTTTAGGTTCAGGCTCTAAAATGCTAACTTCTAAAAACCTTTGTTTATTTTCTGAATAATTAAAAAAATAAAAAATTTCACGAACTTCATCAAAAACCTCTGAGACTAATTGGACATTACACAATTCAAACAGATAAGTTTAGTCAATGGCTATGACAATGTGTATACAAATCCTTCTAATTTATAATTAGAACCTGAACAGAAAGACCATTTATATAACCAGAGACAGAACTGGCTTCATCATATCCCATGCTTACACAATCAACACAATTTAACTTATTGTATTAAATTATAATAAGATAATTATTATTGGAAAATAAAGCAAAAGAGACTTACCTCAGAGCAATACAATGCTTTTAATTGTCTTTTAAGTACATATAACGGGTGATGCGAAGTTAAACTACTATTATATTTTTTTTAAATAAAGTATTTATCTTTTAATAAAAATATATTATTTTTTATATGAAAAAATACCACCATGTGCAATTGATCTCAATTTTGCTCTGACGCCTTTCATATGCGACTCATCAATCAATTTCTTGCAGTTTTAGTTTAATGTGATCAATCAAAACTTGCTCTGTTGAAGCTTGCCAATCTCCCTCGTAAACCTTCTGTGCCAAGTGTCTCTAAAAATTTTCAATTGGTCGTGCTTGAGGCACATTTGGGGGATTGGATTCTTTATCAACGTAATAGACATATTGGTCCATCCAATTTAGACAATCTTTAGAACTATGAGAACTTGCTAAGTCTGGCCAAAATAAATAGTTAAAGTCTCCATGATACTTGTGAATAAATGGAAGAAGTCGTTTTTCTAAACATTCATTAATATAGATTGATGAATTGATCGCTACAGCCTTGGAAGTGCGAAACAATGGCTCGGACATACCACGGTCAGATATGGCTATCCACATTAATCATTTTTTTGGAAATTTCTCTTTTTCTATAAAATGAACACTTTCTGGGCATTTCTTTTTGTTGTTTGTGTAGTATCCAGAATTTCCAGGCATGTTGTCCCCTGCAAAACAAAAGTATTTTTCGTCATCGATGACTAGAAGCGATTTTGTGTTATAGAGTTGGTTAACTAGTTTCCTGCTTCTTTTCTTTGCCTTTATTTGTTGTTCTATTGTGTATTTTGGAGTATTTTCACGTTTTCTATATTTAATATTCATTTTTTTTTACTGACGACCAATTGTCGATTGATTTACACCGAATTTATTACCTATTTTTCTCTGACTGACCCCTTTTCGATTGTTGACAAGTCTCGTTAATTCGGCTTTCTTTTCTCTAGTCCAGGATGTCGGACGACCAGGGTGCTTTCTATCAGAAAACAATTGAACAGTTTCAAGTCTTTTTAGGTTATCATATATTGTACTTCGAGCAAATTCTTTCCTTTTTAAAATGATTTACGATTTTTTTTTATTTTTATATTAGGTTTATTTACAAAAAACATTTTTAGTCGCTTTCGAAAAGATTCTCGTTCAGCTGCATTTAACCTCATTTTAAATATTTGTATTTCAAATAATAAAGTTTATATTTTATAGAACGTTTATGCCTACGCATAAAACTACAAAAACTAATTATAATGCTCAAATAATGAAATTAGGATTTGTCTGATAAGGGCTCGTCTATAAAGTATGTACGCTTTTTTTTTGGACAAAAAAAAAGCGTACATACTTTATGGACGAGCCCTAACTTATATATAAATAAAAATTATAATTGAGCAGCCGTGGCGCAGTGGTAGCGCACTTGCCTCAGAAACAATGGATCCATGGCTCAAACCCCGTCTCTGGGCAAGTTTAGCGACATCGGTTAGGAAAGAAGCGTGAACTTCCAATTAAATGCTCATACACGGTGCTCTGCGATAAGACATTAAGAACTTCCTAGGGCACCAAAATATGATTTAAAAAAATATATATATATAGCAACCAATAAACAATGTAAAAATTTAAATAAATAATATATAAACTATTTTCATAGTCATAATAACAGATAGTCTAGCCAGCTGGGCCGTTTTCGCAAGATTCTATTGTTTTTTAACAATAAAACAAAACAAAATGATACTCTGCACATGCGCAAGTTTACGGATACTTATTTAACGCAATGATGTATAGATATTACCTAGATATCGGACTTCGCTGTTTTTAGTAAAACCAATTTAAGATTCGTAATACGTTGGAGGCCATTATTATATCGGGCAAAAGTTTTGGATCATAGTCGAATGAAAGGAAATTTGCAATTTAAAAATTTTGATTAAAGTTGGAATTAAAGATGATTAGTTAAGAGATGATAAATGTGATGAGCCTACAGCCAATATAAATTTGAGTTGGTCAAAGAGGATTGTATTGGCTTACAAACTAAAACAAGCGGCTATTTTAATAGCCTCAAATTAAAAAACATATATATTTAAAAACATATTTGCATTTAGAACTTTAAACGAAAACATCATAATGTATTTTAATCTTTTATATTTTAAAATTAAACATTTATAAATCCTTGAATAATAACAATTTATTTGTTTGTTGTCTTAATCCAATTGATGACTTCCTTAGCACTTAACTGGTATAATCCTGGGCATATCTGAACATTCGAATTTATAAGTAATATTCACTTATGTTTTTAACAAGCTGGCGAGAATGTAAATCTTCACTAACAGTCCAATATTCTATGTCATGGCTATCAAGTCCTATAAATACTTTTTTTATGATGATTAATTTGTTAAAACAATGAATCATTTCCTGCTTTATATTTTGGTCAGAAGTGATTTTTGGTTTTTTTAAATCTTTACCACTAACAAAAAAAGTTAAATATTTTTTCACGTCTCAACAACAGAAATAACATCCCTTGATGGCAAAAACAAACCACCACGATTTTTCGCATTATTTAACGAAGAATAAGATTTCGCATAGGAATGTTCGAATAATAAAATATCAGTTAATGATTGGGCACAAATATTACAAGAAATCGTATTTATCAACTTTCTGACTATAAAACCAGAGATATATACCAGTATTGCTTCTTTGTAGCTAGTCATTTGAAGTTTATCACAGTACAAAGAAACTTCAATACTGTCCTGAAAAGAAAAGTCAATATTGTCCTGATCAAAATTATCAATAGAACACGACCTTTTGCTTCAATTAAGAGAAAAAATAGAACCATTAGAATAGGGTTCAAACATTAAGTAGTTTGCATGATTCGATCCAACTATGCAGAATTCGTTTTAAAGATAACTTTAACTGTACTACGTCAGGATTGTTATTGAAACCATTTTTGCCACGAATGCATGCAAATAGTAGTCAGATAAGTAATAGTATCATTTAAATAATCTTTCAAATAAAGTTGATCATGAAGATATAAAGGTTTTTTAAAGTTTTTACTATTTGTATTTCTTTTGAGCATGTCAAAATATTTGTCAATAACTTGAATAAAACGGATTGTATCATTTGATCCCAAGAATGATGGATGTTGAGAGACCATTAAAAATTCAATTGCATCAGCAACAGAGCTGCTAAGAGTTTGGCCAGCTAATTTCGCATTCATTATGTGTCGATGAAATTTTATATGTTTTCTTGAAAGTTTGTTTACAAATTTCAAACCTTTAAACTCTTGTAATTCAAACAAAGCTTTAATGTAACTCCATTTAATATATTGGCCATCACCAACAATAAAAACACCCAAATCATTAAGAGAATTTTTTGCTAATTTAAGCATATGACATGGATCAAGGAAAATGTGTATCAGTTGGTTGTTATATGAAAAAGTACTGACTATATTGTTAATGTCTTTGCCAAACTGGCATCCAAAGGTGATAACAGAATTTAAATTAGTACTTGTACCATCAAATGTAATACTTTTGACATAAAGTTCATATGTCAAAGCCAAATTCAAAATATTTTCAATAAAGCATGTTAAATCACTTGCTTTAACTTTATTTGATAAAACATAACCAATGGGTGTTTTCCAATGTCCTTGCAAGCCAACTAACATGAAAAGGAATGCCTCAGTGGCTGGAGTCTCAGGTTCGCATACAATAATATCCTTGCCGAAATCAAAAAAAATATAGTGACCTGAACTTTTGTCATAAGTTATACTGTTTTTAATTGCCATAGCATCAATAATGAGGGCACAATATTTAAAGTTTACATCTGTTTTCTGTTTATCACCAAGATAGGCAAAAACATCATGGAATAAACCAGGGTCACAATTTACAGATGATGTCCAATGTGATATTGAACTGGCAGCAGGAAGACACAACGTTGGTTGAAGAAAGTGGAGAATAAAAATGAAGAGTTAAAGCAAATTTTTTTACTTCATCATTGTATCTGTGACCTTTTGGTTTAATATTTTGATTGAGAAATTGATTTTTAATGATTTCATAAGAGAGTCCAGCAAAATTTTCACTTAAAACAGTGGCAGCATCTGTAGTCAAATAATTTTTAGATTGTAAATGGGAAACCATGTCTTTTAAAGAACTAATTTTTTTTTCATTTCTTCTTAACTTTTGCTGTAAAGCTTTGACTTTTTTTTTTAATTTTTCTTTTGTTGGTGATGTAGATCTTTTAGATAGTGTTGAAGATTGATTAGTTTGGTCAGTACTATGAGTTGTGTTTTCTGGCTAATAATTATGTGTTAAATTATTTTCCTTTTCGGTGTCATTTATAGCAGGATAGACATCAATTTATTTTTTTGGACAAAGGATCAATTGTTGGTAGTGTTCGTATTGTTGGGAGTTTCCTTTTTGGCTTTTGTGTATTTGCAGAAAATACAAAAACTGACGGCACAGCATTCAATTTTAAAATTGGTTTATAATGATGATCAACACTTGAAATATTTTTATCTGGGATACAATAATTATAGTCTGATTCTAAAAAATGGTCGCTACATGTACAAGTATATTTATTTGGGATAAAATTTTCACGTTTCAAAGCAACCATCCATCTTTTACACAATTCTAAATTTTAATAGGAAATTTATGGAAGGATTTTGTGCCGCCTTTTACATATCTACTAGAACATCCATACGCAGCACAAGAATTAACCATTGATGATGAAATTACCAAAAGAAATAACTAATTTAAATGAATGCTTAATCAAATTAACAGAAATTATGTTGGGAATTAGCTCTTTTTATTTTATGACATATCGACGATGTATATTCTAGTTGTAATTTATATCTTTATAGTATAGTATATATAGTATTATAGTAGACAAGAAACATATTTTTTAGAAAAAGCTTGTTTTAGGTCCATCACCGGTATTAATGATATCAAATAAAATAGTCATCTCACAAGGAAGTTTATTGTATTCCTAAATAATTTAAATGTGTATTTTAGCAAAATGTTTCACATTAAATTATTTATCTTTAACCCTTAAACCTAACTGTTGTAAAATTTGAAATTGTTCCTTGATTCTACGCAGATAAATAGTAAGGAATGTATTCTGATGTTTTAGCAGAAAAAAGAAATAAAGAGAATTTATTAATTCGTGTCTAGCCTTTTTTTGTGTGTTAATTTTTGTGTGTTAAATTTCCTCCAACAGTCGAGGAGGCTGCTTTAGTTGTTGTTACAACCCTCTCTCAACTCTTTAACTCTGAAACATAAACCATGACGAACAAGACCGCTATGCGGAGAAACAAGTTGAGCGTGGTACCACCAGGGACGTGGTGGTGATCGAACTCGGAACTTCTCGCTTATGAGGCGAGCAATCTACTACTACACCACTACTGCACTACCGTTGAATAACAACCTAGACGGATATTATTTGACAATTTTAGCAGTTTTAATGTATGTATAGCACAATAATAATAAAATGTGACCTAAACTTAGTTTACTATTTCTTACTATGTGAATGTTTTAAATAAAAGCAACATTAAAAAAACGACACACTTCATGCTATACTAAAACTTTATTGTGTAAGGATATTTTAAACTTTAAAATAAGTTTAAAATATCCTTACACAATATAAATGTCAAAATAAAATAACATGGTTTTTGAGTCCTTTTGAAAAAATTTAACTTGATTGAAACATGGGCATTTTCGGAAGAAATTTTCCACATGGAATTACAAGCCTATATAGTATAGAAATATAGTATAATATAAATAGTATCATAAAATCGAAGTGAATAAAAATTATAATAATAAAAATACCTGCCTTTGTGCCAGAAGAGTACTTATTAAATGCATTATTCAATATATGTCAATAAATTGATTTACAAATTGAACTCTAAATGTGTGCCAGAAGGATTTGAATTTTTAAATCATATAAATATTAAAAATGTTAAAACAGCCATGGTATCAACATGCCAGAATAGTCTATACTTTAACAATATTCTATAAAAATTGATCAAATATTTTATTATAATTAAAAATTACATGGCCATATTTTTAAATACCATTTTTGGTGTAGTTGTAATAGTAGCTATAGTTAACTGCAACTGCAACAAATGTATGTAAATAAAGAACTGACTTTAATAACTGTACCTATTAACTATATCTTATATCAATAACCCTAGTTGATAAAATGAATAACTGATGACAGTAAGAAAAAAGTACTACAAAGTGAGCAAAACAAATCATCATGCCAATAACAAAATAAAGAACAAGCAATAGTTGTCCTAAATTAGCCAGTTGTATAACTTTAGACATCTTTAGGACACTTACAGAAATAAAATAAGTAATGAACTTTTTAAATATTAAATAAAACATACAGGACATAAACAAACCAACAATAAAAAACAAAAAAACGTATTTATGTATATTGATTGAATTTAAATATTCAAGTAAGTCATAAAAACAAAAGCAGCAGAAATAATAGGATACACTTACAACAATTATAGTACTAAAAGAGCACCTTTTATGAAAGTATAACACAGTAACAAAAGGAAACATCTCTAATTTACTATTCTCAATACATTTTAGGTAATGTTACCTCATTTCATTATCTTTTTATATAATTAAACTTAGGTTGATACCGCTACACAAAGCTGTATCACAATCATTTTCATGTGCAACTCTCTGCGCTAACAATGGCACATCATCTTTACTTAAACTATTAAAAAGTAAATCATAACACTGAACACACTTCCAATGTGAAAGAACATCAGGTCACATTACTTAGAAACACCCAATATGATTTTCTAACAATAATTTGCATAAAACTGTAAAACCACCTAAATTGAAACAACTAAAAATGCAAAAAAACTCAGATATTTTAAACTTGGAATCCCAAATATTTTAGAAATATTTTAACTGATATAAAAACTTTGTGCTGTATTAATCAAGGTTTCATCAAGCCAACCAGATGAGTCTCTTAAAATATCTAAGGTGTTGTCTTTAGACTGTATTGATAAACTTTAAAGAAAACTTTAGAAAAATTTGAACTTCGATACTATCATTAACAAACAGAATTTTTTTCAAAGCTTTACCATTACCAGTTTAAACTCTGAACCTTTTTCTAGTTGATTGGTTTGAGGAAAATAAGCAGACTTAATCGAATAATCTAAAATTTTAGGGTTTTTTGAAGAGTACCAGAAATCTAGAAAATAGTTACATAAATTGTTAATTTTTCAATATATTTACTTCAATGATCAGTAATTGTAATAATAAATTTTTTTCCAATTTTTGTTAAGGGAAGTTAATGTCCAGGATATAGTCTTTTTTTTTCTGTTCAATTTTTATTTTTAAGTTATTCATTTATCTATGCACCTGTCAAATATCGTTTAAAAATATTATGTAGCAGTCACCCTATTTCTTGCTGCACTTTTGTTACCTAATTTTCATTTTCCCTGATGTTAGTGCGGGAGACAGAGGGGTCCATTGAATATATTTGTATATATATATTTTATATATAACATTCATATTACTAATATTATTAGCAATATTTGACTTATATCATAAAATGATATTATAAACCTAGATACATTATATCGAAAATATGATTAAAAAATGTGTAAATTTAAAAGAAATTGTTTTATTAAAACGATTTTCAATAAATAATAAAATAAGACTTAAATTTTATATTTCATTTAGAAACAAAATGGAGAAAGAAAATAAAGGTTCCACATAGTATTTCATATCATATTCATAATATAAATTAGATATGATTCAAATCTGAATGAATCATATCTAATTTGAAATTTGAACGTTGTCTTTATTTAACAAGGAATGTCTTTAGATTATAATTTATAACTTATAAATAAGTTATTTTTATATAAATTTATTAAACTGTTTTTAAATTATTATTTGGCCACTATCTAAACCTTTATGTATAACTTAAATATTTCTTGCGCTTGCCTGCAAACGTTTTAAAGGAAGTCATACATTCGATGCAATTGCAGAGCAACTTTTTAATATACATTCAGACTTTGGGCTTGATCATCACAATATAGCTTTTACTGTGACTGACAATGGTTCAAATTTTGTCAAAGCATTTAATGAATGCTAAGATGATAGCGATTTTGATGATAGTGAAAATGTGATATCATTAGAATCAGAACCACAAAGTTCATCAGATGAAGAAAATACACATGAAGTGGAGATGTTTGATGTTGACACCATTCTTACAAATGAGCAAGAACAAACAAGTAACAACAAATATTTACCAAAGCACATGAGATGTGCTAGTTATACTCTGAACCTGCTTGCCACAAGTGACATTCCAAAATAGATTAAAAAATGGACGAGGTTTATATAAACAACAGTACAGGGGAGCAATGGCTAATTGCTCAAAACTGTTTCACGTGTCAGCCGAAGCACACAAGCATCAAATGCTGTGGAGAATTTAACTAAAGTTTCATTGAGGACACCAGGTGAGACTCGATGGAATTCAACCTATGATGCCATATGTTGACTTTTGGAGCTAAGGGTAAAATGTAAAGTTCCCCCTAATCATGGATGCATTGAAATTGCGTCGTTTCAAACTAGTGGAGTTAGAGGTATTGGAAGAATACAAGCAGTATATGAAGCCTATTGCTGATGCTGTGGACAAACTGCAAGGATAAAATAATTGTTTTCTGGGATTCCTGATGCTAACGGTTCAACAAGTTCGAAAGAAACTTGTAGTTTTTATTCCAAAAGTTATCCACAGTGGATGTTTAATTGAGGGATTGATTTCAAACATAGATCAGCGTTTCCCACATTTGTTTGCATACGATAGTTCATCCAGAATCTATGCTATTGCAGCTGCATCTCATCCTCATTTGAAACTGCGATGGGTTGCAGAGGAAAAGGGAAACTGGGTTAAAAAAGCCTTCATAGAAGAGGCACAAAAAATCAGTTTAGCTGAAAGTTCTGCAGATGCTGATGAAGCTTTGACATCTGGAACTGATAATTTTTTTGAATTTAAATCACCAAAAACAAGCTGCTTACAAACTAGTCAGTCAGCAGTCACTATCGAGTGTTTAAAATATCTTGAAGATGGTTTATACACATCTTCATTGGCATGTTCGTAACAATATCCAGTTGTTAAGAAACTTTTCAGAGATGTTAATGTAATTGTTCCATCGTCTGCTCCAGTTGAACGCCTATTTTCTAAAGGAGCCTTAATTGCTGTGCCACGCCGAAATCGGTTATCAAATAAACATTTTGAACAATTGTTGTTGCTGAAAGCCAACAAACATTTAGATTAGATTTTATTGTCATTTTAAACTTTAGTTACTTTAAAGCACTTTCAATAGCCTTTTTTTTATTTTTCGCTTTCCAAAAATATTTTGTATTTTAAATACTTTTATATTGAGTATTTTGTATTTTATATTTTAAATACCTTCGCTTGAGTGTATTTTGTATTTGTATTTTAATTACTTTTTTAATCCAGTATTCGTATTTGTATTTTGAATACTTTTTTGAAAGTATACTTTACAACACTGTATAACTGTATATATATATATATGTATATATATATATATATAATAATGAAAGGATGCTTATATTATGCCATTTAATTCTTACTTTTTAATATGATTATAACTGCTAAATAATCGTGAGGTTATGTTATGTATTGTTTTTATTTTTTAGTATCATCATCTTCCATTACTGTTGAAAAATTTTATATATTGTTACTTTTCAGTATGGTTTTAATTTTAAATAATTGTAAGGTTGTTTTGTGCATTGCCTTTTTATTTTATAGTATCATAATAGGTCAAGTAACATCAGCAGAAAGAGGACCATTAGTGACTATGGCTTCGTCGGTTAGTGCGATTGACAATAGCATACCTCCATATTTTATCTTTCCCAGAGTTAATTTTAAATCTCACTTCATTCGTGATGGACCAATAGGATGTGATGGATCAGCACATTCTTCAGGATGGAGACAGAGACAAATTTTCTTAAATATATCAAACATTTTTCTATCCATGCACGTTGTTCCAATGATCGCCCTTGTCTGGTATTGATTGACAATCACAGCTCTCATCTTGATGCAGCAGTACTTGATTTTTGTAAAGAAAATAGTATTACAACCATTAGATAGAAGTGTTTATGGTCCTTTTAAAAAGTTTGTGAACTCAGCATGTGATGCATGGGTTACTGTAAACAAACAACCTATGACTGTCTATTACATACCTGGTATAGTAAAAACAGCACTTCCTAATGCTAAAACTCCAAGGAACATAATTAGTGGTCCAAGCAACGGGTATTTATCCATTTAATAAAGATATTTTTTCAAAAAAGTGATTTTTGGCCATCATATTTAACAGATAGACCAGACCCTAGTACTAAAATGTCATCTGTGGATTTTAGCATCACTAAACAAACAACAAGAAACGAAGTTTCTAGGTGTTTGTTTAGTGGGCAGTACCCACAAATCTAAATTATAACCACTTTACTTACCTCAAAAACACGCTTCAAGACTAGTATACAACAAAAACAAATTTACTTATGCTCAACCCCTACTGGAACAAATAAACGCACTAAATATACTCTAAATAAATATTTTTCAAAATATACTTTTCATGTTTAAATATAAACTAAGTCTGGTTCCAGAACATTTTACAGCACACTTTTTTAAAAACATTATAAATAAATACAATACAAGAGCAACAGGCAACTTTAAGATACCTTTTGAAACAACAAGACTCTCAAAATTCTCAATTACATATCGTGGTCCCTATTTATTTAACAAATTAGTTTCCAGAAACGACTCACTATTTAACTTAAACAACGAACACTCTCTGAAAAACTACAATAATCAAATTAAACAACTGTAAGGAATTTTTTTAAATTTGAATAAATAAATAAATGTAACTTACCTTTTAATACAAATCGATAAAAAAAAAAATAATATTAATAACAAGGTATATATGTAACACGTACATATATACGACGTATGCAACTGATTTTTTATGTGTATTACCCGTCTAAGAAATAGGTACTCGATGACAAGACTGACTTAAGTCTTCTGCGAGCTTCCTATGACTACAAATAAGTAGTTTTTTTTATCAATCTTACACAAATTTTGTTTTTATTATATTTATCCACTAACATTATTTTGAAATGTGGTAAATAAACTTATAGTGAAACATCTAAACTCTCCTCCAAAAAATCAGCAGATTTATTTTTATTTATTGTATTTTTAATTTTAATTGGAGTAAAATAGAGATATATTTCTCGGATTATTTTTACTTACACGTTATTATATTGTTGTAATTGGTATTTATTTTATTCATGTTTCGGAATTGTAAGCAACTATGTTTTTATTTACCTCGTATATTTCGAACTTTATATTTATGATTTAAATTTGTATATCTTTACTGCCAATCAGTGATTGGTTACTTGTAATTACTTTGTAGTTGTAAAATAAACATGTATAAAAAAAAAAGAAAAGTTTCAGCTGTGGATTGTAAACAAAAAAAAATTCAAAAAATTTAATTTAAATGAATCAAAATCTAAGAAATGAAATTTTCCAGATTTAGACAACACATCAGGTGCTACTCATCACTTATACCATCTCCTGAAGAAATGAGGCCTTTTGAAAAAGCTCAGCCTAGAAAAAACAATGTAAATAAGCTCAGAAATCGAAAACGAATTTCTGCTATATTATCTGATACAGCAGTTAAAAAAGCCTTTCAACAGGAATAGAAAGCAGCAAAAGAAAAAAAATAGAAGGGCTCAAAAAATAAAAAACTATTTTCTATCAAAGAAGCCGGTCCAAGTAACTCTAAAACAAGCAAGATTTTTGCCTGTCAACCTGTAAAAGAAAAATGCGACAAGAAAAGCAAAGTTGATAATGAGGAAGATGTCTTGTGTCTTAGTTGCTTCAAACGTTCTCAAGCAGCCTTATAGGTGCTGTGTGGATACAGTGTTCAAGCTGTCAGTGTTGGACCCATGCGAGTTGTGTAGAAAAAGATGCAAAGGGGTTATATTGTAAATGTTTATACTATTGTTCAATAAAATGTTATTGTTGTATTTTGTTTTTACTTTCTTTTTTTTTGTAGTTAATTGTTTTAAAGTTGTTTCAATTTTGTTTTATCAAGTTATAAAGTAGTTTGTGTCATCAAATTGTAAAGATGTTTTTGCTCAATGAGCTTTTTCCCACCTCAAAGTCTTCCATAAGTTGTACGTGGGCCAACCTGCCCCAATCCTTGGGCCAACCTACCCCAATAACGGGGTAGATTGGCCCACCCGATATGACCTAACAAAAACAGTTTTAAATGTGTTGAAAAGTTATTATGAGCTTTTATTAATGTTTTTTCCGGATAATCTAGGGACTAGTCAACCTTTTTCCAAAAAAAAAAAAATTAAAAAACAAAAGGCTAAAAAGTTATTCATCAAGGAAAAAAAGCTTTATAAAGATTACAAAGATGTTTGAGTAATTTGTTTAAGTTCCTGAAGTTTTTAATAATATTTGCTATTCCACTTTAATGAATGGTTGGAATCAGTGAACGGAAACTTTCGGCTTCGGCCGAAACCGAAACCGAAATATCTGCTTCAATAATTTTTTTACTTTTCCTGTTTCGGCCGAAATTTCGGTTCAAACCGCAACCGAAATGAGCCGAAACTTTTATAAGATTTTTTTTTAAGTTTTAATTTAGAGTGGGATTATGACAGTTTCCTAATTGTAATCATTTGTTAGTAAATCAATTTTTAATTATAACAATTGTAGAAATTTTAATTGAAATCACGTTACATAATAGTTTTAAATTACTATTCTCAAAATCATTCTTAAAATGAATTAACATTTAAGTAAAGCAACCCAAACCAATAGTTTCATCAAAAGTTTCTCAGTACTAAATTTTACAATGGAAATAATCGATAAAAAACTGGTTTATGGAATCATTTTACCGTGACAGGTAGTGATTTCAAACACGGAACTTGCAATATCTGCAATTTGAAAGTATCTCGAGAATCGCACAATCCAAAACTTCAATCACTTAGCGGACTTTCATCACATTTAAGAAGTGGTTTACTCTAAAAAATCTCTTAACTGAAATAGCAATACAACTACCGGCAGTCCTATAAATCTCAAAAATTGATTCAAACTTCAAAGAAGGTCTGAAGTTTCTTGTGCGACCGTGGCGCAGTGGTTAGAGCGCTTGCCTTTTAAGCAGGAGATCCAGGCTCAAAACGAGCTTCGCATATACTTTTGCGTCACGGTAATGAAGGAGGCGTGAACTTCCTGGTTAAATGCACTTCCGCGGTGCTCTGTGACAAGACCTATAGGTCTTCTTGGGGCACCTAAATAACAACAACAAAAAAAGTTTTATAGATTTATATTAGAAAACAACATTAAAAGCAAAGTTTGGTTAGGCAAAAGTAGCAAAGAGATTCCTTAGACCTCCACCAACATCTGCCGAAGTTAAAAGGTTGTTTTTAACTGCTGGAGAAATTCTTTCAAATGAAAGAAACAGACTTTTGCCAGAAAACATGAAAAAATATGTATTTCGCAGAGAAAATACTTCAATTATTACCTTTAATTATTGAAATGTCTTGACATATTAGAGTTTTTATCAAACTATGTTACATGGTGATTAGCTAGATATATGTAAAATAGTTTTTTTTGCTTTAATTCGGTGATCATAAAAGGTTCAGGGATTTTAAACATTCATTTTCAAATTTCGGCCGAAATTTCGGTTTCGGTTTCGGCTACGGCTTCTCTGAACCGAAATTTCGGTACTTTCGGTTTCGGCTCAAATTTCGGTTTCGGTCGATCACTAGTTGGAATTACTAAAGTTGTTTGATTAAAAAATGAACTTTAAAAGTAATAAGTGTTTTATAAAAGTAATAACACTATTATAGTTTTATTTTTTTATAATGTAGTTAGTGGCTAGAGTGTTGTTACTTTTGTAGTCGTAAGTTTTCTGTTTTGTTTTTTTATAACTTTCTCGCTAACAAACTTATAATAATTTGATCCTTGAAAACAAAGTACACGGCTTTGCATAAACTAAAATTATTAGGACCAGATAATTTTACAGAGTTTGCAAATCGCGATGGCTTAATTTAACCCTCGATATATACTTGTGACATTAAAATTATACAAATATATTATACAAACAGATGACAATTCATATTTTCGCTTTGCTCTTTAAATAAAATATAATACAGGAAAACCATTCTTTTTAATGTTTAAAACTTTTTTTTTTTTTATTGCTTTGACTTACCGAATTTTGTTGCCGAAAATAACAACCACTATAAAGAAACAAAAATAAAAACAATGCAAAAATTATTTAAACTATTGTTATTATTATTTTTTATTTAAGTTTAATTTAATTTCCTATTTTTTTACTTTGCTTTCTTTGTTTTTGAAACTTTTTTTAGCAACACATAAAAAAACTTGCAAACGGCCGTAACCAAGTTGTCTAAATTAAAATACTCATGTGTGGACATACAAGACAAAAAACCGCACGCGTTTCATGGGAAGGCTTGAAATGTGGAAAATTTTTCTTCTTAGTTTTAACCTAAAGAACAAGTTAAAAGCAAAATGTTGCTTCTAACACGCTTGTGCACTCGAAGTACAGAGTGACCCTCACTATTATCCATGAACTAACATGTTTTTTATTAATTTTTTTTTAAGCGTAATTACAATGCTTAGAGCGCAATATGTTAATCCAATTCTTTTCTATTTTTATAAAATATTCTCTACTTATATTATTACTGAATATTTTTGTGTTATTAGCACTATCATTCCGAAAACACTTGTTAAAGCTTGATCATCTAATGCGTTTAGTTCTAGGCGATTGGCTTCGGGATTGAATCCCCGTGGTGTTTATCTTTTATTTTTTAATATCTTTTCACGGGGTGTGCCCAAAACAGGCTAAGTAAGAAATACAACTCGGGAGTATCGACTTCTAACTTCAAATAAATATGTCGTCACTGCCTCTTCCCCTTTCTTGTATCACATGCTCAGAACGAAGTAAGTTTTTATTACGCAAACTAAATTCAAAACAAACTGAGCAGTTGTTCAGAATGACAAATCAGTATTGATAATAACATTAAAAGTGAAATCTAAAATTGAAAAAGATTTTCAAACATAAATTGTTAATATATATTTACCTGTTAACATTTACTAACCATTTTTGAACTTTTTGCTATATAACCTGTAATATGGAATATGACTTCTCTACTACTTCTTACAGATAAATCTTTAAAGAGGATAACTGGAGTCAAAAATTTGTTGAATTTTTATATTAAATTGTTAATTTATTTGATATCACCATTCTTCAAATAAAATTTTAATTTTGATAACTCACAACAAAACATCTTTTAAGTAACTAAAAGTTAATGCCACTCATCTACTGACTGATACTTATAGACTTATAAACTGATTGATACTGACTGAACTTACCGACACAATTATAATCTTAACTCAAAAAACCTTTAAATAAGAAGAACTATTTCACTACTGCAAATGAGCAGACAGATTTGTATTAGATTTTTATCCATAATCCCATAGCTAATTAAAGTTTAGGTTTTTTCAAGTATTAAACAGATATCATTTTGGGCCAATTTTGAGTAATAATTTTGCATATTCTATTGTTGATACAATATTTGTTTTAATATATAATTTTTGTTTCTTCATATTACTAGAATATGTTTTTAATAAAGAAAGCAATGGAAAATCTTTCCAAATAATTTTTAATGGTGATATAATGTATGCTTTGAATAATTGCAGTGAAGTATAACACTAAAAAAATGCATATTTATCAGTATTTTTTGATTTCTTCTTATTTTAGGTACCTCAAAAACCAAACCAAGCCAAAAAGATTCTGCAGGATTTTGTAAGTAAGTAGGAAAGTGTTCAAACATACATATATTGGGCATTTTTATGACCATTACAAAAGCTATGTAAAGATAATAGACAATTCTTGTAAAATATTTTCATATAAGCTCTCAGCAACTTGTATAAATAACCTCAATAACTTTTGGTATGGAAGTTTTATTAAATAACATCTAGTAAAATACAACATGATGATTAATTTTTAACATTTAGTAGCTACATACCATACCAGCAATGTATTTAAAATTGTGTGCTCAATATTTCTTTAGTATTTACAATGTTAAACATTCTGGAACAGAATGATCAGATAACTACTTGTAATAATAATTTTTCCAAGACAATTGGAGGTAGAGTGGGTATTGTTTATAATCTTTTAATAAAAAGGATCTTTTAGCATACTCTTCTTGCTTTATTAATCAGGGTCTTTTAATTAGCTCTAATTGTTTTATTAAGCAGGATCTTTTAGCCTGCTCTCCTTGTTTTAAAGTATTTTTTTCTCGAAATTTTTTTGCACATGTAACAGATGACTTAGTTGGCATATAGTTTTGTATATTTACAAATAACTTTATCCTTTAAACTTTTTATGGTTCGTAAGGCTTTATTGATTTTGACAAAAAAAATTTGTAACTTTTTATGGTTTGTTGAAATGTAAATAAAATCAATACATCTTGTTTTAAATCGTTTTATAAATAGCCAACAACACAACATTCAATATTTTTTGTTGTACTAATAGAACTTGTAATTTATATTGTATAAATTATACAATTATACAGTATAATTACTACACTTTAATTCAAAACTGCAAAAAACTGTCCTTCTATTTATTCTGCTTTCAGAATTTTTGAATCTATTCCTTTTCTCACATTTTCGATATGATTCCGGAAAGTCCCTTATCGATTTTATTCCTTTTTTCACAACTTCGATTTAATTCCGTTTTTTGAATTTTCGATACTATTCCTTTTTTCACAAATTCGATATTATTCCGGTAAGTCTCTTTTCGATATTATTCTCTTTTAAGCTATTTCAAGATTTTTCTGCTTTTCAGATTTTTGATACTATTCCTTTTTTAACAATTTCGATGTATTCTCTATTTCGATTTTATTCCGAAAAGTCCCTTATCGATATTATTCATTTTTTCCAATTACGAGATAATTTTGTTTTTCGGATTTTCGATAAAGTTCTTTTTTTTACAATTTCGATGTTATTCCGGAAAGTTCCTTTTCGCAATTAACCAGTTTGGCTGTTTTCCATACTGTTACTAGTACCCTTTTTAACGTCATCCATCAAGCTAACTCAAGAGCATACATAATATTGAAATTTTTTAAAACTCGCGACCCTTGTATCCTATAGGGTTTTTTATAGGACATTTTATCCTATATGATACAAGGGTCGCGAGTTTTAAAAAATTTAAAAAAGCTCGAACTATAGTTAGAGCTTTCACAACCTATATAAGAACAGTTTTAGAATATTGACCATTTATAACTATAAGACCAGTTTTAGAATATTGTTCTCCAGTTTAGTCGCCACACCAAATCGGATTGATTAAATCGCACGGTCGTTCATACTCACTTGATAAACGACAAGTTATTGAACGCAAGCGCAGCTTTTTTTTTGTCTCTCAAAATGGCTTCGCAACGAAGTTAATTTTTAGTTAACCACCGATTTTTTATGACTCATAGCGTTTTTTATCATTTCCCTACGAAGATAACCAGTGTTTAGGCTACCAGTAGTGTTTTGGTAACTTAATTTAGTTATAAAGTGAGTGAAATAAATAGAGAACATACTTTTATGAATGATGCAGATTTACTTTAAAAAAACTCGTTCTTTGATTTGTTTATAGATTTGTAAGGTTTTTTACTTTTTTTTTGAGCGGTAAAATTTAAAAATTTTCATAACTTTGTTTATATGAATCTTTTATCTTTTTATTACTTTTAACTGATCTTAGCACTTAATTTTTTTTCTTGTTCAAAAATAACATCTCACCATTGCCATAAAGTGATACCGTTTTAGTTAATGATCTATGTAATGTCTTTATGTAAAATAAATAATGTCTTTATGTGAAAAAGTTAACTAAGTTTTGTTTATTTTAATTTTAAATAGCATCTTTAATTTTGTATGCAGCTTATTATTGATTTATTTCTTTAATTTAGTTAATGAATGTACACTATTTAATAGATATAGTTGAGGCTTGTTGGTTATTCAGTACACTTACCTAAATTTTTTTTTTTTAGGTGGAGAGCCATAACAAGAACTTAAATATTCTTTGTGGGGTTTGTAGATATTTGGCTCAGAAAATAAATTACACTGTTGGAACAAAGCAACAAAACAAAAATGAAAAAATGCTCCATGTCATGCTGTCAGATGAGATAAATTTCATCCGAATAAATTTTGCTGTGTTATGATACCATAAACAATATTATCAAGACTGACATCGACAACACTTAATTTAGGAATGATTTTGAAACCTCATTATGATGAATGCTATTGTTGTCATCAGGTATAAAAACTCAGTAAGTCTAAATTTTGCAAATTAACTTAAATAAAATAAAAAGTCTATTGAATTTTCAATGATTTGGTACTTTAAAAAAAGCATGGTGACAGCATACGACTCAGAAATAGATACTGAAGAATTAAAAAATGAATTTAATCCTCATTTACAACCTTATATTGTTTTTTCTGCCTAGTAGAAAATTTAAAGGTAACCAAACTCAATGAAACTTTATGTCCAAAATGTAAAGAGCTTATATTACCTAAAAATTTGGTAACCAAAACAAACTCTTTTTTCAATATGTTAACTGTTGAGTGTAAATGTAAAAAAAAGTTCAACGTAATGAAAGAATATGGTTTAAATACTAATCTTTAAAGAGTATCTGTATTAATAAATCATTACCACAAACAGCACCATTTTTATCGCCAATAATATCTTGATTTGCTTCTAATTTGGCTGCATCGTCATCATCTTTATTGGCTTCAGTATCATCGTCAACATCAACAACATCACTAAGTAAGAGATTCTGCAATTTTCATTTCCACAGTGGATAATAGTATTCCAAGAATAGTTGAAGATACTGCACTCTATGCTCTTAAGCTAAAGATAGCTAAAGATGGTGGACAAATAGTTGAGTTAAAAAGTGGAGGATCTTGAGTAATAATGTTTTTTCATTTTAACTTTTTAATTTATTAACTATAAATTAATTAGGTTTTATTTTTCATGGATCTTTTTTTTAACCAGTTTTGTTTTTACTTACTCCAAAAGCTTATGTAACCAAGCAACAAATACAACTATAAAAGTCAGAAATGCTTTTATCAAAAGACACATAAAAGTTATGTCTGGTACATCCCATGATGCAATTTTCTGTCTATAATCAAGGCTGTTAAATTCATTTCGAGCAGAGACAAAAGGTTAATATTGGATATTCTAAATACTGGAAGAGTAGTAGTTTGTGCAACCAACATGGTAGCAATGAAAACGATTCTGTGCATATTTTATTTGAATATCTAATATTTTATTCTGTTGAGAAAGTAGTGTCAATTTGTATAGTCATAAAATATATGGAACAAACGAAGTCTCCTCAAGAAAGAAAATAATAACGACAATTTTCATAGCCACAAGCATAATAAAAACATATTTGGTATAAAATTATTTTTGAGTTATGGGCGATACTTAAATATCACCCCGTTATTTCAATTGTTGTCTTTTTCTTACACACACAAAGATTAGATATTGACTGTTCTTATACAACATTCAAAATGCTGTATATGAACAGTACCGTGTCCCACCCCCTTCTTTTTGAAAATAACATGTCATTATACCACTTAAATCTTAAAAATTCTCTATTTGGTATTATTAAAAAAACTACATAAATTCGCTCGTTGCCCCACCATCCGATTGAGGTGTGTGAAGTAGCCACGGTCTGTATATGTATCTAGATGTATAAATACTCAAATAATTTAAAGAAAACGATTTTAAAAACTAAAACGACAATTCCAAAGTAAGAATATCTCACAATTTGAATGTTAGCAAAAGCAAAGAACAAATTACATCTTCGTTTGTGCTTATCATTTGCAGGTATGACCTTCAAGCCTTTATAAATTATATATATGCCCCACCCCTCAATTAGTAGTTTATTTTATATATTTTTCAAAATACAGGTATCCGACTATTAGATACTTAAGTTCCATGTTCGTAGCATATAGAGGGCTTAGAGCCAGAACGAAGTATGTACAATTTTCAACATTTTGAGAAAAAGCGATTTGAAATCTTCAATCATACATCTAAAATCTAATTCTTCACAAAATTTTTTGTTTTTTTGACATAATATTATTATGTAATAATTAGATTTTCGATGCATGATTTCAAATCGCTTTTTCTCAAATTACTGGTAAAGTGTACACACGCCGTTCTAGCTCCAAGCTCTCGATATATTAAAAAACCATGGATTTTGCCAATATGAAATTTCGAGTTCGTAAATATTAAGTGAGTAAAGAAATGTCATAATATTGAAATGAGGCTTTTTAAAGTTATTGCTAAATGCATATTGAATAGATCATTTCATCATTTTATTTAATCAATGCCTAACTAGAAACCGAGATTGATTTGGCAGAGGCGTAACTAAGGCGAGGTGTATGTAGGGACATCCTTCTTCTTGAAGACATGGGCATGTTTTTGTGGAAGATGTAGGTATTGATTTGAGATGATGTAGGTATTGATTTAAGCGTTTTTTATTTAGACTTAAATGGAAATTAAGCTAAATATATAGCGGCTTTTCAGATAGATGTTATTTATCTTCTTGGCTATGTCTGCTATCGGTAAGCTAAGCTTCCGCTTAGCAAAAAAATGGCAGACAGCTCAGTGCATTAGTTTAGGTCTTTTTTTCAATCATGGCCTTCTAGAAATACTGGCCTTGACAACCCTGAAAATATTGCAAGATGAAACGAAGTTAATGGTAAATCCCTATTTATGATAAGTAAAAACTTTGGAATACCACATACAAATTCTTTTGACTGAATGTAATCAACATCATTATGTTGTTTATCATTACTACGCAAGAGTCTCTCTTTTATGCTATCAAATCGAAAAAAATCATGTTCTCTAAAGCTATCTAGTTCATCTGATGTTGTATTTCTTATACTGGGCGATGACAATTTTGGTTGTTCTGGGTTTAGAAAAAGGTAAACTAAGACAGCTAACTGGTATGTTAGAAAGACAGTTAGTGGTTCTGTAGGACGTTTTTCCACAATAAAATATAGAAGATTTGCAATCTACAGGCCAATGAAGTCGGCACACCACTGTGTACTTATTTACAATCAAATTTTTTCTTGGGATAGCTTTATCCACAAGGAAATTGATAAGCGGACACCTTTTTTAGTTGATGACACTTAACCACTTTTACAGCATGGAATACAACATTTTCAAGGCATAATTTATATCTTTTTGTTAGATAAATATGTTGCACTTTACAAAAAAATTAACTTTAACCTGCCATTTTTTCGTTGCATATAAAATAACGCTACACAGTCGCTAAAAATTTGTGTTTAGACCAATCGCTGTTGATTATAACCATCGCAAAACAAAAATATTTTATTCCATGTAAATCTATCCATCTAGAATCGGCCTCCAGTCATTAGATATTTTATCTTTTGACTTGATGTAAATGTAAATAATAATGAACAATGCCAATGTCATCGAAAAGACCACGAATGTCATAAAAGTAGCACAGTGATTCTGATACTACATTAAAAGATGCAAACGTTTCATGTCTTTGTCGATTTTTCGAGGTTCTGCAACTTGGATCTAATAAATTCCATTCTTTCAAACGAGATGTCAGAAGTTCTCCATTTGATTTAGTGAGATCTAAATCTCGTATTAAGTCATCAAATTCTTGTTGGTAAGGGCAATGAGATGAATCATTCGGTTCCCTGAAATCACAGTCATCACGGAGTTCATCTGCTGTGTCTACATCAGAATGATATGTAGCTGCTTCTTCGAATTGAGGTGGGTTAGGAACACTTCATATAACAGTTGTAATTAGTTAAACTGAAAATAAACAAAAGAATATAGTTAACTCACTCTCTCAGTAGCATTTGGTGAAAAAATCGTACCCAAAATGTGATAATATTTATTAAAGAAATGCTTTAAATCAACATAAATAAACATAAACAATAACAAAGGAAGTGACAATTGAATACCTAAAAAAATTAGAATCAGGAAAAGTAATATTAAAAGTGGGATTATAGAAAAAAAACACAAAATATACAAAACCACTGACAGTGGCTCGCCGGAGAGAAAAACAACTCCACGAGTCACTGTTAGTGGCGCAGAGGAGAGAATGCGGCCGTGCGCAGTGGTTAGAGAGCTTGCTTTATAAGCAAGAGATCCAGGTTCGAAACGACCTCTGGACATATTTTCGTGTCACGGTAAGGAAGGAGGCGTGAACTTCCTGGTTAAATCCACTTCCGCGGTGCTCTGTGACAAGACCGTTAGGACTTCTTGGGGCACCTAAAAAAAAAAAAATAAAATAAAAAAAAAAAAAAAAAGAATGAGTTAAAATCAGCACATATATATATATATATATATATATATATATATATATATATATATATATATATATATATATATATATATATATATATATATATATATATATATATATATATATATATATATATATATATATATATATATATATATATATATATATATATATATATATAATGTTATAAATGCATTACACATATACGAAAACTCCGAAATATACTTTATGCTTTTTTTCAGGAAATCTTGACGGTAGAGCAAAACCAATGGTACAAATAAAATCAGCATACCAAAACTATGTAAGAAACATTAAAAAATTAACATAAACAAAAATGTTGTTAAATTGTATTTGTTTTTAGCAAATTTAAATGAATAAAACTAATCCAGTAACTTTTTTTGAATGACTTTTTACATTAAATTCGAATTGCTGTTTATTTTATTGAATCGATTGGAATATGTTTTAATATTTATTTATGTAAGCTTTTGATTTTCTTCTTTTTTGTATTATAACTTACCGGTTTTTTTAAAAACTTTACTCAAAAATACATTAAAAACGTCTGACAATTGTAAATAAATGTTTACAAATCTATGGAGTAATTTTTACTAAATCTTACAAGCACCCTTAAAAAAATTAACTTAAAAATCCAAAACAAACAAATTGCTTTTGTCCAGTTTTAAACCTGTTCTGCCCCACTGTGATTCGAGCTGAAAACTCATCAAATGCTTGAGGGCTTAGTGAAATGTTGTGAGCTCACAACATTTGAATAAATTTTCTAGTATTAGAGAGTTGGACTTATAGCCCGATTTCCCAAGAACTGCACTTGCCAAATGTTATTTTTAATGTTCATAAGGTAAAATCATTAGCAGTTTTTTAAGAATTGTGCAACAAAGTCTATTATGATAAGCTTCGTTTTCAAATATAAAATTTCCTTTTTTTTTTTGACAGTTTGATTTCTTAGAAATAACCACATGTTTGCTTACAATATCTTATTACATTATATTAGTAGCATTCCATTTGCTTGTATAACAAATTTAAACAACCTTGCCATAAATGGCAGTAAAACGGGTATTTTTGTTAAGAAATAAATTCCCTCTTCATTATGAAAAATCCTATTAAATGTGACAAGAAATAGACGACAAACTATCTTCCGTAACCGTGATTTAAAAAAATAGATTCAAAATCGGTAAAGGAAACTATATAATAATTTTTCTATCTGTACCTCCTTTTCAAGCACCCCGTATACATTTTTTATTTTAAATGCTGGCGCACATGCCAGTCAATAGTTATATAGGCTCCATGTTATTAAGTAATTCCTTTTTTGTAATTGGAAAAATATACATGTTGTTTACAACATGTTAAACTATTCAATAAAATTGTGCGATGATGAAAAAAATAACAATTGCGGTAATAAGTTCTAGGAAAATTTAATAGAGTAGAAAAAGATTTGTTGAAAGAATTTTAAGTTAATAGTGACGTATTATTAACTATGAAAAGTTTGTTCTTATCGTGTAAAGTAAACATTTGTTAAATACTTAAATCCTGTTCAAACAAAAGTATATTTAAAGTTTGGTTTTAGCAATGAGTTAAAAGTATACTTCACAGTAACTAATTTCAAAGAATATAACTATTTTGAAGCAAGGATTTTTTAAATGTATGCACAAAAGTATGATTAGGAGATTATATATATAAATAAAATAAATATAGATAAAATTATGTTTGTGTGTGTGTGTTTTTATATATATATATATATATATATATATATATAATATATATATATATATATATATATATATATATATATATATATATATATATATATATATGTATATATGTATATATATATATACATATAATTTTTTTGTTTAGAATTTCTATATTTGTATAAAATAAGCCTGTGACAAATTTATAATACAAAAGTTTATGAATGCAAACAAATAAGCTTTTACGCAACAAAAATGCTGGTTTTGAAGTTATTAATGCTGTTAGTTGCTTCAAAAAAATGTAAGTTTTTTTGTATATATCTTTTTTACGTAAGAACTTTTTGTTTATGTTTAATCAAATGGGAGAGCATTTAAATAAACGAAAAAACAGCATTTTTTTAAAAAAAACCGCTAAACTATATTTTAAAAACCTCATGATAAGATATTGGTTAAATATGTTGTTAGAGTGTTGAAAAAATTTGGCTAAAAATTTAGGTTTGTTCAAACAAGTAAAAATTAATTGAAAAATTTCATTTATCTTCAGAAAAAAATTATCTTTGATTTTTTATACACTTTTGAATTATACGGTATATAAAAAAAAATAGGAGAGTTTTAAAAAAAAAAGGAAGTTATTTTCATAGAGTAATTTCTGTTTCTAAAAATTAAAATATAAATTTAAAATTTTGTTTTTATATAATATGTAGAGAATAAAAATTATATTTGTAGAGAATAAAACTTATGGCAAAAATAAGATTTTATATGGCAACATTAAAAAATGAGATTATTTATAAGAATTATAAAAATTTTATTCGAGTTTCCTAAAATTATTTTTTGCTACAGTGGAGAAAAAAATGTTTTTTTTACCACTTTCATGATTTAGATTATGATGAAAGTGTGGATTTTTATGGTGAATGAACAACATAACACTGTAGTAATGAACAGCATACTAAAGCAACATTATTTTTTTTCCAACACAATATTTGTACGCAAAAAAATAGTACATAAAAAAAATTAGCTCCAGACAAAAAAATATTCCAAAATTTATTTTAAATAAATCTTACTCTTAAACGAGCTGTTTCGTTTTTGTCTTTTTCAGCACCAGTAAACCTAAGGTTGTTTCTTCTGCTACGGTAAAGTAGTCTGTTATCAAACGTATCTATATTTCGTCCATAAAATCTTATTTGTAGTTCACTTTGTCTCGGTGTGCACTTAACATGCAAAACTCAGGCAGATGGTCACTTGAAAATGTTGATCTTAGCCATATTTTTCAATTCATAATATGCTAAACGACGGTTGCTCCGTCGTACATGTGCCGGTAATGCTAACAAAACTAGTAAAAATCCGAATATCAGATAAAACTATGTTTATGGTAACAAATCTTATCTATTTTTGTGGCATAAAGTCAAATCAAAATCAAACT
>NC_088930.1:24405000-24417500 GCF_038396675.1 Hydra vulgaris | reverse complement strand
CTTGCATTTTTCTCAAAATCATGTTTTTTGGGTTGGCGACGGAGATATTTTCAAAACTAACTATCAAGTTAATTTGAAATTTGGTCCACTTATTTTTGTATTTGTATTTACAACATGCACTAAAATAAACATTACTGCTTCTCTCGTTTAGTATTTTTTAAAGACTTTGTACCCTTAAATTACCCCATTTTTGCCCAAATTTGCAAAAATGCTGATATTTTGTCGAGTTTTGGACCTAACTAATATCTTTTAATCCACGACACAATGACACATAATATATCACCATCCAAAATTTCAATCATAAATTATAAGCGATTGCTGAAAAATCTTTGTCGCCCTTTACCCCATTTTTTGACCTTTATTGATTAATAAATAATAATTAAAAAAATTTTGATTAATTATCTTTTATAAAGAATTAATTTTAATTAATTTTTTATTCGTAAATTATTTTTTTACAATATTTCAAAGGAATTTTACGAGTGAAAATAACCGTTAGAAACAATAAAAAATCAGTTTATAAGTTTCTTTGGAAACTTAGAGTTTAAACTCCTGAAAAAATACTTGAAAGCGATCGATGTTTTAAAGCAACTTACTAACTGATTTGCTGCTCTTGGTAGGATACTATGTAGATTTTTACCATAGACAAATATTCTTTGAAAAATTTAAACCCTCTTTTTTTAAACAAATTTTCTTCAACCTCCTCTAAACAATTTTCAACAACACCTAAAAGTTTATGTAGGCCAGGAATATTTACAAGTTCTATAATTTGTTTATTTTCGTCCTCTGTTAAATGATGTTGTCCAACATTTGTGTACATTTTTGGTTTTTTTAAATTTGCACTATCAGATATTCACTGACAAAAGTGCTTTGTTGTTGCTGTTTGTTTACCAACTATTTGAAACAAAACCCTTAAACCTTCAAATACTGTGTTACCAGATAAAAAAATGTTTTATTTATACAAAATTATTTGCAGATTATTATTTTTTGTTCATTAAAGGCAAAATGGCCAGTGTACTTGTTTTGTTGACACTTAAATCTTTTTAATTTTTGTACGCAAACCTGTCATACCTGTTGATGAAGAAATATGTAGAAACTCATCAAATCATTAGTTTTGAAAAAACATTTTACAAAGAGTTTCTGCTATTATTTTTTTAATTTTGCTTTTCTAGCAGTTTGTAAAAAGCAACTTAAGGCGTTTTAAAGAAAAGCTGTAGTGTTTTTTTCAGAAAAAAGAATTTTGGTTTATGCAAAACGTAAATTATTATCTTTACCTTGACAATCTAAACATCACAAATAAAAAGTAATACTTTTACTTTTTTATTTTTACTTTCAATATGTTTACAAGCTCAAAAGTAGAACTTTTTCTTTCTTATGAATCTTGTGATTTAAACATTAGACTCTCCTTGATGCTCATACTACAAGACATTTTTTCAAATTGTGCACCAAATTGAATGTGGTGTGCTATCCGATGACGAAAAGATACTTTTTAACTGGAAAGATTAAAGTTTTATTTAGAGCAGAGTTACTCTAAAAAAAACCTATATTGCGATTAGTCGAACATATAGAAAACGAAATATTAAAATAACAAACTGATTTTAAGATAATAATATAAAATGGAACAAAATCAAGAAAGGTTTACTAAAGAAAACTTTATAAATGAAGTACTTGTGCTGTACGACAAGTACAGCACAGGATACTTCTCTGACTAAAGACACTCTCCACTAATGCAAAAGTAGCTAAATCCAGATTCAAAATACCGTAAAGTTCGGGAGATTGCATGCAACCATGTTTCATCTTTATATTGCAATTGACACAACTTTTTCAATGAAAGCAGTAGCAATAGTAGTTTGCGGCAAATAAAATGTGGTGGCGCAACAAAATTTTGTGGTTGTAGTTAAGTTCGTTGATGGGGTTTTGCATATGAAGCGGAAAGTATTGATTTACGCTTTCTTGAAAGAATCATGCCACTACTAGCACCACCACCATTGTTGTGCAACTGGTCTTGCATATTTTGCTTAAATAATGATTTTTATCTCTTTTCTTCACTTTATTAATTTTTGTTTTATTTATTTTTCTTATTTTATTCTTTTTTCTTTTTTCTTATTAACACAAACAGAACTGTTAGTATTTTTTTAATCATTAAAATGTTCTAATGAAAACGTTCTCCGTGTTCGTCGTTTACATAATTTACCTATATTGTCAGTAAAGAAGTCAATATGAGTGTGCAGGAAATGTATCTTAAGAGATACATTTGCTCCAATGGCCTCAAAGTCCGTTATAAGATTTTTGACCAGTTCTCTATAGTCATCTGATTTTCTGTTTCCAAGAAACCCATCAACGACGACCTTGAATGAGTTCCAAGCTGTATGTTGCAAATCAAAGCTTTAATGTAAACATAGAGTCGTTTATATGATATGTCTACTTCGAGGTCCTATAGATATTCCTTCTATAATTTTGGCTTCACGCATCCTTAGAAATGTCTCTTTGGGTATTGAATGAGCTTTCACAAAGTTCTTAATCAATCCCAACTTGATGTAAAGAGGTAGGAGGTTAATTTTGTTGGTCTGTGCTTGTGGACCTTGAGTTTTTTTTGGACATATTCAGATTTTACTGGCCACAGCTTCTGTGAATAATGCTACTTATGAGCATGACTGTCCCACAAGAAACACACAGAAAGCAGCAGTTATTTTGTGTAACCACTTTGCATGTCCATCATTAGCCCAATAACTTTAAAGCCAGCACAAATACTCCAGCCAAATTTGCTATAGCTGATTAACACAAAAATATTTTCCATGCTTTCATATGGTTCTTTCAATTCTGCAGCATATAAAATTGGCATCGAAGGCTTTGAGTTGTCATTGTGAAGAAAAACTGCTTTGAGGCTTGTCTTCGAGGCATCTAAGAACAGATACCATTCATGAGCTTTGTGATGACAGTCATGCTCATTCAAAAGACTTTCTATATATTTGCAGTAAAAGCACTTTTCCTGTTCTTCAAAGAATTGTAAAAGATTGGCACTTCGTTTTCTGTAAACAGTTACCTTCGTGCCCTTTGACAAGGGATTTCACTGTTGAAGAAGTCTAATCTTTAACAGTGCTGAGATCTAAATTTAATGAAGGCTAAGGAAAGTAGCTCTGCTTTATTCTTTGGTAAATTTAGATCTTGTGGTAACTCATTGAGTTTAGTTTGTTCAATGAGGTGAGGTCTACCTTTTTTAGGTACACCAAAGTTGTCGCTTTTACAAGAGAAAGGAATAGACGCTGATTCATCGCTTTCAATAATTTTAATGTCACTAGGCACAGGAATCGGCAAGGTGTCATTGTAAGGGCTTAAATCGCAGAATGTTTATTAGGATATTCAGTCTTCTCCTTGTTCTTACCAGAAAATTCTGCTGTCTTAGTTATGCAAAAGTACAATCTGTGTTATGGTTTTTTGGTTCTCTCCAAACCTTAGGAATTTCAAATAACAAACTTCTTTTGTCCTTTAGCCACTTTGTCAAATTTAAGTAGCACGACACGTAAATGATGTGTGGTGCCTATTTCGTTAAATTCAATATCCGAATTCAGGCTTTAGTTAAGGTGGTACCCGGAGTTTTTAAATCTAAACTCGGCTTTCAGTTAAATTCACGGTATTACAATTTCAATTTTGTTTCATAAAATACACGCGGAAATATACAGAATAAAAAAATTTGAGTAAACAAACATATAAATGCAATGATCGAACGAGTGGAATATGATTAGGGTTAACAAATGATGAACTTTTTTCAGAAGGTTTAAGTTAACGAATGTTTTCTGAGGCGAAATTAGACGTAGAATTCGATTTTGGAAAGAAATTGTTTCAAGCATAACGTTTAACCCATATCGATCCAGCGTTCCCAAATGGGAACAAATAAATAATTTGATGTTGTGCTAATTCTGTTAACTTTATTTACTTGCTATAAAGACCATTGTTCCCTAATGGGAACATTTATTCATATCCTCCAAAGACATTATCAATACTCTTGTTTTGCAAAAATATATTTTTTTATGTGTTTACATACTTGGATTCTAATAAAAAATTAAAAAATTTACAAAAAAAAAATTTGGTCTCAAATGGGTTATGTTAGAAAAGTGCTGTTTTTAAAAAAAAGAGTCGGGTTACAAATAATCAATAATAATAAAAAGATAATCATATCCAACGCAATCAATAACACTAACATATAAATATAAATGACAACTCAACCAACGTGTGGATCTACTTCAAATTCAACATTATGAATATCTTAAATGCCTAAGCTTAAATTTCACCAAAAAAATGATGAAAGTACGCATCAAGAAAAAAAACAATGAATGGTTTGATCAAAATCTAAAAAAATTGCGCAACGATCATCATTTTGATTACACAAAAGCCAATGATTTATCAAAATTTCAAATATTAAATAAAACTAGAAGAGATTTTATTTGAAAAAAAAGAACCGAAAAATTTTAATAATTAAAAATACTTTTATGATTTCTGCTCAAAGTTCATCAAAATTAAATCAAACTTTGAAGACACTACTTTACCTGGTTGTATACTTTACAATAACAAGAAGGCCTACTCAAGCATTGAGAAGTCATTATTTTTCAACAAATTTTAAAATCAAATCTAAAGTCCAATTGTGTACGTGATGACTTTTTGAACTTTATCAACAATTACTTTAATAAATTGAAAATATCTAATAAGATTTAAAAAAAAAAGTTTGTATTTTTCATTTTGGTGTCATCCCTCTGTGTCAGATTGTGATGGTGTCATCCGGTGTATGGCAATAACTTTTGTTATTTACAATATTTTTAAATGAAATTTAAAACCACACCCCCGCACCCCTAGTGACGCCACTGAAATAAACGATAAGTAAAAAAAAAATTGGACTGGGGAGGGGGGAGCTACGAACAATTAGCCACGGCATTTATAGCAGCCGTTGTATTATGGTTTATGTTCTAGCTTTAGAACTGGAGGTCCGTCTCAACGGGCACAGACGTCCGTGGGACATCTATACGCAGTTTTATGGACGTCAAAAGTCCATAGGACGCTCTTAAGACGGCTAGCAAACGTTCTGTGTTTGCTGGGGTAATTTAAAGTTGGCTCTGGCCATATATGCATCGTTTGATGCAAAATTTAAGAGCGCCTCAAATTGAGAGGGGTTGAAAATTTGTATGGTCATAATTTTTGAACACTGAAACATATACTATGAAATTTGAAATTTATCAATAAATCCTAATGTAGTTGAGAATAATACTAAAAATATTTCATCAACTTTTTGCTCTAACGGACAGGGGAAGAATATATGGGGCTTTTTGTTCCCAGGCTCCAAACATCGCAATTTTTCGCAAAGCATCTTTATTTGACATAATATAAACATATGAATGTCTGGAGTTTGCTCCATGTATGGAAGTTAGCTACCTTAAAAAACAAAAAAATGATCCGCCCCTATGTATAGTAGCTTTTAAGTATTTTGTTTTTTAATTTTTTTTTACATTCTGTTGTTTGTATGTCGTTGTAGTTAGATTAATGAGAACATTTTTGTTTTAAACTGGGTTTCATATAACATGGCCTTCTTTATACCGTGCATGAATTTTCTTAATTGAAGGTCGGTTTTAAATTAGCAGTATAAAGTTGAAAAAAACTGGTTGCTGTTTTCAAAAGAATTTATATTAAATAATTTATGATGCCTTATAAATACTGTGTTTCAAACTGTTGCTCATATTATAAGTCTTCAGGTTGTAAAATATCTGTATATAAATTTCCTCGTGAAGTATCTGAAAAAAAAAAACTAGTGGTTTATGAGTATCCCTCGCTCACTCTGGACTTTAACAAAATAGAGCGTTGTTTGTAATTGCATTGGCCAGATGATACTGAGTTTACTTTATATCGTGGTAAATTGAGACTGATTAATCTTCCATCAGTATTTCAAAAATTATCTAAAAGTTGTCTTTCCTTTCCACTAACAAAGATGATAACTTTATCTTCTTCAAAAAGAGCTATAAAAAAAAGATGAATTGAAAGAGTATAAAATAATTGGTGATTTAAAATTTGAAGATATTTAAAAACACTTATCTACTGAAAATGAATCATTACTTACAAGCAAAACAATTCTAACTTTATCCAGTCAAAAGTATTTAATTGTGGAGTTCCACTATTTCTGCCGATAGTTAATCAAAGCTTAAAGGGACTCCCAAGTGCCGAGACAAGTTATATTTATTTTGTAAACAAACATTAGAAAATAAGTTTTGAGTTTATTAAAATTACCAAAACAATTTATTTACTTATATATTACCAAAAAACATTTGTTGCTTTACTATTATACTTCCACTTGACAAGTTAATACTAAGAGTCTGCGTCTCGAAACTTTTCTTATTACGATACGATACGATAAAATATCGGAATGTGCGTATCGTAAGTTTTTTTATATTACGATAATATCGTAACCAAAAAATTTGCACGATAAAGTTTCGATATTTATAGACTCATTACAATATTTATTGTTCAATTACCATAAATATCGTAACTCATATCGTAACTCAAACGATAACGATACTTATCGGTTCATTACAATATTACTTTTTCCGACTAAAAAAAGAATTATTTTATAAACCTAAATAACTTTAATAAAATTACTGACAAGTGCACTATTTAATTTAAAAAAAGAAATTAAAAAAACTTTATTTTTAATTTTGATTTTTTAATTTATTTAAGACTTAAGCCGACGCAAAAAACAACTAAAAACACAAAACAACAATACTTTACTTGATAAATTGTTGTCTTGACATGTTTAGCATGTTAAGGTTTGTGCTTGTGACTTAATATAAGAAAAAGATTAAAATTTAATCTCAAACACAAGGTCTATTGAAATCACTAAATCACTATATGGCAAATTTTATAAACTCTAGGCAGTGAAATAGACCCATGACGCCACTTAGGCAATGAACCAATTTAAGTTAGTCATCCATTTCAACTGCTGATGTAAGAGTTGAAGTAGAAGTTCCCTGACTTGAAGCAGTTGAATTCTCAGAGTAATTGGTAGAAGCCTCTTCAAACAATTCTTCTTTTTCATCCTGACTGGTTAGAAACCATCTTTTGATCTGGATCTTTGTGAAGATGCTGAGGAAGCAGGTACACATGGCCATTTTTTAGCAGCTTGAGCAAGGAGAGGAAATTTGTTCATATTTGCTCTCAAAAATTCCTGCACGACCACACCAACAACCTCTGGGAGTTTTTGAAATATTTTCCATTCAGTGACAATGTCCGACTTTGCAGGTGGAGCCGGACTAGAATAGGAAGTCATAAGTGCAGAAGCTTCTTCCATTATAACATTATAGAAAGAATCAACTTCTGAAACATGACCTTGGGATTCAGCATGTAACCGTTCATTAAATAATCTTGTTGCAGCAATCCATTCCTGATAAGCATTGGATTGAGTAATCAGTGCCTCATAGGCTTCATCAAATCCACCCAGTTTTTTCAGAACTCTTCCCTTGTACAAGGGGTTAAGCAAGTTGGCAACAGAGTAAAAAAGGTTTTGACAACCAGTGTCCATAAACGAACATCCAAGTTTTCCACCAATTTTTGGTGAAACATTTGTACCGTTGGTGACGCCCCACCAGCCTTGATGAAATTCAGGCATTCGTGCCTCAGTGTGTAAATGTTTGAGATAACGAGGTGAATGCTTACTTCTTTGTCAGCAGAGAAGCATTCTGAAATCTCAGCAACTCTCCTCAGAACAGGCAAAATTTCATCATAAAGATTGAACTCATCTTCTGAAGGAATGATTGGAGCTAGTTTGGTGTCATCTTTTCCAGGAATGTCTCAAATGGAGCTGAGGATACAACGCATTTTTACAATGCTTTCCAACATCATAAAAGTTGAATTCCGGCGTGTTTTCACGGGAGTGATGATTTTCACAATTTCAACTTATCCTTGCCAACAGCATCACTGTCATCAAGCAACAGCTTTAGCTAAAAATTAAAATAGAATTATAAGAAACATAACATAAAAGGTGATTAGTACTTTTTACTATTATCAAAAACTGATATTAACTATGTTATATGTTTTTACTTTTTAAGTGTTAACATTTTTTCAGTTATTAATGATAGTTATCATTAGAAAAATTTTGTCACACAAAGTGTACTGAGAAGTTTAAATTGCGCTTGTATTGTATTAAACTATAAACTAAATTGCTATAAAAGCTAAAAATGATGTTAAACTAGTTACCTCTTTTTTAATTCTTTGCTCAGACAAAGATGACTTGTGGCATCTTGAACTTAATTCAGTTGTTCTTTGGATTGCTTCGTGAAGATCCAAACTGTCAAAACCTTTTGTTTCTTTGACAGTTGCTTCAACTTCCTAATTCAAAAGATGATCAGCACACAAAAGAGATGTTAATTGCCGCCTTCATATTAGCGGCTGAATCATGGACACACACAACGGACGAAACTCCATTATTTCCGGCCAACTCTGAGACATTCCTAAAAAGCAAAGTAAAATTAGTTGTTTGCTTTTTGATATTTTAAAATACAAACTAATACTTTTGTTGTTATTTTAGATATAAATGAAAGTATTAATTTGTGCCATTAATTTTAAACTAAATGGCGGGTTTTGCTTTTTTGTAACAAAAAGTTATCTAAATAATTCAAACGGTTAACTTAATTTACAGAAATTTTAACCTAATAAAAATAAAATACTAAAACATGCTTATCCAAACAAAGAGCAATGGCTTCAGCTGTATGTTGTCCGGAAAACGGAAAAATTCCAATCACAAGCATCTTTAACCGTAAGTCTTCACTCACATAGTGCAATGTACCGGCTTGATATGCATCATTGTTTCTGCTTTGCCAGAGGTCAGTTGAGATTGCAAATCCAGCGGTCTTTGCCAATTCCTTCTTTAGAATGTCATCCACACAGATTTTCACATTTTTGTACAACAACGGCAACTTAAAAGTAAAATATAAAATTAGTTATTATTGGTATTTCTCGTTACATATCAACTTGGTTACCTACTAAGAAAACTATAAAAAAATTGGTGTGGATTGGTCTTAAAAAAGTAGCTTTTTAAAAAATTTAGTTCTCTTTGAACTCCCATTGAATTGACTCCCCACCCCAAAATAAAATTTATTTAAAACAATTAAAATTTTGCATATTTGAACCGGGAGTATGTTGTTGCAGCCTTCACATTCATTTTTGGGTTCTAGTAGTGAACAAAATCTTTAAAAGCTTCATGTTCAACCAAAAAGAATGGCAAATTTAAATGGGCCAAAAACTTGACAATTTCAATGTCTCCTCTGAGCTGTTCACGGTCTTGTAGCTTGTATTTGACCCAATGCTTTAGATTTTGGACCTATTCTGCTGATGGTCCGGAAAGTCTTCCTTGTTTAACTTTACTGTCCAACACTAATGGAGTCATATCATCTCGGACCTGCTCATAAGCCTCGTCTTCATTGTAGGTCTAAAAATTAATATGAAACCTGTTAAAATACCTAATATTGAAACATTCATCAGCATTTATTGAAAGTTATTAATATTTATCGTTAAATCTTGTTAAATCTTGGCATTGCAATAGTAATAATAACTAACACATATGAAAATAAAAGTTAATATTTAAATTGAAAAGTAAAAACGTTTCTAAACTTTATTGCACCTATTCTAACTCATCAAAAAGAACACGGCGCTTTTTCTCCAGGGCTGAAAACTGAACAGGATGCTTCCTTGTCAAATGTGATCTCATACAGATGTGTTTCTCTCCGTCAACTTGCAAATTGCAAAACAATACTTGCATTTTGCAGTAACAAGTCGCTCTTCATCAGCTGTAGTACTGACCTCTTCATCAAAGTGATTCCAAATTTCGGTCCTTGGCCTTGTCATTCATCAAAGTGTTGTTCAGTTACAATTTTAACTCAAACTCAAATTTTAACATCTTTCCTTATAAAAAAAAATCTATTTTAAGAGCCTTATAATGTACACTGCAGGCCAAAAGTTTCCGGACACTTGATATTTTTATATAAAAAGCTAAAATCTATCCTGTATCATTAAATTAACCAATAAAATTAATTTATAATACTTAAACTTACTAATTTTAAATGTTTATGTAAGTTTGAGGTCAGTAATTGCGTATTCAGTTCGTAAAATTTGCAAAAAATTAAAAGTTGCCAAAAGTACTGTACAAGATACCATCAAACGATGGAAAGAAACAGGCATTTTTGAAGACAAAAAAAGATCTGGTAGACCACGGAAAACAACAAAAGCAGAAGATAATAGTATAATATTGATGAGTAAAAGGAATCGAAGACTTACGGCCCCGGAAATAACTTCAGGCTTTAATAGGAGTCATTCAAAATCTATTTCATTAACCACTACGAAACGACATCTTAGACAAGCAGGACTTTCTGGCCGTATAGCGGTCAGGAAACCGTTGCTACGGATTGGAAATAAAAAGAAAAGGTTACAATGGGCTATAGACCACCAAAATTGGACAGAAGGAGACTGGGGAAAAGTACTATGGACCGACGAGTCCAAATTTGAACTGTTTGGGCAAAGACGTAGAATTTACATCAGAAGAACAACAAAAGAAAAAATGATCCCAGAGTGTTTAGTGCCGACAATCAAGCATGGTGGTGGGTCAGTTATGGTATGGGGATGTTTTTCTTCAGCTGGTGTTGGTGACCTAGTTAAAATTGAGGGTATTATGAAAAAAGAACAATATAAAACAATTCTAGAAAACAATGCTATACCTTCTGGCTTAAGAACTATTGGTCGTAGTTTTGTTTTTATGCAGGACAATGACCCTGAACACACCTCAAAATTATGTAAGACTACATAAAGGAACAAGAGGATAATGGTGTCCTCAAAAACATGACCTGGCCGGCCCAATCACCAGATTTGAACCCAATAGAGTTACTGTGGGAAGAATTGGACAGAAAGGTCAGACAAAATGCCCAACATCCAAAGAGCATCTGTGGCAGATATTAGAAGAATCCTGGTTATCAATTACACCCGAAATAATAGATAAATTAATAAATAGGATGCCACGGATTGCAAAAAAAGTGATAAAAACTCGTGGGTTATTTTTTGACGAAAAGACAGTTTAATAATAATAGTGTTGTTAGTATTTTTTTTCTTTTTTTTTTTTTCTTTTTTTTTTCTTAAATAGTAACTATATGTATCTTTTATAAAATAAATATGATATAAGAATTTTTTTGAAATAATTATGGGAGTTTTAATTAAAAAATTAAACAAAATCCAAGTGTCCGGAAACTTTTGGCCTGCAGTGTATATCTAAGTAATTTAAAGAGTATTCAAAAACTTTTTCCCAGAGAGTTTTTAAAAACATTTTTATTACAATTAGCTAGTTAGTTTCGGTTCAGTAGAACCGTAATTGAAACCGTAACCAAAACCAAAAAAAAGTTATTTTTAAAAAAAGTAACCACGAAAAGAAATTAAACTACTTAATTGGTGATTTTAATTTTGACTGTTTACAGTATCACGTCAAATACAACATTAAAGAGTTTTACAATGACATATTTATAAACGGAGCGTTTCTCTTAAAAAAGGAATCATTAAATGCGATATCATAGATCATTTTCCGATTTTTTTCTCCATAAATACAGATACTAAATTAACACTAGATAACAAAAATAGCTTTTGTAAACGCATTTATAGCAAAGCAAATTTAGTATTATTTAATGACCAATTATCAATGCTTCATTGCCACCATATTGATCATTTTCAGGATGCCAACTTACCCAACAAACATGTCAACGTTGAATCAACGTTGAAAACCGGTCGCAAAAGATGTTGCGGAAACGTTGACAAAGTAATCGATTTTGCAAAGATATGTAACGTTGTTTAATAGACGTTGATTAAACGTTATTGCGTAACGTTGAAAAAACGTTATTAAATGATGTTACAAAAATGTCGCAACTAAACGTTGCAAAAACGTTACATAAAAAGCGTTGAATAAACGTCGCAACTTAGCGTTGAAAAAACGTTACCTAAAAAGCGTTAAACGCTGTTAAAGCAGTCTATTTTGCAAGGATTTGTAACGTTGTTAGTAAAACGTCAATTTAACGTGACTCAAAGACGTCGAGTAATGGTTAAAATATAACGTTGAATCAACGCTTAAAATGTGCTGTACAAAATATCGCAAAATATTATTTAACGTAATAAAACGTGGCTATAATATATATTGATTTGACAAATAAAACTAAATTGTAGGTTGAACTCTGCTCTTGCAATATTTCCAAAATAAATTTTCAATACAAACAGTAATATACAATGATAAATATAAAAAAGCTTAAAATATACAATTTATAGATATATATATATAAATTTAAACATTTCTTTAAGATTTATGTGTGTGTGAGTGTTTGTATATATATTTATGCTATATATGAAAATACAATTTACAGGATGTCGTATCGATAGGCCAGGATATCATTGAGATACAAAATCTAAATCAAAAAATAAAACTTGTATCATTAGTAGTCTAAAAG
>NC_088930.1:24390000-24397500 GCF_038396675.1 Hydra vulgaris | reverse complement strand
TCAGTGACGTGAGTACAGAATCAGATGTTTCTTTTGATTTATCGCAACCCGGCCCGAAGTAAACGCAAAACAAGAGTTAAGGAAGGTTTTGTTAAAGATATTGCCATGACATCAGTCTCAAAAATATTTCATCAAGAGATCTAGCGCATGTATGTACGGATTTAATCGTAAGTTCAGGCAGAAATGTGGCTGATTTTTCAGTGTCTCATTCAACTATTTGGCGAGCTCAAAAAAAATCTATTCGGGAAAATGCTGAACAATATAAGAAAAATGTAAAAATTGCTACCGCTAAAGCTACTTTTCCCATAATAGCACATTTTGATGGAAAAGTTACGAAGACATCACAGAAGGTATAAAATCAAAAAGAGATCGATTTGCGGTCTCGGTAAATATTGATGGTAAAATGAAGCTCCTTGGCATTCCAGCAATTGATCGTGGTACTGGACAAGGTCAATACGATGCTTTAGTTAAAATACTGGATGAGTATGGAATATGTGATGACGTGAAAGGTTTATGTTTTGATACAACAGCTACAAATACAGGAAGACTTTCTGGTACAAATGTCAGGTTTAGTCATAAACAAAACTCAATTCTACTAGAGCTGGCTTGCAGGAGGCATGTTTATGAGATACACTGAAAACACTTCTGTGAAAGACAGTGCAGTGGAAAAACTAAATCTCCAGAAAACCTAATGTTTAAACGGTTCCAATTAAACTGGAATGACATTAAAAGTAGCATTGACTCTTCAAAGTTTGTAAAATATGACACTCAATCTATTGCTACCACTTTCTTAGAAATCCATAAACTCGATGCTGTAAAATATTGCGAGATTGCTCTAAAAAAAAACACTTTTCCCAGAGGAGACTACAAGGAGTTATTGAAACTAACCCTAATGTACTTATGCCCTGAAAGAGATTTTAAAATTCAAGCTCCAGGGTGCGTGTCTCATTCACGTTTTTTGTCCATTGCTATTTATTTATCTCAAGTATTCGGATATTGAGTTTGTACTTGTCTAATGAATTGACAGACGATCAAAAGAACGAAGTGCAGTCTACTGCTGAGTTTATCTCAATCTTTTATACCGTCTGGTTTTTAAAAACCTCTTTACCTTACGCTGCGCCTTACCAAGATATAAAAGCCTATTGGCAAATGACAAAATATAGAGGTTACGTAGAACAATATGTTCAGAATTCTGAAACAATTTTAAATGGAATTGATGCCACAATGGTTTCAATGGAATCACATTTATGGTACCTTGATGAAACTTTAATTCCGCTGGCTCTTCTAGACCAAGGTATTTCTGTTGCAGAGAGAGAAGAAGTTGCAAAAATGGTCTTTTCGAAACCAGTTCCTGAATTTTTTCGGCATTCCGAAAAAGTAAATTTGTTAAAAACTCTTAACTTTAACCTAGAAAAACCACCAAGTATTGCCCAACTAGTGGGAGAAAACTCTTGGTTCATATTTAGTTTGTTAAACCTTACTAAGCTAAATGATAAACTTTGGTTAAACAGCCCGGCATCACTCTGGGAGTATATTGAACAGTTTAAGATTTTTTCCCAGTTTGTTTCCAACCTTGCAGTGGTTAACGACGTTTCTGAAAGATCTATTAAAGTTGTATCAGACTTTGTAAATAACGTTCACAATGAAGACGATCGTCAGGACTTACTGCTAGCTATTCACCAAAGGAGAGAAAACCTTAACAAGGCAAAGACTAAAGAAGATTTGCAATTATCATATCAAGCAATTGCAAAATAGATAATATAGTTTTTAAATGATGACTTTTATTTAATGATGTAATATTGATTTGTAAATATGTATTTTTTATTTAATTATACTTAAACATATCATTCTTTTTTATTTTTTACTTTTTACAAAACCAAAAAATCTTTGCAACAATACCAAGAAAATCATTTAAAGTTGAAAAGCTACCATATACTTTCTAATCTTGAGGCAATAAAACTAATAACAACAATACCACTTTTAACAATGTTGCAGTAAGTTCATTAAGTCTTTTTTATTATAAAAATAACTAAAATAAACAATTGTTATTAGGCTATTAAGGTTAGCGTAAGGGTTAGGTTACCTCGAAGGATAAAAGAAATTTTTTTTCAGACCTGTATATACCTCATTTGACACTATTATTAAAAAAATTATGTTATCGAATCTCGCGTTGGAAACAGTTTATTAGAAAATCAAAAATGTTTTTTATACGCGATTGAGTGATAAATAATAGATTTTTAAGATGGAAAATTTGGATTTTTCACCAATTTTAAAAGATTCTGTAGACTAATTTCTTAATTTTTTCAACATGCTTCATTTATGTGATTAATATTCAATCCAACATATAACATTTAAAAGAATAAAAAAAAAATTTTGATAAATTTTAAGGTCCCCGCCAGGCCTTTAAAACACCCATCATTTTTGGCCCAAAATCGAACTGGCGGGGACCCTAAAAATTAAATTTTTTTTTTTTTTTTTTTGCTCAAACTTATTTTTATACAAATAGTCAATTTATAAATCGATTCGCGAGTTCGATTTCGAAAAATCATAAAATATGAGTCTAATATATATATATATATATATATATATATATATATATATATATATATATATATATATATATATATATATATATATATATTAGGGTGGGTCAAATTTTTTTTTTTTTTATGAAACATGAAAATAAAGTTGCATTTTTTTGTGTCTATTAATGATATGTAAAAGAAATGTAATAAAAATTTGATTTAGTTTTGCCAACTTTAACTTGAATTTTACTATATTAGGTCAAAATGATGCTATTTTACAACAGTTGTATAATTGCAGGATAAAAGCATTAAGATTTAGGTTTTTTGATGATTTATGTTAATAATATTTTATTAATAGTATACAGAACTTTGCAAAAGTTTAGAGCACCCACGAAATATAAGACAAAGCTGTTAGTGCTGTTTGTTGACTTCCGATAACATGATCCTGTACTTCATTATAAGATATATACTGAGAGATACTACATTTAAATTACGTTGTTTGTTTTTTTGTTTTAGTTTAATTAGTTAAAATTGAAAATAAAAATGGCTACTGTTAAAACAAGAAGTGAAACTGAACATGGGTAAATATACTTGGAGAACCCTAGACCATTCAACAAAATCAAATGCCAACTTCTGCTGATGTTTTCCAAAGCATATGACTATTTATTAAAAAATAACAATTGCGCAAGTGTTACTGAAAGAACAACAGTCATAGCTAATGAAATTAAAGCACTGTACAACAAAGCAAGTATTCCTACCATTGCAGTCAGCAGCTTAGTTATTCGCATAAATAGACTAATTAACAAAGTACATGAGCTTGGTAAACACTCTGATCGCAAAAGTAGACAAAGAAGAAACAATTAAGCTGCAGAAGAGAGAAAAAAAAGGAAGTAAAACATGCAATTTACCGATTACAGATAAGAAAATGAAGTTTGATAAAGAAATTGATCCAAATGAAACATATTGCAGTGATAATGAACAGTCAAAGCCAGATGAAGAATTTTTGCCAATTGAGATGTCAGATGGTAAAGTGATGTCAAGTTATGTAGTGATGTCAAGTGATAATGAGATGTCAAGTGATGAAGAGATGAAGGTTTACAACACTAAACAATATCCTGAGTTGTGTAAGGCCATGGATAGGCATAAAATCAGTAACAGGGATGCTTGCCTAATAGCAAATGCTGTACTAAAAGATTTAGATCTTATAACACCAGAGAATGCTATTGATCCAGCAAAACTTCGTTGTCAGAGAAATATGTGGAGGAAAAAAGAAGTTAAGAAGCATGCTGCTGAAGTCCAAAAAATACTTTGCATTGAATTTGATGGAAAGCAGGATATCACTTCCGTTAAAACAAGTGGTGTCCAACGAAATTTCAAAGAAGAACATTATGTGATAGTGTCATTTCCGCAAAACAAATATGTCAATCATGTCACGCCACAAAGTAGTAAAGCTGTTGATATTGCACAAGAGATATTATTGAGCATCAACAACATCAAATCATCAGACACTTTAGCAGCAGTTGTTTGCGATGGTTCTGTGAATAACACAGGTCAACATAATGGAGTAATCAGAAAATTAGAAGAAGGTCTTGGGAGAACATTGCAATGGTTGGTCTGCTTGTTACATGCAAATGAACTACCTTTTAGAAAATATTTCTCTGTTGTGGATGGTGGACGTTCAACAGGTCCAGCTACTTCAACAGGTAAAATAGACATTGCACTTGATTTTGATCCAAAAGATTTAGATATTGTGAACTTTAAACATATACCTGGTAAAGTTGAGGATGTAAGTGTTGATGTCAAGAAAATTTAAGCTCTGATCAGATATACCTTCTAAAAGCTTGCTTAGCTGTTGAGCAGGGATACACTGCTTGTGATCAAATATTGTTCCTCCAGACTGCTATGCCAGAAAATCTGAACCATGCAAGGTGGCTAACAAAGGCCAATCGTATTTTACAATTGTATATGTCTAAGGAAAATCCTTCAAAACCATTGCAAAGAATTACAAGATTCAACCTAAATGTTTATGCGCCATCGTGGTTCAACATAAAGCGTCATTCTTCCTGCCTTGACGGAGCAAGAAACTTCTTTTATCTTATGAAGCAGTGCTATGAACTAGGGAAAGAAGAGTGGAAAATTCTTGAACCAGTGTTGCAAAACAAATGCTATTTTGCTCATCCTGAGAACATTCTTATTGGAGGAGTTACAGATGAAAATGTATCAATTCGTCAGTTTTCGTGTGACAAAATAATTGACGCACGAGCTACATCACAAAGTAGCAAGATATGTGTCTTTGATAAATCAAGCATCAAGCTTGATCCGGAAGCTTCATCATTCATAAAAATAATTGACTGGTCTGTTGCTATTGCAACACCACCACCGCTTTTATCAACTGTTTCTAATGATGATCTTGAACATTTCCAGTTCCACGTTGATGTCTTGAGTGGCATTCCATGCCATTCTCAGGCAGTTGAACGTACTATTAAAGACATTTCAGCAACAACTATGAAAGTTTTCGGGCACAAATCACGACATGGAATGATTTTGCAGTGTCGTAAATCTCGAGCAGAGTTACCGAAAATTGACTCTAAATCTGACTTTTTGAGCCATAACAAATAGCAAATAACTGAAACAAATTGCTGTTATGGGTTGCCTACTACACTCTGACTATTTCTCCTTTAACAACTACTTGCATTTTTAAATTTAATGTAACAAGATGTCGAGTAATGGAATATAGCATTAAACCACGTGTATTTACATTATACGATTATACAGTAATTTTAATTCCCAAGGTTGCGGATCCAAGACACGCTTCAATTTCATTTAAAAAGGAGTTTTTTTCATAAGTAGACTGCAATGCAACATTTTAGTAATGTTTCACAACCCTAACTTAACATTTACATCATAATGACCCACCCTAATATATATATATATATATATATATATATATATATATATATATATATATATATATATATATATATATATATATAAATATATATATAAACATATATAAAAATATATAGAACCCTTAGATGTTGTCCGAAAGTTTTTTCCATATTTTGTTGACAAAAAGTAAAACTTAAAATTCAAGACCGGAATTTTTTTTTTTTAATAATGATAGACTGACTGCCCCAACCAAACCCTCAGTCGATGTAGCAGCACTCCCTTGCGGGTCAGGCTATTTGTCAGTCGATGTAGCAGCACTCCCTTGCAAGTCAGGCTATTTGTCAGTCAATGTAGCAGCACTCCCTTGCGAGTCAGGCTATTTGTCAGTCGATGTAGCAGCACTCCCTTGCGAGTCAGGCTATAAGATAGTCGATGTAGCAACACTCCGCGCATGATTTACAGTAAAAAAAATAAAAATAAAAACATTTTAATAAAAAAAATAAAAATAAAAACATTTTATTAAAAAAAATAAAAATAAAAACATTGTTTATATTGTTAAAAACATTCAGAATGTTTTTAAAAACATTCCGGTCAATTAAATTTGCGTTTTTGTGGTTTTTTTAAAAAACGATTAATTTGTAATTAAATTAATGGTTTTGACTTTCGTCCAACACGGAAATGTTGGACGAAAGTCAAAAGTAATTAAAAGTGACGTATGTGTTGGCGTAAGAATCACTTTTTTCCTTCCGCTCTTCCCAAAGCCAACAAACTATAGATCTATATATATATATATATATATATATATATATATATATATATATATATATATATATATATATATATATATATATATATATATATATATAAATATACAGTAAACTCCCGGTTATTCTAAATGGCACTTATTAGAATTTTCTGCTTATTCGAAGCAATTTTCATTTCCTGTGAATTTTCTTTAACAAACTCATGCAAATGCCGTTACGCAGAAATGCAGTTATTAGAAATTTCGGTCATTCAAAACAATTTTTTGCTCTCCTTGACGATAAAAAAACACATTTAAGGAACAAAAAAAAAATAAAAAATAGACTATTTTTTCAATAAATTGTGAAACATTTAATGTTTAACATGGATAAAACTTAAGAAACACCTCATTCCAAGGCTCTTTTCTTTTTTTACTTTCTTTTTTTATTAAAATTTGAAAGTAACTTAAAGTAGGTCACTTTAAAGATCATTTTCAGTTATTCGAATTTTGGGTTATTTGAAGTAAAACTCTTATACCCCTGGAGGTTTGATTAACCAGGAGTTTACTGTATATAAATATATATATATATATATATATATATATAAATATATATATATATATATATATATATATATATATATATATATATATATATATATATATATATATAGTTTTATGAAAGTCAAATTTTAGAACTAAAAATAGTCACAATTCCATGCATAAATTAACTAAATTAAACTTACTTCAATAGGTGTAACTATAAACCATCAATTTAAATCATATAATGTATTTCGTTCATAAGATGAAAACCAGTTAAAACCATATCATTCCTCTATCTTTGATCTACCAGAACTTTACTAAATAAACTTACACCTAAAATCAAATTATCACAATTTAAAAAAATTTAGACAGTATTATTAAAATCAGCTATGACCATTAGTTAATATTAAATTTTATTGATTCTTTACCATATAAAAAAAAAAGAAAAGTTAAATGCAAAGAGAAACACAATCATTCACCAACATAATTACTTACATTCTTTTTCGGAGTCCTCTGTAGTCATAAAATTAAATCCTTTGCCTACATCTTTATCTAATAATAGATACTAATTAGTAATTATTTAGTAAAACAAATATAAACAAAAATGTAAAAACTAAAATGTAGAATCAGTGTAAATAGATTACGACATATATCTTGGCAATCATAATACAATAAACAGATTCAAAATACTATCTATCCCAAAATAAAAATAAAAAAAAAGTTTATTTGATGTAGTACTTCACCATTAATATAAAACTATAATAGTTTTTTTAATTATATAAAACAACTAAAAAAGCAATGAGT
>NC_088930.1:24172500-24382500 GCF_038396675.1 Hydra vulgaris | reverse complement strand
AGAATAAATGTTAGAATTAAATATACAACACCAACTCTATAATTAGGAATTATTACTTTTCCTAATAAAATTAGAAGTTTTTCAAAAAAATGGAAATAAAGTTTCTTATCCAAACGTGTTTTTATACAAAAAAAAACATAATAATGCATACTTTCATTATTGGTAGAAGATTTTATACTGAAGTATTTACTTGATAATTAGGGTAAGGTGTTTAAAGTTTTTCAAATAAGTAAAAAATTGAGTCTGTTTACAGACTAAATTTAGTTTGACTTATATTTTTTTAATTTTGATATTACTTTAAACATCTGATTAAAATTAAATGCTATTTCTAACTTAGAAATAACATACTTAATACAACTTTGCAATTTATTAAAATGGTCAACATAAAATAAATAAATCATCAACAAAAATAACCTGAAAAAACCGAATATACCCTGAGATTTATGTATATTATATACAATTTGATGCAAAATCTAAAAGTTTTAAATTAGCTGCAATAAAAAGAATTTATAAAACATAACTTTATTAAAATATATTTTTTTATACCGTCTGCATGCATTCTATTAAGTTTTCTTTGCCTTTACTTGCGGCAAATTATTTTTGTAATGGCTAGTTAATGAGACAATAATTTTCAATGTGCCACTTCCTCAACGTTGTCAAAACAACGTTTTATCAACGTCGGCAAAGTAACACTTTTTCAACGTTTTTCAACTACCACATTTTCAACGTTGATACATTTAACGTTGAATAAACGCCCTTTCATAATTAGCTTATATACGCTGAAAAAGCAGCTAATGTCTAACGTTGATAAACCTTAAACTTTGCGACGTTGTTACAGTGATTATTTGCGTACTTTTATTCAACGTTGAGTAAACGAGATTTTTTGAGAAGATAATATACGTTGAAATTTATACGCTTATTCAACGTTGAAAATGTGACGTTAAAAAGCGGTTTATTTTTAACGTTGATAAAGCGTAAATTTTGAATCGTCTATAAAGTGGCTTTTTGCGTAAGTTGATTCGACGTTGAACAAACGTTTTTTTTTGAGACGTTTAAAATACGTTACAATTTCAACGCTTATTCAACGTTTAAATTTACCCCGATTTAGTATACAAAAACAAACATTGATTCAACGTTGAAAGCGCCTTGTTTTTGTGACTGCAACGCTTTTTCTACGCTGCGACCGGTTTTTAACGTTGATTCATCGCTGACATGTTTGCTGGGTAGCTTATCGCAATTTTCTTAAAACATTCTATGATATTTATGACGCAAATTTTCCTAAAATTGAAATAAACCAAAAGCTTAAAAAAATAACATCCCCATGTTTAACCGATGTACTAAGAAAATCTTCCACAATTAAACAAAAATTATATATTAAGTACATGAAATCCAAATCAGTTGAAAATAAAACCATTTACAAAAATTAGAGAGTTCGAAAGACAAAGAAAAAATTTCAAAAAAAATACTATCTTGACTTACTTGAAAAAAAAAAAGAACAACTCAAAACGCACTTGGTAAGTTTCAAGAGAAATCACTGGTAAAGCTAAAACTAAATCAGGTGCTTTGCCTAACGGTATTAAAATTAATGATAAAATTTTATATGCTTCATGCGATATTACAGTTGAATCAAATAAGCATTTTATTTTAGCAGAACCTAACTTAGCAAAAACTATTTCATATACTGGTAATTCTTTTGAATTTTTACCTCAAAAAACAACAGATCTTAATTGCATTGGAATATCCTATAAGGAATTTGAAGCTGCTTTCAAAACGATTAAACCAAATAAAGCAATAGGATTCAACGGTATCAACAAAAATGTTTATATAAATTCATACAATATTCTATTTAAAATCTTTTCGTCTTGCGTAAGCCAAGGAGTTTTCCCTGACCAACTTAAAATTGCCAAAGTAACGGTAAAATTGCCAAAGTAAACAAATTTTGATAGTTGTTGAAAGCAAGTATCAAAATTATTAACATATATATATATATATATATATATATATATATATATATATATATATATATATATATATATATATATATATATATATATATATATATATTTGATAATAATAACAGTAATCTTCAAAAACTCCATAACTATGACATTTATTTATCATTCAAATTTGTTTGAACAAATAAGTATTTGAAAAAATAAAATAGATTTGTTTTTGTACTGATTTATGGGATATAAGGCATTTAAACGATCAGTATGTAACATGATTTGATAAAAAATAGAGCATGTGAAAATATTTTAATATTTGATGATCGCTTAAAGAATGATTTGAGAATAGTAACTTGATTCAATTGTCACGTGATTTTAATTAAAAATTACTACAATTGTTGTAATTAAAAATTGATTTACCCACAAACGATTAAAACATCAATATAATTGGGAAATCATCATGAGCCCATAAATCAAGCTAAAACAACAAAATTATTTTCCGCAAATGTTTCTTTTATATATACGAAATTTGTCATTTCTTTAATTAAAACTTTGTTAGGTCACACCACGGTATGTTTTTATTTAAAAAACTAAACAGTTGGATTGTTCTCCTAACCGCCTGAGCCGTTTTTAACAATTTAATCTAAAAATGGCATTCAAAATCAGGCGAATATTAATTTTTATCAATATTTTAATCTATAAATTGAGAAAATATATTGTAAAATAACTTAACTTAACATTAAGTTATATCTAATACAAAATATTTTAAAATATCTAATATAAAACAACTTAACATTTAGTTATATCTAACATTGGCATTTTAGAATTTTTGAACCAAAAATCATAAAAAGGATACACAGATATAGCAAGTCTTTTCTCTTCGCTTTTTTTTATCAGGATTTTTATCAAAAGCTCCCTGCATTTTATGTTTTTTTATGATTTAGGAAAGCAATTATATGACTTATGGATTCAAATTAAACAAAGAGATAAGTTTACAATCAAAAAATGCAAATGTAAATGTAATGTAAAATGTAAAAAAAAAAATTCTGCCAGATGCTCCTGTTCTTAATATTTTTTTTTTTCAAAATTTAGAAATTTTATTACAATTTTATTATTACTTTTTTTAGAACGTTTGTTTTTTATCTATATTAATATTGTCTATTAGACTTTTAGTTGCTTATGAGCAAGCATTAAAATTAAACAAACTAAGCAAAAAAGCATGCATTAAAATTGACCTTTATATTTTTTAATATATATATTAAAAAAAAAAATCTAATTTATCTATTAATAAAAAAGAAAAGAGTACAAATTTGAATTCAGAGCCGCTGCATTGGATCGGCTTTTACTAATCGACATCTGCTAAAAGTATTTATGGGTGCACTCCTAATTTTAACTCCATGAATCTGCATAGTTTTTTTCTGTTGTAAAAATATCTGGATCTATGAATAATAAATGTACTTACCGCAGAGTTTTTTAAGCGATTTAATACACAATATGAGGGGACGACTGAATAAGCGCGAATTTTATAAGTGCGAATGGCGTAAGTGCGAAGCAGTTACAAAAACTGGCATAAGTGCAAACTGGCATAAATGCAAATTGGCATATATGCGCCAAATAAATTTACAAACATAAACATAAGTGCAAATTGGCATAAGTGCGAACTTATGTTCGCGCTTATGCCAGTTCGCACTTATCGAAATTCGCTTAGCGAAATTCACTTTTGCTTATTCAATTCACTTATCGCAATTATCACTTAGCGATTATCACAATTATCACCAAATCCGCCGAATAAATTTGAAAATATTGGCATAAGAGCGAGTTGGCATAAGTGCAAAACAGTTACAAAAACTTGCAGAAGTGCGAACCGGCATAACTGTGAATTGGCATAAGTGCGCCGAATAAATTTGGAAATATTGGCATAAGTGCAAATTAGTATTTCGCACTAATGTCAATTTGCACTCATGCCAGTTTGCACTTATGCAAATGTTTGCAAATTCTTTTGGCACACTTATGCCAATTCGCACTTATGGCAGTTTACACTTGTGCCAGTTTTTGTAACTGCTTCGCACTTATGCCAGTTTGCACTTATGGCAATTCGCACTTATGCCAGATCGCACTTACGCCATTCACACTTATGTCAGTTCGCACTTATGCAATTCGGACTTATTCAGTCGTCCGGTTCTGGAGCTTAGACTTAATTCGTATAACAGGATCAGATAAGTCTATAGATCAGATAAGTCTGCAGATCAGATAAGTCTGCAGATAAGTGTATGAAAGCTTGCACAAAATGGACTTAATTTGCAACAAGATAATGCTGGTATTATGGCTGACGGAGCAAGTGGGATGAAAAAAGTTGGAAGAATATTACCTGTAAATCAACAGGTATATAAGTTATAGAGCGCTCGCTTCATAAGCGAGTTCAATGTCAAGGTTCATGTTTTAAAGTTATAGAGTTGAGAGAGGGTTATAAACCCAACTAAGTAGCCTCCTCGTCTGTGGTAGCCTTCACAGCCTTGGGAAGGTGATTTAACAAACAAAAAACAAACAAAAAAAATAGTTATGTTTTGCCCATGGTGTGCAACTGGTCGTTATTGAAGTACTAAAATACGTCTTACTCGTCTTGTGCCGCAAAAGAAAAACATCTTTAAGTTCTTTTAGCATAAAAGTTATGGCATTATCGGCTGTAAACAAATTAACATCCCAACGGCAAAGGGCCTCAACTGTTGCATCGAGATCAACTTACTAAGTAGTAAGTTGATCTCGATGCAACAAGACGAGTAAGACGTATTTTTTTTTGAGAATAACTTTATTTACAATAAAAATGGAAATAAATATTAAAAATATAGAAAAAATTATTACAAGCAAACTAGAACAACAAAAAAAAAGTATACTAGCAGAAACGAAGAGATTACTCAAAGATCATGAAAAAAACTTCACTACAATAATAAGTTCGAACTTCATAATAATAACAGCAAGGTTAGACAAAAAGGATGCTGAAATAAACAATAACAAGTTAAATATCAGAAGAATTGAAAATGAAGTTGACAAAATAAAAGTCAGCATAAATTTCCAAGAAGAAAAAGCTTGGGATCAATTTATTCATATAAAAACAAAATATGATAGTGAAACTTTGATGCTGAAAAAAAAATCAATTGACTTAGAGAATCGCTCGAGACGTAATAACTTACGTATCAATGGCATAAAAGAAAACCCTGAAGAAAACTGGAGTGATTGTGAGAAGGCTGTAAAAGACATCTTTAAAACAAAACTAAATGTATTAAGTGAAGTAGTAGTGGAACGAGCGCACCAAGTCAATGCAGTTAAAGACCAAGATCAAAATTAAACACCAAGATCAATCGTTTTGAAGCTTTTGAATTATCATGATAAAAATAAAGTATTAAGCTCAACTTAAAGGAACCGGCATTTACATTAATGAAGATTATGCAAAAAAAACGATGTTAGAAAGAAAGATGCTTTGGGAAGAAGTTAAACGGTTACGCAACGAAGGTATATTTGTAGTTATTAAATTTGATAAGATCTTATCCATGTTGCTATTTATACTTCTTATGGAAATTCACATTTCCATAAGAAGTATAAATAGCAAAATGGATAAGCTAAAACATTTTCTTATCGAATGCGATTATTTATTCAGTATGATATGCCTAATAGAAACGTAGTGTTCTGACGAATCATGAAAAATAAATTCAAGTTTAGAAATTCCTAACTACAAATTATTATCATCTGAAAGAAAAACTAACAAAAGGGGAGGTGTAATTATAACTTAAATTAGGAATGATCAAGTTACCAAAATAAGAGATGACCTTTCGATCTCAGGTGCCGATAGTGAGGTTTTTACAATTGAAATAACTAGTCTCCACATGTTACAGGCCACTTGAAGGTGATTTGTTTAAATTTTCCAATCATTTAAAACAAATTTTTATAAAAAGCAACAATGAGCAAAAAAAAAATTCTGTATTGGAGACATAAACATAGATTGTTTACAATATGATAAACATGCCAATACTAAACTTTTTTTGACGAAATGCTTCAACATTACATCTTCCCAATTATTAACAAACTAACTCGTGTAACTCCAACTTCAATCACTGCAATAGACAATATATTAACTAATTCGTTCTTTGATACTTCTCTAAAGGCAGAAATAATAAAGGCAGATATATCTGATCATTTTCCTATTTTCTTCTTGTTGACACAAGATATAAAATCTAATAATAGTTGTAAAACTTATAAAAGAAAAATCAACAAATTTGCTATTCAACAATTTAAGGACTCACTGTCGGAAGAAGAGTGGGATAAGGTATACCATGAATGCAATCTTGGGCACACTAACTCTGCTTATAATAACTTCGAAAAAATTTTCCTAAAAAGCTATAATATGCACTTCCCAATTAAAGTAAAATTAATAAAAGAAAAACATTTAAAATGTCCATGGATCACCAAAGGTATTAAAAAATCCTCAAAAAAAAAAAAAAAAAATTTATATTACATACTTAAAAAATAGAAATGAGGCAAACCTAAATGCCTAAATGCTTACAAACAGTATAAAAACTTGTTTGAAAAAATTTTAAAAAATTCAAAGAAAAACTATTACTCAAATAAAATAAAAAACACAAATGGTGATATTAAGAAAACGTGAGATATCATGAAAGAAATAATTGGGATAAAAACCTGCAAAATAAATAGTTTCCCTGCAATTTCAGAAAAATTTAATAGTTTTTTTGTCAACATAGGCCCAAATCTAGCTCAAAAGTCAATTGTCCAAACAACTCATTTGAAATTTATCTAACTAGCGTCAACAACGAATTTAAAGAACTAAAAATTGATGAACTCGAAAATGCAATAAACTCTCTTAAAACAAACAAGTCTCCAGGTATAGATGACATTTGCAATAATATCGTCGTCAATGTCTTTTCGGAGATACGCAAACCTATTTTCGAAATATTTAAATCATCAATTATAACTGGAACTGCACTAGATAAATTAAAAGTAGCAAAAATTGTACTTATTTTTAAAACCAGTGAAACATTTCTAATAAACAGTTACAGACCAATCTCAATACTTCCAACCTTTTCTAAGATACTTAGAAATACAATAGATTATATGAATACCTAATTCAAAACAAATTCATAAAAAAAAAAACAATTCGGCTTTCAAGCACAGCACTCAACAGAACATGTAATTTTAGATTTAGTTAATAGCATAAGTGATTCTTTTAATAAAAGCAATTTGTATTAGGAACTCTTATAGACCTATCCATAGCATTTAACACAATTAATCATGATATCATACTAAAAAAATGGAAAAATACGGAATAAAAAATACTAGCCTAAATTGGTTCAAAAGCTATCTGTGCAACAGACAACAATGTGTTATTTCGAACGATAATAAATATTCTAATTTACTAAAAATAAAATGCGGAGTTCCCCAAGGTTCCATTCTTGGTCCTCTTTTATTTTTAATTTGTATTAACGATCTTCCAAAATCACTAAAAAAACTCGAAGCAATAATGTTTGCTGATGACACCAATTTATTTTATTCATCAGCATCAATTGAAAATCACTTTGAATCTGCGAACGATGACCTTGAGAGTATAAACATTTGGTTCAAAGTAAATAAATTATCTTTAAATCAAGAAAAAACAAAATACATCTTGTTTCATTCCAACCAGCAAAAAAACAAAATACCAAGGATGCTACCATTACTAAAAATTGATGACATAAACATCGAAAGAATTGAAACTATTAAATTTCTTGGGATAATTATTGACGAAACGATTTCTTGGAAAGCCCACATATAAAAACATTGAATACAAAAATATCAAAAAGTATCGGCATACTTTACAAAGTCAAAATTATACTTTCCCAGGAGAATCTAAAAATTCTCTACTTTTCTTATATACAAAGTTATCTAACATATGCTAATATTGCCTGGGGAAGTACAAATAAATCTAAATTAAGTTCTCTACATACACACCAAAAACACGCATCAAGATTGATTTATAATAAAAATAGATTCACTCATGCTGATCCTTTACTTAAAAACTTGAATGCTTTAAATATCTATCAAATTAACATCTACCAAAATGTTTTATTTATGCTCAAATATAAGCTCGGACTTGTCTCAACTCATTTTATTAATAACTTTTTTCAAACCAACGCCAACAGATATATCACACGAGGAACCGGAAACTTTACAATGCCCATGAAAAAAACAAAATTTTCAAGATTTTCAATTGTATACTGTGGCCCCAATTTATACAACAAAACAATACCTCAAAATATAGAACTTACTAAATTGGATAATCTTATTGCCCTGAAGAAAAAACTAAAAGATCTCATAATTAACAAAACCAATTTTATCGATATGTATTAAATATAAAAGAACAATCAATATAATAAAATGTAAAAAGAACAATTTAAGCTATAAAAATAAATAAATAAAAAAGAAGTAAAACATAAATTTAAAAAAAAAAAAAAAATTGTTAGCAACTATACATAGTAAAATATTACTGAACAGTAGACCTCAAAAATTAATGTGTGTTTTATAGATTTACTTTTTAAATTTGTAGTTTATTTTGTATTTTAAAGGTTCTCGATGAAAAGACTTTTCATCGAGAACCTTTAAAATACAAGTCTTCTGCGAGTTTCTTTACAACGACATAGTACTACTAATATATGTTAATATATATTTTCAACGACAACGACAAGCAAGTCCCCAGTAGCCCTCTGGTGCGACGGACTTGCGTATATTTTTTAAATGCATGGGTTAATAGCCAGCACTTTATATTATAAACCACGAATTTTTAAGTTTATTATTTTAACTCGCATGAGTTAAAATGTCAAACGCGCATGCGTAAAACAGCATTGTTAATGCTCTTAAGATATTGTAAATATTTGTGGTGGACATTTATATAAACTGGAGACATGTATTATTTGTTTTTGAAATATATAATAATGACTGTTGTAAAAAAAAAAAAAAAAAAGATGTTAACAACGTTCAACGTTCAAGTCAAAAGTTGCATTCATCTCTCGTTCTTTGAATACAACAAAGGCGTATCGACGTAAGTGGAATCCTTCAGTATCTGCACAATGGTACAATCAACGTTCAGTTCGTATCTGAAATAGAGCAAGGAACATTCTTCAATAAAATGTTACAAATTAATAGTTGAGTTACTTGAAAGACTAGACGCTTCAAATCCAGCCACACCATTAACTGATTATGAGTCTGAATCTGAATTTAAACTTTCTCTTTCAAATTTCCCTGATCGAAATTGTTTCTGGTTCTTCTGACTCTCCATCTGAATATATTTTTTCGCTCTTGAAAATAGACGAACTTAATAAAGCTATAAAAAAAAGCACATTTTCCTAGCATAACATTTCGATGTGAGACGCTGTCGGTGACAGTTTAAAAAGAAATGCTGTTGTTTGAAAATGGAGGAACAAACGGCAATATTTTACAAAGAGCGTATAATTTTTTAACGACTGTTAAGTCTACCAATGTATAAATTGATTGTGTTTTTTCTGCGGCCGGTCTTTTTGCAACAAAAATAAAAAGTTGTCTGGACGATGAAACTTTATAATCTAATAATTAAGTATGTATAATATTAAAAAACCAAAGAATTTCCTTTTAATGAATATTTTAAAAATTGTTTAATAAATAGTTTTTTCTAAACATATTTTAAATGTCCTAATAATTTTATTAAAATTTTGCTTACATAATATATTAAAATCTTTCAATAACATGTATTTAAAAATCCCAGAACTAATTCTGGGATTCCGGGATTAGGTAAATGTAATTTCAAAATCCCGGGATTGAAAATATAGCTCGGGATTACAAACCCTAATATAAAGACATTCTTCAAATAAAGACTCTCTTCTACATAAAAATTAATTGCAAAAGAGTAAACCCAAATATAACGTTTTATAAATCGAAATAAAGTTATTTTAAAGAACTATTTTGTATTGACGTCATTTATTAACTTCAAAAGCGCGACCAAGGACGTTTTAATAGAAAAATTATAAAGTTGTTCGCCAGTATCTCGATAAATAATTTCTTCTGGAAAGTTTAATTAACATAGAACTTATCTTTTAAGGATTATTTATAATATGAACACACTTGTGTTGGCACTTGGGAATCACTTTAATGTTTGAAGCATTTAGTTGTGGTTCAAAATGTACTGTTAAACTTCTTTCGAATAACAGAATAACTTCATTTAATACAATGTCAGCTTTAAATGAAGCTCTTAGATATCTAAAAGTTAAAGATGAGGGTCATAAAGCCTAAATATTATTTGAGCATTTAAATGCGACGGGAGATCATTCTGTTGGTTGAGCTGTTTATTCTCCTGATAATAACCAGAGCTTTTAAACATTTTGCAACCAGTGATTCCACTTACAATCAATTGTGTTCTGATTATCAGTTGCCAAGTATTCGAACTTAAACTCGTAAAACTTCAAAAATAAATTCTCAAGATAATTTGGTTTTTTCAAGTTCTGTGCTATCAAACCTTGCGGGGAAAAAAAAGTGTTTTTTTGATAGATAAAGTTTGGAGTCATCTATAAATTACGTCACGCAGTTTTTGACATTTTTGACCCCCTCCTTTCCCTTATAACGTATCGTAACATTTTATTGACCTCCTCCCCCTTAATTTTTTAAAACAATTTTAATAATGATAATGTCTATAAATTTCTTAGCTTCTTTGAGTTAATTAATTAGTACTTTTCAGTCTGTTTAATGTTTTTTTCTTCACCTCAATAGTTCCGTGTAAAACTGTATAAATTAACATCGCTATCCTAAACATGATCCCAGCTTTAAATAGCTATTCTTCCGATATATAACTGCAAAACTATTATTTTATAAATATAATTTTCCCACAACTAGAAACTACCGCTTCAGGCTGGTAAACTAAACTAAATGATTGTGGTTCGTTTCTCGGTGTCAAAATTTTTTTTTAGTTGGTGCACAAAGGTTGTTTTTTTTGTTGCTGCATACTTTTGTGCACCAACATAAAGTTATGCACTTGGACCATATAAAGTCAAAGCGCAGAACGTGCACTGCACATAGACTGTTACAGCCGTAGGATCAACGCGTTGCGCCTACGGCTGTAACAGTCCGTTTACAGGCTGTAACAACTCCGTTAACGGTGTGTACACATCGACTAAGTAAGATTTAGGCACAATTGATTTTAAAATCAACATATAGATACATCAACTGAGGCTTGTGATTTGGTCAGATACTCTTTTAATTAAAAGAAAGTCTTCTCTAGATTTAAAACTAAAAAAAAAATGTTGCGTCACATAATCGGAGACCCTCCCCCCCCCCCCTCGCCCTCATAATAAATCGTAACAAAATTGTCTACAACACCTCTTCCCCACTAAAGCGTGACGTAATTTATGGACGACCCCTTTATGTATGTATAATAAGTCAAAACTTTATTATTTTCTCCCATATATTTCTCCATAATACTAATTACAAAAATCGTAAAACTATATAAATATATATATATATATATATATATATATATAAACTATATAAAATATATATAAACTATATAAAATATATGTAAACTATATAAAATGTATATAACATAAATGCCATACTTTAAAATCAATACGTAATTAATGATAGTTACGTAAATATGGCGTATTATACAAGTGTTATGCGTATTATACAATTTTTATTTGTTTAATAATTTCTTTTTTTTTAGAACATATAGTCTTTTAACCTTACTGGTATGTTTCTTATTCTTGTTGATCTTCTCACAGGTTGTTGTAGAGGGTTCAGTTTTTTTTGGTGGATTGATGTCGCAGGAGAGTTTACTGGGGGGAATGACATGTGGTTTTGTGGTATTATTGGTGTGACGGGAAATTTGATTGGTATATTGTTTTTTGAATTTTTGAGTCAAGTTTCTGATGACACAATAGGAGGATATTCAGAACTATAACCCAGAATAATGTGATTTTTTGTCGATGGGAATATTTCTTGTAAAAATCTTTAATTTCACAGTGTGGCTACTGCTCCCATTTATTCTTAAAATTTAAAATTATTGGCAAAGTTTCAACAATTTTTCCTGTGTTTTGCCATTTTGTAGGCAGATTGCCACGCTGATTTTGAATTGCTATGCTGAAACCTTTGGTTAGCGGGGGTGATATTGAGGTTTTTTAAACTTTAATGAAATATGATATCGTTTTATTATAGCGCTTTCTTGAATATCGGCTAAATCAGACCATTCTCTTCTAAATTGTATTGGATTTAGCAAGTCATTTATAGTTCTCGCAAACAATAGTTCGCTGGAGGTGCTCCAATATCTTGAGCTGGTATATTTCTGTGTAACAATAGTGCTCTTCCTACTTCATTAGTATTTAACGATCCACTTAGACTTTCAAAGTTGCTAAAGTCATTCCAATATTTAAAAAAGGTTCTACAATGGATATGTCAACTACCGACCTATCTCTCTTATTTCAAACCTAAGCAAACTTTTTAAAAAAGCTATGCATGAGATGCTCTATGCATTTTTGAATAAATCTAAATGCCTTTACAAACACCAGTATGGGTTTCGTGCTAATCATTCCACAAACCACTCACTTATTAAAATTATTGAGTCAATTAGAAAAGTTCTTGATGATAAAAACTTTGCATGTGGTGTCTTTGTAGATCTACAAAAAGCTTTTGATACAGTAGATCATTCTATTCTACTCAAGAAATTAGAATATTATGGAATCAGAGGAATACCTCTTAAATGGTTTACTTCCTATCTTCACGACAGATCTCAGTTTTTCTCAGTCAATGACTCAAAATCTACTAAAATAAAATATTCCAACGGGGTCCCTCAAGGCTCAGTATTAGGACCACTACTTTTTCTTCTTTATATTAATGACCTTAATAACTCAATTAAGTTTGCAACTCCTTACCACTTTGCAGATGATACTAACTTGCTCATTATCAACAAATCTTTAAAAAAATTAACAAATACATTAATCATGATCTTGCCAATTTATTTTAGTGGCTTTGCTCAAATAAGCTTTTTCTCAACTGTAGTAAAACAGAGCTGGTCATATTCAAATCTAAAAAAACAAAAATCATTAAAAATTTAAACTTTAAATTAAGTGGTCAGAAAATCATTCCTGTAAACTCAATCAAATATCTTGGAATTATAATTGATTCCAACCTATCGTTTGTATCTCAACTTAAAGACTTAGCCATAAAATTGAGCAGATCGAATGGAATGCTGACTAAAGTTCGCCATTATGTCAATCTAGAAACACCGTTAAATATATATAATGCCATTTTTGGGTCACATATACGATATGGTTGTCAAATATGGGGACAATCTCAACAGCAAGCAGTTTTAAGGATATCCATCTTCAAAACAAAGCTTTAAAAATAATACATTTTCAGAATTACAAAATCAATCCTAATGTGCTTAATCTTACTTCTAAAATCCTAAAACTATGTGACCTTGTTCAATTCTTGAATTGCCAGTTTGTATGGAATCACCAACACAAAAACCTACCTCTTACCTTCAACAATTTCTTCCCAAAAAATGCAAATAACCGATACAATCTTCGATCAATTGATAATCTGAATCTTGCAGTCTTAAATTATTGTTATGTTACTTATGGATATAAGTCCATAAAAAACCAAAGTATTAAATCTTGGAATAACCTTCCCTTTGACCTAAAAGCTCTCCATTCAATCTATGTTTTTAAGAGTAACCTATTCCATTCCTTCCTAATCAAATGCAGTAAATAAATCCAAAGATATGTGTATCTGTGTATAAGTGTTTATGATAAGTGCATGTAAATAAGTGTGAGTGTATATTTATGTATGTGTATATGTATGCATGGTTGTGTATGTGTGTATGCATATGTTTGAAATGTTTGTATATATTTATATGTGTATATATATATATGTATGTGTATATGGGTATATATATATGTGTATTTGTGTGTGTATATATATATATATATATATATATATATATATATATATATATATATATATATATATATATATATATATATGTATATGTATATATATCGTTGGGTATATATACATATATACCCGACGATATATATACATATATATCCCGACGATATATATACATATATATATATATATATATATATATATATATATATATATATATATATATATATATATAAATATATATATATATACATATATATATATATATATATATATATATATATATATATATATATTTATATATATATGTATATATATATATATATATATATATATATATATATATATATATATATATATATATATATGTATATATATCGTCGGGGATAGTGCAAATCCGCGTAACTAGCATTGACTACTATATTTGGATATTAATAATTTTAACAACAAATATCTATTGTTGACATTACAAAAAACACGAATAATACTCTTTATACTAAAATGAAACCAAAATCTGTTGAAATAAAAAAAATTTTAAATTTTAACCTTTTCCACTAAAAAAAATGTACTGTAGATACGCGGTTTTATCCAATGCTAGTTACGCGGTTTTGCACTATCCCCGACGATATATATATATATATATATGTGTGTGTGTATGCGTATATATGTGTATGTGTATATAATATATACATATATAATACACATACATAATATTATTAAATGTGTGCATATTTATTTATGTTTGTATATGTGTATGTTAGTATGCGTTTATATGTGTGTATATGTATATGTACGTGTGTGTATATTCGTATATTTGTGTATAGTATATATGAATCTACATATATGTGTGTATATTATGTATGAATACTATTATTGTATACATACCTATACTTTTTATGATTATTGTAATTATTTTTATTTTTATTATTATCATTTTACTTTTATCATTGTATTGTTAGTATTGTTACTTCTATCACTTTTATTATTATCACTATTAGTATTTTTAGTCCTTCAATTTTTAATGTTCGTTTTGTTATTGTTGTGGACGATTAATAGCACTATTAGCATTAACAATATATTTATTAGCTTTTATTTGCAAGGTTTTTATTTAAGATTAGTACATGTACTATTTGTAAACTTCCGTGAATGTAATAACTATTTCAGAATATATATGAATTGAATTGAATTGAAAAAAATAGACATGATTTTTTAAGATAATTTTTAATTTGAAAATCAAGTGGTTTAAAGAAAGTTATTATGTTAATAAGTTATTCTTTGTCAAAAAATTACAAAAAAAGTAAAGATTTTTTCATACTTTCCTTTTATTCTATCAAATTTAGTAAAAATTGGTTAAAGTGTATCCAGTCCTTTAAGTGTATCCACTGCTTTATGAATATTTTGAGAATTTTTTAAAATACAAATTAGTAGTTTTAGTTTTAAATCTCCAAGTATTATAAAATTAAAATGCGTTTTTTTCAAGATTTAAGTCAAGAATAAATGGGATTCAGGATAAGAAACAACAGACTATTAAATATAGGATTAATTTTCTTATTTAATTTTAAAATCAGAAATTTATTAAAAATAAATAAAGAATTAGATTTTTATATCATTTTTTTTTTTTTTTTTTTTTTATTGTTTTCTTTTTAACTGGGCAATCAAAGTTTTGAATCAAAATGGAAATTAAAACTGCATTACAAATATTATGATTTTTTGGAATTTTTTACATAAAAAATTTTAATATTCATTTTTATTTTTTTTGAATTTATTTACTTTTCCTGATTTTCATTTTTTATAACTAGTATTTTTTACAACATAAAATAATTGATATAATAAAAAAAATATCTATTAATTTTTATACAGCGGTGGCCAAAAATTAAAGACCACTCATTTTTTAGTTGGTTTCTTAATCTTTAAATTAAAATTAAGATGATTCTAATTGACATATTAAATTTTTTTTTTTAATACCTTGTTAATTAAAACATACGGATTAAAATCTAGTTTAGTTTTTTAATTTTTTAACATTACTTTGTAAAAAAATTATAAATTCTTTTATTATAAATATAAAATACAATAAAAATTCTTTCTAAAAATGTTTTTCTTTTTTTGATACCTTTTTCCAAAATAAAATTATACTAAAATTAAAAATAAATTTTGAAAAAAAAAAGAGTGGTCTTTAATTTTTGGCCACCGCTGTAATTCAAGTTTTTTTCACTCTACACGTTTTAACAAAATTAATTGTTAATTGTGTTAATTTTAACTAGATATATTAGCTGCAATTCTTTGGAAGATGCCAGAATAAACATGCACAAATTTAATAAGCCTCTTGGAAGTTATCTAGAATTCATAAATAATTTTGTTTATATTTTTTTCATTATAAGTAAGCGTTACATTTTTTTAAAGAGTGCTATACTAATAATAATTAATATCTAGAGCAAAAGATCAAATTACTAAAATATTATTACTATGATGAAAATTAAAAGTTGTTAGCATAACATTTGCAACATAGTCAATTGTCAAAATCATTACAAAACAAGCCAGAAATTATCATTTTTTGACTTTTTGTGAAATGTTACCATTTAACAAACTTATTTTAATTAAAATTAACTTAATTTGTATTGTGTATAATTATCATTATTCTGAAATAACAATATTATTTATATTATTTGTTTCAGTTTATTCAGAAGATGTACAAACAACAGTTTCTTTTTGTAAAGTTGGAGAAAGTCCATTAAATTTATCAGTTAAAACAGTTTCATCTACATCTCTTGAATTGACTTGGAATCATCGAGAGGCTTCTAATCTTTCAAGTTACATAGTTTACTTCAATAAATTGAATAAAACAGTTGGCTCTGATTATACTACTTATGTTGCCCAAAATTTAAGCCCTAATACATCTTATTCTTTTTGTGTTTGTGCAAATTATTTAGAAAAAAAAGAAGAATGCTCTAATGCTAAAGGAACTACATTTGAATATAGTAATATATTTTGGTGTTTTTTTACATATAAAATTTAGTTATTTACTATTTACACTAGACTTTCTTATTGATTTTTATACAATTCTCACGTCAATGTAATAGTTGATTACCTATGTTAGTTTATAAAGTCTTTTTACATAGTATGTGAAAATTTTTAAATTAATAAATTTTATTTTTTAAGTCATTACATTAAACAATCTTAGAAGGGACTATAGAGTATCATTTAGTTTGCTAAAAGTAAAACTGCCCAGAAATAGTTTTTACTCTTCAGACAGTAAGTTTTCTTAACAAGTTACCACAAAGCTGTTAATTTTTAAATGATGCTTGAGTTTAAACCGAAAGAAAAAGTTATAAATCGAAAGAAAAAAAGTTAATGCTTACAGTGATGAAATTTTTCAAAGGGATTTCAGGTCTCCCATTCTGTCCCAAAATCCAAAAATTTTCTTTATTTTAAAATTTTTACTTTTTTGTCATAAAATGTCATAATTTATTGAGTTATGTTCTAAATTGTCCTTGAGTTTCAAAAGATTTTTTAAAATGATTATTATTTCAATAAATAATATATTTATGAAAGTGAACGTTTTATGTATTATATGAATATCATGCATAACATATGTATATATATATATATATATATATATATATATATATATATATATATATATATATATATATATATATATATGGGCATTTCCATTTCTGTGCGTGATATTTTTTTGTTTTTTTTGTTTTAGTAGTTAAAAGCTGGAACTTAAAGCATTATGCATGCTATTATGATTTTCTTAAAAAACATTTATAGCAAAAATATTATTATCATATTTTAGGTTACCTGAATAAGTTAAGTATATTTATTTTTATCACTTCATTTTTTTTGCGTAATAATATTGCTACAGTTTGAAAATAAACAACATCAATTATTTCAACAGGCATCGTCTAGCTAAAGTATAGCGTTTTTCAAAACGCTATCCTTTAGCTAGAAATAATTGATGACTGCCATTTCTCATCAAAAATATGTTAAATATGAGTCGTAAAAGTATAATATTTCACTTAAAATACTCACTAGCAACTTATTTTCATAAAAATATCTACATGAAATTAACAAATTTGCAACTTCCGTGCGTGACTTCTGTGTTTGATCATTCATGAACTGCATTTAAACTATTGCTGTGACTCTATGATACATAGTGCAATCCTGTAAGTTTCTGGAAAGCTTGAATTATGTTTAAAACATTATTTTAAAATACATATATAATGCTGAAACTTATATTTTACGAGGAATTAAAGTTTATTTATCTTGTAACTAAAATTTGAGTTTTTCTGGTCTGTGCGTGGTTCCGCTTCAAATTTAATTTATTCTTTGTTAACATTACCAATGTATACTATTTTTGTTTACAAAATATCCATATAGGTTAGAATCAAATGAGAGCAAATTGGAGATTGCCAGTTTTATTATTATGAAAATAATATACAAAACATATACGAGTTTTAATGGCATTTCCAAAAAATCACGCATGAAAACTATATATATATATATATATATATATATATATATATATATATATATATATATATATATATATATATATATATATATATATATATATATATGTATGTATATATATATATATACATATATATATATATGTATATATATATTTGTTTATATATCTGCTAATATATATTTATATATATATATATATATATATATATATATATATATATATATATATATATATATATATATATATATATATATGTATATATATATATGTATATATATATATATATTTGTTTATATATCTGCTAATATATATTTATATATATATATATATATATATATATATATATCAGGGACGTGGTGGCCCAGTACGAGGGTACGAGGATTTGTACTGGGCCCTGATTCTAGCTCAGGAAACTGGGCCCCCAAAAAGAAACTGGGTCCCCAATCCTCAAAGAGAAAAAATTTATTTAAGTTCTATAAGTTTCTATGAGGGCATTTTTTACAACATTTTATTTAACTTGCTTTCACGTCGGTTTGTTTGTTTGTTTGGTGTCCTCAGAAAGCAAACACTAGCTCAGCGGTAATAATAAAAGAAATGTGCTAAACTTTATTTTAGCGTAAATAAAAGAAATCGTTAAGAAAAGTAATTAAAACAAACAAAAAAACAAAAAACTTTATCTTGCGTAAATAAATAAAATCGTTGTTGAATAATAAAAACGAAAAACGTTTTTGACCTGAAATTGATAGATTTTATTTTGTAAAAAAGTAAGTAATGTTTTAATAATTTACTTATAAATAGCAATTAAAAATAATAATTAAATTTTTTAAGTAAATAAGTAAAAAAAAAAATCAACGTGGAAATATAAAGAAGAAAGCTAAATATAAAAAAGAAAGCTGGAAACTGAGGTTGATCGATTAGCTTGTCTTGCTCGAGAAAGAGAAAAGAAATTTCGAGCTGGAGCAAATAAATCAGCTGAACAACGAGCATCTCAGCTAAAAAAATGAAGAGAACAATTTGTTAAGGCAAGGGCAGCTGAAACAGAAGTAGGTAGAGGCAGACGGATTGCTAAACGAAAAGAATACCGAAAACAAGCATTGTAGTGACGAACGATGCCTCCTCTTTACCTAATGAAATTAACCATCCCATCAACAGAAAAAAGAGAAAATTGTTGTTGAAAAGTTCAAAACAATAAATATATAAAATGCATGAATTCATTTACTTTGCATTGATAAATACGCTTAATATATGTTTGATAGATAAAATTGCGTATTTAATGAATTTTTGTTATTACTTTCATTCACTACTACTCAATATGCTCCAGTCCACTCCCTATCGGTCCATGTAATTTATAAATAGTATTACTATTTATAAATTCCATGGACCGATAGTTGTTATAACTCAAACTAAAGAAACCAATGCCCTGGTTTCATCATAGAACATTTTTTTAACTTTATGTTTATTTATGTTTCAGGTGAAATGAAGGAAAAAAAAAGAAAGAGGCAACATGGAAATACAAATCTGGTGCAGAAAAAAAAGCTCAAAAACGACAACATAAATTGAAAGCAGCTGGCAATGATTCAAAACAATTAAAGTTAACGGCAGGTCTCGCGTCAGTGCAAGTGCCACAAATACAGAGAAAAGCTGGGACATCCTTTACAGTAACAGAGAATGTAGAATTAACATCAACATCCATTGTGATAAGCCTATTATTGAAACAGAGCCAATAACAGAAATTAGTGACCAATCATCTGTACAAGAAACAAAAAATAATCAAGATGTCATAATTGCAGCAGATAAAGGAGCAAAACTACAATATTTGGAAACATTCAGAAACCAAAACGTTACAGAAACTGGAAAAATGACTGTAGAAATGAGTAATTATGAAGTGCCTGTAACTGCAGCTGCAGACCTAACTCTAGCAGAAAAGATTATTCAGAAACAATCAGACAAACTTGTAAATGTCAATGAAAATGATCCAGCTAAATTTCTAGAGCTAAAAAAATGCAAAGATGATTGATAAAAAAGCAATTTATTGTATTAGGGTCTAATCATCCCACAAAACATTCAAAGTTATCTAAGTATTACACTGAATCAGTTAAAGTTAAAGACATTGAAGTTGTACAGAAAAGGCCATGGCTCTATCACTAGACAAAATTTTTTGCATTGTTTGTTTATGCTTTGGGTGAAGAGAGGACATAAATTCTTTACCTGATGGGTTTGATAATTGGTCAAACTTAAGTCACATCATAACAAAGCATTGCACCCAGAAAAACTATCGAAATGCTACTGAAACTATGGTTTATGCATTATCAGACTCCACAATTGCTAAAATATTAAATATCGAAACAATGAGACATCTGAATAAATAACGTAAAGAAGCGGAGAAACTACATCAATACCTAATAAAAGTTATTGGTGCTATTCGGTATTTGATTGTAGAGAGTATTTCTTTACGTGGAAAAAGGGAAGCCAACTTTTAAAATGACTCTGAAAAAAGTGAAGTCTTTCAATGTGGTACGGGTAAATTTCTAAATTTGTTAAATTTACTCAGTCAGTATGATGAGGTGCTGAATGAAAAACTTTCAAATATTCACAGTCCTTAAAAACAATCTACTGGAAGGGGTGCTAGAATTATGTTTCTTTCTAATTATACACAAACAAGCTAATTCATAATATGACTCAGATGGTCAAGAAGAATATTTCAGAAGAGGTAAATAATTCAGTATTTTTTTCACTATCAGCTGATGGCACCACTGATATTACACTCTGTGAGCAAACTTCTATTTTATTACATTATGTCACGCTTGCTGCAGAAGAGGCCGTTGTAAAGGAACATTTGATTTCAATGGTTAAAACTGAAACAACTACTGGTGAAGTAATAAGTAAAAAAATTAAAGATGAACTCAAACTAAATAACGTAGATATTCAAAAGTTTGTGGGTATGCCTTTTGATGGTGCGAGGAATATGCAAGAAATAAACAAAGGAGTTGTAAGACACTTAAAGCAGTGTTCTCCCATGGCAATAAATGTTTATGGTGGATCTCATGGAACAAATCTGGTTATGAAAGCTTGTGCAAAATCTTCTGTTGTTTCTGTTAATCTTTTTGTAACAGAAAACAAGCCTGGTGTTGTGCAGAAATTAAAGACTTTTCTTTACGGAAACTCAAGGAAACGAAATAATATATTCGAGAAGTGCAAATTTCTTTTTTAGGATGTGAATCAGTCTCTTGAACTGGCTACTACCCACAGTGTTCGTTTCAGTGCCATACAAAATGCTACAGACCGACTGCTGATACTATACCCTGCGGTAATCAATTACCTTGAACAAATTTCAAATGACATGGAATTTAAAATGAATACTCGAAGTGAAGAACAAGGTCTTTTAGCCCGATTACAGTCATATGAAACAATTGTGACTTTATGTCTCTTCAAAGAAATTTTTACTATCTTAGGTCCCTAAATAAAATTTTTCAAGGAGAAGAACTTGATTTTTCCATTGCTATAATGTCTGTCGATGTATCACTGGAAAAGCTTCAAGTTCTAAGGGACAGTGCTGGCCAAAATGTTATTTTATCTGCTGTTAAAATTGCAACTGAAGCTCAGCTTGAACAGCAAACATTTGTTGAGAAAAGAACTCTCAGAAAGAAATGACTGAACTTCGGTGAAACAGAAGATGAGCGGCTTACTCAGGCTAAAGATCAGTGGCCAGCAGAAGTGTTTTATACAGTAGTGGATTCAGCAATTGCAGTTCTTGTTGACAAATTTTCTTCACAACGGAAAATTTTAGTAAGCATAGACACCTTTTTATTGAAGAATATAAGTGAAGATATTAGTCATAATTTTCATAACTCTAATTCACCAGAAAAAATTCAATCAGTGCTTGAAAAATTCAAAATTGGTATCAGTTTAAATGAACTCTGTACTGAAATGGTTGATTTTGTGAAGATCTACAGAAAGGCTGCTGAGAAGGATACAAAACTTTGCCTTCTTTTCTCACCATTTACAATTTTATGCTGAAGACTATGTTAGATGCTGTATTCTCCTCTGTTGCAGTTCTATACAAGATATACAGTACAAGAAAATGTGCATTTGACGCATTCAGACATAATAAAAAACTATGCTGATACAAATGAGTTACATAATATTTTGTATCTATAAAGACCTTTTTTTAGTATAAATATAATTTTCTTTGATCGCTTATTTGTCTCTCGTTAAATGTACTTCACCGGGCCCCTCTTCTGGAAATTCGTACTTACTTTTCAGGTGCCACCACGTCCCTGATATATATATATATATATATATATATATATATATATATATATATATATATATATATATATATACATATATATATATATATATATATATATATATATATATATATATATATATATATACATATATATATATATATATATATATATATATATATATATATATATATATATATATATATATATATATATATATATATATATATATAGGGTAGATTAGGCAAATATGAGCACCTTGGTAATATGAGCATACTAAAAGATTTCTAAAATGTAAGCAGTGAAATTAAAGTTGCTTTGTATTTTTTTAATCGACTTTATGTAGTGATAACAAAATCAGTATAATTAGCGTAAATGTATATGAAGTAATTAGCGGCTCTCATCTAAATAAAACAATATTAAATTTTTTGCGTTGTTAAAATATTATCATCACGCATGATAAAATCTGGCGCGACATTTTGATGCTAAAATAATGAAGTTTAATTTTTCATAAAGAAAATATATCAGCTTGAAATCTGTTCTATTTTTGTTTGAAAAACAATGCATAGAAACATTTAGTTTTGACTTTATTTAAAGATACCATTTTTGTTTAACATGAGCATGCTCAAATTACCTATTGTTTTTTTAAATTGAAGTTACCTAGTTTAAAGTACTAAAATTGCAATGGTTTCAATTGCTTTTTGAATAAAAACAAAACATGGTAAAAATTATAAATATTTTAACAATACCAAATGTCTATGTGTGTGTGTGCGTGTGTGTGTGTGTGTGTGTGTGTGTGTGTGTGTGTGTGTGAGTGAGTGTGTGTGAGTGTATGTGTGTGTGTATAGGGGAGAGTGGTGTACCTTGAAGGCACGTCAATTGTGGTGCCATCTTGAGTGATGAATTCAAACTGAAATTTTAATTGCATAATTGGCCATTAAAGGCTCATAATAAGATGATTTACCACTGAATAGCGCATTTGTTGTTGCAATAAAAAAAAAGTTTGTTTCCGGTACCAAAAAGTAACTTTTTTAGGGCGTATTTTTTTTTCTACAAATGTAGATATAAACTTTATTTTAAAACTGGTTATCAAAATTTGTAAAGCATGTTTTCAGCTACATTTATGCATGTATGAAAATGTTTAACTCCTAACCTATAAATATATGGTAGCGATTTTGTAAAAACCATGGTAGTGGTGTACCTTGGAGATAGCTAATGTTGGTAAAGGTGGTACCACCAAGGTATACACTTGAATGATTTTGTAAATACTTATATGAGTAGGGTGACCATTGTCCTGGTTTTTATACAGAAGAGCGCAGCGCTAAAGTAATTTTAACAACCATTTTATCAAAACTAATTTAAGAAAATTTTTTATTTCATTTCGCCGACCATTTTTATGGAATAGTATAGTTCTAAATACTCCAAAAGATTTTTCTCAAGAATGTAATTTTGATTCTTTTAAACGAAATCTTAAAAAACTCATTTTTTCAACTGAAATTATACTAATCTACTTTTATATTTTTGAAAATCCCTTATCTATATTAGTATATGTATATATTTAATGTATATTCTTTTTTATTTATTTTTTTATTTGTTTTGTTTATCAACAAGCAATCATTTAACATGTATAGTTTTAGTGAATTATTTAACATGTTTTAGTTTTTAGGTTTTAGAACTCTTCTATTGTAATATTGTATGTTTATTTTTATTTATAATATTATATTACGAACTTTATATACTTTTATTATTAAATTTAATTTTGTAATAAAAAAAATTGAAGAAAAAAAATAAATAGCAAGAATAAAAACATTGAAAAAAATAATAATAATGATAATAATAATAAAAAAAAGAAATAAAAAAATACAAAAATATATAAATATAAGAAAAAGAAAATAAAAAAGAATGGATGTCTGCCTATCTACCAATATATGTATGTAGGCTACGTTTGGAGGTGAACCATCCTTTGGTAGTGGCTTGGCGTTTTGTCTTCAGAAGCGTATTGAGTCTGCTGTTCGAAATCATCACACGAGTCAGCTGTTGGGAAGACTAATTGTAATTTGATTGATCTAAGCCGTAAACACCATAACAAAAGGAAATAACCATTGAAAAAAAAGAAAAAAACGTTCAAATTTTTTCAATAGCGGTTTCTCTGTGACAAGACCGGATGGTCTTGTCACAGAGAAACCGCTAAAATATATAAAACGTTCACTTTCATAAATATATTATTTATCTTGACTTGTTAACTTTTCTTTTTTTGTATTAAAAAAAGAAAAAAAAAAAAATTTAATTAGTTTAACGTCGTGCTCTCCTATAATAAAATCAGGACAATGGTCACCCTAACTATTGATAATATTTGTGATGAAAGTACTGTTGTCTTTATCTATTGACTATGAAGTTATTATTACTTTGTCAAATTTAAAATTTGTCAAGGTTTAAAGAAGAAGAAAATTAAGGTTTTGAGAAGAAGAGAAAGTGAAAGAAAAGGGAAGAAAAAAGAAAAGGAAAATCAGAATTTAATAAAGATAAAAAAAAATACTTTAGTTAAAAGCTTTAAACATTAGTTACACCATTGAGAAAATAATTTTAAATGCAGAAATTATTTATGCAGAAATAAGTTTAAAGTATGTTGAGTCTAACTATTCTTTTGCCTCAACCAATGGAGATGATAAAAAATTAGAAGCAATGTTCCCAGTTTCAAAATTTGCCAAAGAATACAAGCAAAACAAAACAAAGTCTAAACACATCATTCAGTATGGCATCTTTCTATATTGAAGAACATTTTATTGGAGGATTTTAATGATGCCATTTTTACATTTAAACTTAATGATTCTACTACACAACATGTTAATATACAGTATGATGCTTATGCACAATAAAAAACACATGTGCTTTTTATTTATTTTTATTACCATAACAGTAAGCAACTTTAATAGTTGCTTACTGTTATGGTAGACTAATGTACTGTTGAAAAATTGTTTGAACAATTCCTTGAGCTTGTAGAGAAAGTTAAGGTTAACATTAGGTTTATGCTCCATATTGGTATGGATGGTTGTCGTAAAAGTATTACGTTTGAGAGACTTAAAGATGTTAGAGAAAATAAAAAGTTTGAATACAAACATATCAAATGACACATGCCCCCAGCATAATGTTCATAATGCATTTAGAGCAAAAGGTAATGTTTTAAATTTCAACATTGACTGTTTTGCAATGATATTAACTTGATGTTATTATTATTAGTTTTTCATTTCTACTGCCATAAGATTTGACTATCGACAAATAGAAGATCTAACAGAAATTATTTCACGATTTATTCAAATAAAATTTTTACAAGATGAGTATTACTCAAAAGAATATGTTCGCAGATTTTCAAACAACATAAGAATCTTTGTAAATATTTTATAAAGTTGCTTTCAACAACTAAATCTTTTAAATCAGTTGTAGAGATACTGAAAGATATAAGAGAAATACAGATATTTGGCAAAATGAAATATCAATGCCCTATATTTCTTTATTGCTTTCATCGCAAATGACATAGCAGTAAAAGGAAATAGCGATTTAAAGAAGTATTTGCTTCAAAAAAAAAAAAGCACAAGAAATGAATTGCAGTGAACCCAGTATAAAACTGAAACAAGGGTGAAAATAGTACAGGAACTTATTAAGGAGCAAGATTTTTTACAAAAAAAGGACTAAAAAACTGTCAGTTTAGTCAATTTAGAATTATATTGAAGCTTTATTTGTTTTGCATTGAAACTCTATGTACTAACTCTGTTACTCTATTCTAACTCTGTTCTATTATAACTCTAAAAGAATTTGTTTTGTTTTTAAATAAAATGTCATTTGGTTGATTAACTTTATAAAATAAAAAATTTTTTAACACTTTGTTTCTATTACTTATTATTACTTTGCTTTGTTTCTATTACCCTTCTTTTTAAAGCTGTCAAATATAATAAAAATTTATTTATCTTTGGTACTTTGTTTAGTATTTTAGATATAAGTTTTTGCTTGCAGATATTTTACATTTAAGAGTTTCATTATTTAGTTCATGAGTTTTTACAGAATAAAACTTAATAATATTTAAATTCGATTTTGTTTTTTATTTACTTTAAATGGTAAATAATTTCTAAACCTAAATTTGAAAAATAAAATCTGGAAATTCTTAATTTTAGGTTCTTAAATTCTTAGTCTTAGATTGTCCTTAAAATTTAATTTTAGGTTGTCCTAAAAATGTTCTAAATTTCACTCTAATTTTCCTTATAGTCATAAAAATTGGTAAAAATTGAATTTCAATAACAATTTGATAAAATTTGCAGTTAAGTGTTAACATTGTCTAGTAATGGTGTTCTCAGTATCTAGCATGAAAGATTTATATTGCAAAATGATAAATTGTTTTTATTTTTTTATCGTTTTTTATTTTTTTTTTCTTTCCAAGACCTAAGGACTACTACAAGTTAAATAGATAAACTCGTTTTATTTGTGTTGACTTTTTTCAGACTCTTTTTTTACACATTTGTGTTAATTTTTTAAAATGCTAAACTAAAAAAATAAAAAATAAACGTAATGAAACTTTTTTTCTACTGTAATAAATGTCCTTCATTCAGATAGCGTCACCTTGACTCAATCATTTACTAAAGTCTCGTGTTTCAGTATAACCCATTAGTGAAATTTTTTAATTTTAAAATGATAAGATAATTATTAAACATTTTTTAGCAATTTAACTTATATTTTATATATATTTATATACTATTATATATATATATATATATATATATATATATATATATATATATATATATATATATATATATATATATATATATATATATTTACTGATTTTCTGATGAATCTTTGTTGATGAAACACAGTGTAAAATGGAAAAAAATTTTTGTCAAGTGATTTTCTACTAATATATAATTGCTCTGTTCTTTTAAGAACATTGAGCACTCTATTGTGTAGAATACTTTTTAAAGTTGTTTAAATATATATATATATATATATATATATATATATATATATATATATATATATATATATATATATATATATATATATATATATATATGTATATATATATATATATATATGTATGTATATATATAGGTATATAATGGCAATTCCGCAAGAGTGACGGTCGCAACATTTGACACTCTTGAACCTTTTAAAAATGAACTGAAAATGAAAATGACTTGAAATTTTCCAGAAATGTGAAATACTACTTTTTATATAATTTAGTATGTACAAGTTACAGCATTTAAGTCTTCAACTATATCTTTTTTGTCACTATTATTATAATATTTTTATTGTGGTTATTTTGTTGTGGTTCTAATTACTCCTGTTTGAAGCTATATGAATATATGGGAAATATTACGGCATTTTAATCAGCATATAATCAAAGGCCTGAGGAGAGCCAATACAAATAACCAAAAACTTAATCACATAAAATCGTTAATTAAACTTGATTACTAAGAATTACCATTTTCTACACACTTTCCCATGTAGACTTGTCAATAGATTTTGTTCTTCTGTCTCTTAAAATTGTTGTTTGTAATCCACTGCGACCTTTAAACTGTATAAGTGCTCAAAGAAATGCATCTTCATGTCAAAAGTTGATTTGAGATAAACAACACGACTAGATGCACAGGTCAAAATCAAAGCATAAACCTTGAAGACAGAATTAATTTTAAAGTTATCTTTGATATATAATGATCCAGCAAAATCCAAACCAATATTTCACTTTTCAATAATTTCACTTTTCAATAATTTAAATAAAATTTGTTCATTTATTAAACAATCAATAGAAGCAATTTTTAAAAACAATAACTACATTGATCATGTAGTGCCAGAATCAGGTGTAGCAGCTGAGTTGCAAATCAGATATTATAAATAATTGCAAATACAAATTCAGTACGCTACTATCAAAAGAAAGACATTGCAAGACCACTGCAATGGCTTGTTTGCCTGTTGCATGATAGTGAACTACCATTTCGGAAAAGCATTTCTGCTGTTGATGAAAGATGTACAAGAGATTCTAGTAGTTCCAGTGGTGCAATTATGAATACGCCAGACTTTGCTCCCAAGGATTTATCAATTGCAAAGTTTAAAGCTATGCTAAGAAAAGTGGTTGAGATAAATGATGAGGTTAAGAACGATCTAAGTACAGATCAGATATATTTTCTGCTGTTATTTGAAATTTAACCCAGGCTAGGTTGACAAAAGTAAACAGATTTTTGAGATTGTAGAAGTGGTCTGTTAAAGATATCTTTGCAGCAAGCTCAACCGTTTAATCCATAACAGTACAAGGAGTTAGTTAACATCATAGTTTTTGTAAAAGCAGCAACTTAGTTTTGACTGCCTTACTTCATATACGCTGTAAAGGAAGTCTTGAAATATATTAAATAAAGCCCAACAAAATTTGACAAGTTTTATTTGAGAAATTTTAAAGTTTGTAAAATTTCTCTTTCAGAAATTTTAGACTAAAAAACAAAAAAGTTGTGCAAAAATAATAGATATTAAGAAGATAATGAAACACATCCCAGTTCAACATCAAGACAACAACGCTATCAGAAGATGGCCAGCAGCATAAACCAATATTGCTGATAGTGACATTGATCTCTAAATAATATAGTAGGCAATGCTTTAACCTAAAGACTTTATCCTAAACTTGCTATATATTGTTAAAAATGATCAGTATGTTCTACAGTCTAAATAAAATTTTGAAGCACAAAAGTCTTAATTTAATAAGAAATAAGTAATGATTAGTTATTATAAGAATTTTTTATTTTTTATTTATGATATAAGATTACCTTGAGGCTATTTAAAAACAATTATTAAGTATGCTCAATAAGTGTTACACTTATGAATAAAACAACCATGAAGCTTAAAAACTTAAATTATTATTTTAATTCAAATGGTTTAATTTATTCAAATTTAAACTTTTGTTGAAAGGGTAATTTTTCAGATATTTTATCATTAAACTACTGTTAAAACTGTTGCTAAAAGCGTTGTAAAACTTTAACCATATTATAAACAATGGTATTTACTTTTTATTAAATATTCTAAATTTCAACATTTTCTTCTTAACCATAAATTTAATTTACCTAAGATGTTTAGACATTGAAAATATCACAATAAAGACAATAAAGATAAATAAGTGATGAAATACTCTTGGTTTGTTAAAAAGAAACACATTTAGAAATCAAAATCATTTAAGAAAATTGAAATCTAAGTATCAAGTAGAAAATTTTTTTTATCCCGGATTTATTTTTTAAAAGCTAATTCAAAGCAGTATTATAATTACTTTTGATTAACTTTACTCGACCTGATATTCATAAAAACATTTTAATAGCAAATTAACATTGCATATCTAAAAAAAGAAAACCAATAAAAAAAAAAAAGTAATTCAAAACACTCGAATCATTTTTTTATATTAAAATCTCAAATGAAACCAACCCTTGATTGTAATTCTATTCTAATCGAAGTAACACCAAATACAAATATCTCGTATTTATTACATTATACGAATTTTCCGTTAAACAAGCTCTTCAAAATTTACTTGGATACTTAAAGAATAATTAAAACAACGCCCCATATACTTTGAATAAACTTGATAGCCTGCTTTAATAGCTTAAGGTTGTCCGGTTTACCATATACAGGGAAACCTGCAAACCCATTTGAAAACACACTTTAGCAGCCGTGGTAAAGGTTCTGGCTCAGAACCCAGAGGTCCAAGGTTTAATGCTAGTTCTTGTACAATAAGCGACATTTGTAAGGAAGGAGGCTTGAACTTTTTAATTAAATGCTCTTTTAAGGTGCTTTGTGATAAGACCCTACTGACTTTTGGGAACACCTTAGTAATCAAAATCAAAAAAACATGCTCACACATGTAAATACATACATTCATGAATAGATACAGTTAATTGTCTTAACTATTTTTTAACAAAGGTAACGAAGGTTCTTACAGTATGGTATTGCGAGAGAGCGATTTAGAATATTTTCTGGGTGCTGATTATTCAAGAATAATTAGAAACCACAAAAGCATCGAAAGCATCTACCAAGATTTGAATTTAAAGCGAAATGAGCTTTTTGATTCTGCGTACCTAAATATAGCTACAAAGGTAAAGGAGGCAAAGAAACTTCACAAAATGGGAAAGGATTTTGTTGTAAACTTGAAAAACTTAAAATTAAGAAAAATTAAAAATTTTCTTATGGAAGCAAATGCAGTTTCAATCTAATTAAAATGTAAAGAATAAATAAAATTGGATGAAAAAATTTAAATTAATTTGAAATCGATATTATGATTTTGGAGAAATGTTTGTATCTTATACCATAAAAAAAAATTATCTTCAACTTTTTAAAAGATGTAAACTGAAATTTGGCTGATGAAGAAAGTTGTTTAACACTGATTCTCTATATGAACTAAAACTTTTACTTTGCAAAGTAAAAATGTTATCAAGCTCTTAAAAAGTACACTCAAGCAAAAAATTTTGCTTAGCAAAGTACTGAATTAGAAAGTACTGAAGTAGTCGAATTTGTAAAAAAGGTGATAAACTGGTACCAAAGAAGCTCACGTTTAATTATCCATGTAGTTTATAAGATTCAATAATAATAAAACTTCGTTTTTTTTAAATATTTAATTCAATAAACAATTTTATGTTTTATTTTTATTAGTATTTTTATTACATATTTGGAATCAGTACTTGTGGAGTACAGTGGAGTCATACTTAAAGCAAAATTTCATTAAAGTTTTTTTAAGTGAATATATAGAAGTGCTATATTAAAATTTGAAGTTTTAAATAAATAAAGGAAAACAAATAATAAAGTAATAAAGCTTTTAAAATTATGACTTTAATAATATTTTTAGTAAAGAAAATTAATTTTTTTAACTTAAGCCCTTATAAACTTAACAGAAAAATGTTGCATTATGTTGTTTACTTGAATGTCAAAATCAAATCAGCTATCATATTTGAGTAACAAAACTAACTAATATAAAAAAGTTAGTTAAATTATTAATTTTAAGTTTTAATATTTTTAGTGCGTAAACTTGGCTTTGTAAACTACTTTTATTGAGTAAAGGTAGACTTAGAATAGAAAAATAATTTTTTTTTTAAACTGTGCTTTATTTGTATATTTTTGTTTTTATGGTTGTTGTTTTTTTCTAAAGAGAATGATTTTTTAAATTAAAAAAAAACTTTAAAGTATTTGAATAATTCTTTATAATTTTGGTAATTTATACACATTTTTAATAATTATTTTAAAGAGACAACAGGTTCTGCATTTTAAACCATCTGTTCAATAAAAACAACATATTAAGTGCCTTTTTTTTCTAGTTTTAGACAGAATTGAAAAAAGGAAACAAAGCTTTGGGCAAAAGTCATATTACTCGTCTTTTAGTAAAACTAATTCAACTACAATCAAAGTTAACTGTCTATACAATTTCTCGATTATTAACAAAATCAAAACAATGATGAGTTACTGATTAAAAGTATATTCAAAATAAAAGTTGGAAGAGTTACTTATTTAAAAACCTTGGCATAGCGATATTTTATTAAAAATTAAAAAATTTAAATGATATATTGCGTTTGATTAACTTCTAGCATTACTTAAAATATTATATTACTAAAAAGTCATAAAATCTAAATCGCATGCAATTATTTATCAACGAATAAAATCAAATCAAACCTTTTTGCTATTAAATGGTACGCATTTACTACAGATTCTGATAATGCCGACCAAACAGAACCAAGAACCTCACTTCTATGAGGTAAGTTTATACATCAAACTATCCTATAAAGCAAGTTTTGAAACTTTAAAATTTTTTGTCAAAAAAAAGTTTGATTTGAATGTTCAAGTTGAGTGAGATTTTAACCTTATAATGCGCTATATACTTAATTTTACATGTTACAGGTGCCCTATATACCTAGTTTTACTGGTTTTCTAATGAGAACCTATAAAACAAAAACCAGTTTTTTAATTTGATAAAAAATCAAACTTAGCCTTTAGACAAAATAATGTAGTATTTTCCAACTTTCAATTGCTCAAATAGCATAAAAATGTCAAATAAAATTTTATAATCTGCAGCCGTATTCACTTCCTTCCATTAAACCCTGCAATAAGCTATCGGCTGGTTAAAAGTAAATCGGCTGTTTTTAACGCCAGCAATAAAATAAACTCGTATTCTAATGTCTCCGTTTGGTTAACGGCAGGAGTAAATTTAGATATTGGAAAGCTGTTAACACCAAAATCTAACCCTGCTATACCCTACTGCTAAAACTGCTATCAGAGGAATTTTCTATTAAATTAGGAAAAAATAAAAAATGGTATCCAATCAAAACAAGCGCCAAAATCTAACCCTGCTCTACCCAACTGTTAAAACTGCTATCGGAGGAATTTTCTATCAAATTAGGAAAAATAAAAAACGGTGTCCAACCAAAACAGGCGTAAACAAATAAGTTTACTTTTATAATAAATTAGCAACCATATATGCAATATCAAATTTATATGATTTATCCCTTAATTGAGAAAACATTTATGAATACTGTTTATGCGCTCACTAAACTTCTAAAAAATGCTATTATAAAATTAAATGTATTTTGCATTTATATTTTGATTATATCAAATGCGCTATTAGGAGCCAGGGACGTGGTGGCACCTGAAAAGTAAGTACGAATTTCCAGAAGAGGGGCCCGGTGAAGTACATTTAACGAGAGACAAATAAGCGATCAAAGAAAATTATATTTATACTAAAAAAAGTTCTTTATAGATTCAAAATATTATGTAACTCATTTGTATCAGCATAGTTTTTTATTATGTCTGAATGCGTCAAATGCACATTTTCTTGTACAGTATATCTTGTATAGAACTGCAACAGACGAGAATACAGCATCTAACATAGTCTTCAGCATAAAATTGTAAATGGTGAGAAAAGAAGGCAAAGTTTTGTATCCTTCTCAGCAGCCTTTCTGTAGATCTCACAAAATCAACCATTTCAGTACAGAGTTCATTTAAACTGATACCGATTTACAAATTTTAGAAAGCACTGATATTTTTTTCTGGTGAATTAGAGTTATGAAAATTATGACTAATATCTTCACTTATATTCTTCAATATAAAGGTGTCTATGCTTACTAAAATTTTCCGTTGTGAAGAAAATTTTTCAACAAGAACTGCAATTGCTGAATCCACTACTTATCAAATATTCTGCTGGCCACTGATTTTTAGCACTGAGTAAGCCGCTCATCTTCTGTTTCACCGAAGTCCAGCAAGTTTTTTCTCAACAAATGTTTGCTGTTCAAGCTGAGCTTCAGTTGCAATTTTAACAGCAGATAAAATAACATTTTGGCCAGCACTGTCCCTTAGAACTTGAAGCTTTTCCAGTGATACATCGACAGACATTATAGCAATGGAAAAATCAAGCTCTTCTCCTTAAAAAATTTTATTTAGGGACCCAAGATAGTAAAAATTTCTTTGAAGAGACATAAAAACACAATTGTTTCATATGACTGAAATCAGGCTAAAAGACCTTGTTCTTCACTTCGAGTATTCATTTTAAATTCCATGTCATTTGAAATTTGTTCAAGGTAATTGATTACCGCAGGGTATAGTGTCAGCAGTCGGTTTGTAGCATTTTGTATAGCACTGAAACGAACACTGTGGCTAGCAGCCAGTTCAAGAGACTGATTCACATCCTAAAAAAGAAATTTGCACTTCTCGAATATATTATTTCGTTTCCTTGAGTTTCCGTAAAGAAAAGTCTTTAATTTCTGCACAAAACCAGGCTTGTTTTCTGTTACAAAAAGATTAACAGAAACAACAGAAGATTTTGCACAAGCTTTCATAACCAGATTTGTTCCATGAGATCCACCATAAACATTTATTGCCATGGGAGACAGCTGCTTAAGTGCTTTACAACTCCTTTGTTTATTTCTTGCATATGTACTCCTCGCACCATCAAAAGGCATACCCCACAAAGCTGAATATCTACGTTATTTAGTTTGAGTTCATCTTTAATTTTTTTTACTTATTACTTCACCAGTAGTTGTTTCAGTTTTAACCATTGAAATCAAATGTTCCTTACAACGGCCTCTTCTGCAGCAAGCGTGACATAATGTAATAAAATAGAAGTTTGCTCACGAGATGTCGTTGGTGCCATCAGCTGATAGTGAAAAAAATACTGAATTATTTACCTCTTCTGAAATCTCTCTAGCAGTCTGAGTCATATTATGAATTAGCTTGTTTGTGTATAATTAGAAAGAAACATCATTACAGCACCCCTTCCAGTAGATTGTTTTTAAGGACTGTGAATATTTTAAAGTTTTTCATTCAGCACCTCATCATACTGACTGAGTAAATTTAACAAATTTAGAAATTTACCCGTACCACATTGAAAGACTCACTTTTTTTTCAGAGTCATTGTGAAAATTTGGCTTCCCCTTTCCACGTAAAGAAATACTCTCTACAATCAAATAGAAATAGCACCAATAACTTATTCTGATTATGATGTAGTTTCTCCGCTTCTTTACATTATTTATTTCAGATATCCATGGTTTTTCGATATTTAATATTTTAGCAATTGTGGAGTCTGATAATGCATAAACCATAGGTTTCAGCGGCGTTCCAAATGACTTTTCTGGGTGCAATGCTTTGTTATGATGTGACTTAAGTTTGACCAATTATCAAACCCATCACGTAAAGAATTTATGTCCCTCTCTTCACCCAAAGCATAAACAAAAACAGATTTCAAAAAAGTTTGTCTAGTGATAGAGCCATGGCCTTTTCTAGTTCAGACTTCAATATCTTTAACTTTAACTGATTCAGTGTAATACTTAGATAACTTTGAATGTTTTATGGGATGATTAGACCCAAATACAATAAATTGCTTTTTTATCAATCATCTTTGCATTTTTTTAGCTCTAGAAATTTAGCTGGATCATTTTCATTGACATTTACAAGTTTGTCTGATTGTTTCTGAATAATCTTTTCTGCTAGAGTTAGTCTGCCGCTGCAATTACAGGCACTTCGTGACCGATTTCTACAGTAACTTCCCGTTTAGGTGACGGTTTTCGTTCTGAATGTTTCCGAGATACTTGTAGTTTTTGCTCCTTTATCTGCTGCAATTATGACATCTTAATTATTTTTTGTTTCTTGTACAGATGATAAATTCCTTCATTTTTGTATTTATGGCTCTGTTTTCAATAATAGGCTTATCACAATGGATGTTGATGTTAATTCTACATTCTCTGTTACTGTAAAGGATGTCCCAGCTTTCTCTTGTATTGTGGGCGCTTGCACTGACGCGAGACCTGTCGTTAACTTTAATTGTTTTGAATCATTGCCAGCTGCTTTCAATTCATGTTGTCGTTTTTGAGCTTTTTCTGCACCAGATTGCTGTTCCATGTTGCTGCTTTCTTTTTTCTTCATTTCACCTAAAACATAAATAAACATAAAGTTAAAAAAATGTTCTATGATGAAACCAGGCATCGGTTTTCTTTAGTTTGAGTTATAACTACTATCGGTCCATGGAATTTATAAATAGTAATACTATTTATAAATTACATGGACCGATAGGGAGTGGACTGGAGCAGTATTGAGTAGTAGTGAATGAAAGTAATAACAAAAATTCATTAAATACGCAATTTATGTATCAAACATATATTAAGCGTATTTATCAATGCAAAGTAAATGAATTCATGCATTTTATATATTTATTGTTTTGAACTTTTCAACAACAATTTTCTCTTTTTCTGTTGATGGGATGGTTAATTTCATTAGGTGAAAAAGAAGGCTAAATCGTTCGTCACTACAATGCTTGTTTTCGTATTCTTTTCGTTTAGCAATCCGTCTGCCTCTACCTACTTCTGTTTCAGCCGCCTTGCCTTAACAAATTGTTCTCTTCATTAAGATGCTCATTCTCAGCTGATTTATTTGCTCCAGCTCGAAATTTCTTTTCTCTTTCTCGAGCAAGACAAGCTAATCAATCAACCTCAGTTTCCAGCTTTCTTTTTTATATTTAGCTTTCTTCTTTATATTTCCACGTTGATTTTTTTTACTTATTTACTTAAAAAATTTAATTATTATTTTTAATTGCTATTTATAAGTAAATTATTAAAACATTACTTACTTTTTTACAAAATAAAATCTATCAATTTTGGTCAAAAACGTTTTTCGTTTTTATTCAACAACAATTTTATTTATTTACGCAAGATAAAGTTTTTTGTTTTTTGTTTGCTTTAATTACTTTTCTTAACGATTTCTTTTATTTACGCTAAAATAAAGTTTAGCACATTTCTTTTATTATTACCGCTGAGCTAGTGTTTGCTTTCTAGAGGACACCAAACAAACAAACAAACCGAACAGTGAAAGCAAGTTAAATGAAATTATATAAAGAATCCCCTCGTAGAAACTTATAGAACTTTAAATAAATTTTTTCTCTTTGAGGATTGGGGAGAACCAGTTTCTTTTTGGGGGCCCAGTTTCCTGAGCTAGAATCAGGGCCCAGTACAAATCCTCGTACCCTCGTACTGGGCCACCACGTCCCTGTTAGGAGCATATATGTATGTTAAACACATGCGTATCTGTATAACATTTATGGGTTTAATTATGTATAAAAGCAAACATAGATGTACTTTGAATAATAAATAAACAAGTATATAAAAGTATGCATAAATATGTATATATATATATATATATATATATATATATATATATATATATATATATATATATATATATATATATATATATTATATTATATATATATATATTATATATATATATTATATATATATATATATATATATATATATATATACATATATATATATATATATATATATATATATATATATATATATATATATATATATATATATATATATATGTATATATATATATATATCGTCAGCCCGGAATACAAGTGTCATATTCGACTTTTTTTTAAAAATGACTTATATATGCGAGTTATCTATTTTTTGTGGACTTATTTAAAAAAAAATTATCCGATAACTCAATGAAATGTTTTTCCAACAGAGTTCAGTAGATCATTTGTCGTAAATGAACTTTTTATACTAGTCGCTCAACGTACGTTTGTTGTACTTAACGTAGATCAATAGTAGCGTTCTATTTGCTCACGTAACTTTAAATTTAACTACATATATTTATTCACTAGTTTACTTTTTAACATGTTTTTGTAAATAAAAGGTGATACATTTCATTTATTTTTTAGTGTTGAATTGTTTTTTGTTTTCTTTGAATTGAATTGAAATATTCGGTAAATAAAAGTTATTACTCGTAATCAAAAGAACTAAACAATATTTATAAATATATAATGTTTTTGTAAATATAAGTAACAAATATGGAATATTTAATTAAAAATATGGAATATTTTATGGCTTCTGATGCTGATAATCCGATGCCAATAGTATTGGAGCCTAACCACCAAATGGAGGAATAGATATGTAGCGGAAGATCCTAGATATGTAGCGGAAGATCCTACTAATTCATCTTTTTTTCTACTACCGTTTCTCCCAACAATGAAAAGTAAATATAAAATACTTGTGTACAAAGATTTTATTACAATGCGCATTGTGTTCGAATAGTTTTAAAGAGAAAATTATTTTTACATTCTAAATAAGTTCTTGAAGTTTCTTTTATTATCATTACCTTTTATTTATTTATTTTTACATCAACCGTATTTATGCATTGTTTTTTTATAATATCCTAAATTATAGTTTTAATAACATTAATTTTTCTATTTTTAATGTGCAGTTTAATAAAAAGTTTCCAATACAATAGATTTATTGTTACTTTAATTATATTTTGCAGAAAATTCAAAGAAGAAAACAAAGAAGTGCTAACAAGTGAAAAATAAATGTCAGAAAAAAGCGAAGGCAGTGTGGCAAGGCCTACATAGATAGAAATGGCCAAGAGAGACCAGAAAGAAAAGTAGGAGAAGCTTGTTCCTCAGTGTGTTAACTAAAATGTTTTGAAGTTTTTAGTGCTAATGACAGAGTTGAAATCCATTCTTATTTCTGGAACTTTAGTGAGACTAAAAAACTTAACTTTTATACGCAAAATATAGAAAGGTGAGATTGTAAAAAAAAAAGTAAAAGTTCAGGAATTGAAAAACGTAAGAAGTGTGTTGATGAATATCGTTTTGAAAAGAATGATGTTAGAAGCAGAGTTTGTAAATTTTTAAAAACTTTAGATATCAGTGAAAGAAGAGTTGACTATAATTTTAATAACGTTGTAATTAAAGTAAGTGGACTACCAAGGTCCCCAAAGAAAGGAAAAATAGTTTGTAGAAAAACTTGTAATCAAGTCTTAGAAAAGACCAGAGAACATATAAATAGTTTTCCAACAGTTGATTGACACTATTGCAGACAGAATACTAACAAAAAATATTAAGAATCGTCATTAAGTACAATTTGTTTACACAAGCTTAGCCAGAGTTAAATGTAAAAAGGTGTTATTATTCAACTTACAGAGTTTGTTTGGCATTTCATAAGCTAAAGAAAGGTTTTTGTGATTTATATTAAGAGTATAAAAACAAACAAGATGATCAAAAAATACTGTATCATAGAGAGAGTAAGCTGTTAACCAGACAAGAAAGAAAATATAATCTAGCTATATTTGCAAATGGAGATTACAAAACCACAGCAGTTAAAACTTTTGATTTAGAAAATGTATTTCCCCATCCATATGCTAGTATTTCTTCATTCTATTATAAAAGAAAATTAAATTTCTATAATTTCGCAGCCATTGTTCATTGTTCATAACAAAACTTATTGTGTAAACCACCTTGCAAGTTGTCTGTATAAACTATTAAAGTTAATTATTCAAGACTGTCCTAATATATTAATTAATCAAATTATTTTGTAGTCTGATTATTGTTTTCCCCAGGATAAAATTTCAATTTTGTCCATGGCAATAAAAAAATTTCAAAGTAAAAGCGGAATACCACTCATTTAACAGAAGTATTGTGAACCTGGTCATAGTTCAGTACAGAATATTGACACTGCGCATAGTGTGAATGAAAAAAAATAAGGACATTTTGAGATTTACAGTCCTCCTACCTTATTAAAGTTAGTGTAATTTTTTTACAAAATTAGACTTTTACAAAGTGTGTATACACGGCTGGGGCAAGAAGAAGACAAACTCGGTCTTATCGCCAAGCCTCTTCAAAAAAAGAATATAAATAACAAGAAAAAAAGTATTACCGTTATTACAACGTAATAAATGCATTAAATACATACTACTGTGATCAAAAAGTAAGGTGAATTTTTTTATAAAATGAAAAATCTTTATTTATTCTTCCAAATCCGTATCGTCCCCCTCAAAATAATCCCCCTTCCCCACCCCAATGCACTTTTGCCAACGTTTTTTCCAGTCTTCGAAGCATGCCGAAAAGTCCTCGGTAGGGATAGCCTTCAATGCGCGTGCCGATTCACGTTGGATCTCTTCAATGAACCTAAAACGATTTCCCCGGAGTGGTCTCTTGAGCTTTGGGAACAGCCAGAAGTCACACGGTGCTAAGTCGGGCGAATACGGTGGTTGTGGAGCAACATGGGTAGAGTTTTTGGCGAAAAACTCACGAAGAACCAGTGCTGTGTGCGAAGACGCATTATCGTGGTGCAAAATCCAAGAGTTATTGGCCCATAATTCCGGTCACTTTTTGCGAATAGCTTCACGCAAACGTCGCATAACGCTTAAATAATATTCCTTGTTGACAGTTTGGCCAGTTGGAAGGAATTCGTAGTGCACGACACCACAATAATCTAAGAAAATAGTCAACATGACCTTGATTTTTGAGTGACTTTGACGTGGTTGCTTCGGTCTCGGCTCGCCTTTTTCACGGTACTCACTCGATTGGTCGGTTGTTTCAGGGTCGTATGCGTAGACCCAAGTCTCATCGCCAGTAATAATTTCTTTGTAGACGTCTTGATAGTCAGAAAGCATTGCTTCACACGTTTTAACGCGACGCTCTTTTTCAAAGAAATTGAGAAATTTCGGCACCAAACGTGATTTGAGTTTTCTGAGGCCCAAATGATCCTTCAAAATCGCTTGCACCGACCCAAATGATATTCCAACCATGTCAAAAAGGCCTCGAATGGTTAACCGACGATTTGCAAGCACCAATTCTTTGATTTTGTTGATGTGGCGATCATCAATCGTGGTCGTCCGGAGCGTTCCAAGTCATCAACACGTTCTCGGACCTTCTTTGAAGTCTTTGTACCACTTGCAAACATTTTTTTGAGACATATTCTCTTCACCGAAGGCCTTTTGCAACATTCGATACGTTTCAGCAGCAGAAATATCATTCCGCAAACAAAATTTAATAGCACTTCTTTGCTCAACAAAATTAGACATCGTGAAAATCGCCGAATGCACTTTTGGTACTTCAGAAACAAGCGTAAACAAAAAAAATAATTATGAGTTTGACATGTAATTTGGCGCAAATGTTAATGACATTCCTACCGATTTAAAAATAAAAAAGATTGGACGATTCGAATAAGGCGGGAAGTTTAAATTAAAAATTCATCTTACTTTTTGATCACAGTAGTATATAAATGCAAATATAAAAAATACTTTTATATATACATAATTTTTTTTTTCAAACTTTTATTTATTAAGATTTCGAATTTAAAAATAAATAAAAATGAGATAAAACAAGAACATCAAAGAAAGGTGAAGATTCAGGTTAAAATCAAAAATAAATACGATCAAAAATAAAGTATATAACAAGTAAATAAAACGAGGGATTACTCCTATTTAAAAGTTTCAGAAGAAGTCTAGTTCGTTGTCAATTATCAAAAGTTTATTTTTTATTTTATTTTTAAATTTATAAAGGAAAGGAATTTTTTTAACTCATTATCCAATAACGTGTTCCATAATTTAGGTCCTCTGATTGCAATCGAGAACTTAGCAGCAAAATAATATGCTTTTGGTTGGATATAATTGTTATTTGAATATCTTGTTGGGTATAAATTTTTCAAAAAATGAGTTATATAAAATGGGTCCCATTTTATTACCTACTTTGAACAAAAATACAAGAATATGAATAAATTAAGTTGAAATACGTTGAGTATTTTGAATTTATTTAAAAGAAATTTAGTGTGCGAGATGCGATCCACATTTCCAATAATTCTAAGAGCATGTTTTTGTTTAATTAAAAGTTTTTTATTTTTAGAAATATTAGTGCTGCACCAAGCAACGTTAGCGTAATTTAGATATTTAATTTAATATTTTGTTTGTGATGATCTTGAATTTTATAATACTCTTTTTAAGTCACAAGGTCTGAACAATTAAATATATCACTTTGTTAAATGTTTTAATAAACATTGAACATGTTTATTTATTTATTGTAAAAAAAAGTACAATAATGGAAATGGTTGTTTTTTATATTTAAGGTTTAACTTATTTATGTCATTTTTCACAGAAAATTTAAAAGGTATTTCACTTACTAGCAAATTAATTGCATCTCTGACAACTGTATTCCAACAAAATGATCTGATTTCGAAATACATTTGTTGTATATGAAAAACAGCGCTCTTAGTTACGGGGGAAGTAATTATTTTTTCATTTTTTTAACCATTTCAACAAGAACTTGTATTGATAATTGCCAACTTTGTTAAATTTCAACATGTAACTAAATTTACATAAAGAGATTTTGTACCTAAAACTTTGAATGCAAACTTTTTAATTTAAACATAGTTTCGCATACGACACTGTGTTTAAATTGAAAATATATATAGAAATATATATATATATATATATATATATATATATATATATATATATATATATATATATTTATATATATATATATATATATATATATATATATATATATATATATATATATATATATATATATATATATATATATATATTATATATATATATATTATATATTATATATATATATATTATATATATTATATATATATATACATATATATATATATATATATATATATATATATATATATATATATATATATATATATATATATATATATATATATATGTATATAAATATATATATATTCACATTATCTTAACAGTTACCGATTTTAGAAACTTTTGAATAATGACTAAAAAGTTGAATTCTCTTTTAAAAGATATTCTTTGGCTTTATAAGTTCCAATTTAGTTTTGTAATAACTTTTAAAAGCCGAATATATCTAATTATTTTTAGCTTGTATGTATGTTTTATAAGACAGTCAAAAATATTAATTTTATAACAGGCATGTGGTATTGGGTATTTTATAAAAAGCACATGGTAAAATTTCTATGCTGCAGCCAAGGTAACAGCATGGATTTTGCCTACCCTCCTCTAATAATTATTTTACAAAAATATGATCTTATAAAGATAAATTTTTAATTAAATGTCAAGTGCTACTAAAAAGAGTCAAATTTGATATTTCCAATTTATTTTTGCCTTTCCAATCCATGTTTTTGAATTACATATTTATACACTGTATGATTGTATCATACCACTGTATTATATGTACACAGTCCTGTATTACAGACTGTAGCTACAAAATATGGATTGGGTGGCCAATAAAACTTTCTATATGCCCTAAGATAAAGCCCAGAGAGGTTACATGAAACTTTTTCTGATAAAATCATAGCAAGCATAACTAAAAGAGTTTAGACACAATTTTTCACAAAAAATCTGTTTTTTAGTGTTTAGCACTTTATATTAAATATTATTTTCTATATAAAATATTATTTTTAGATGTTTTTGAGATATTATAATTTTTTTTCTAGTTTTTCAGAGAATATTGTTTTAATTAAAAAGTTGAGTAACATTTTTTGTATGTTCAAAGAACAACTTTAATCTAAGAAAAGTTCATTTTAAAAAGTAAAATATTTTTTTATTAACTAGTTGTCTATTTCTTAAACAGAAAGAATGCAGTAAAAAGTACACAGTGACATAACTCATTTTGGAGTAAATATATAGTTTAAACACTAGGAAAATAAAACCTCTACTTTGGTGCAATGAAGAAGATCGTGATTTCTAGAAATGTGTCACATTAAAATTAGTCGTTTTTAGTATTTGGATCCGTTTGCAAAAATTGAATAAAATAGAGTCATGAGAAAATGTGTCATCCATAAGATCCATAAGAGTTGATTAGGCATAAACACAAAGTATAAAAAAATAAAAATAAACGTTAAGTAAATACAAACTCTTTGAATATTTCGTATTGTAGCGTGTTTTAATTATGTTTAAAGAATTACTCAACAACCATTATTTAAAAAATCACCGGCTGCGATTTACCAATTAAACAAAATCATCTTCTGTTGGCATCACAACGTTTATGCGGTGACAAAAACAGCCCAAAAACTAGTTAAAGGAGCTGACTAACGGAAAAATTTTAACTAAAAAAGTTATCGGAGCGATTAATAAACGGAGCCTAAACGAAAGGATTAGAATACCATTTACTTTTCTCCGTTTTATAACCAGCCGTTTAGAGTTTTTTTCTTAACGGACACTAACTCTCCGTTAGTTTAACAGAGAGATGAGAATAAGGCTGCTGGTCAAAAAAGACCAGTTAAGAAAATACAAAAATAAAAAGTTACAAGTTGTAATTGAAATTTTTCATTAAGTTGTACAATCTACTTAAACACATTTCTTTTCAAAATAAGGTGCAAAATTAAGTTTAGAAATCCAGTTTTTCACATTTTAATATCATATAATATATTTGATCAAAGATTGCTATATTGCAATCTTTGATTTCATTCTAAAGTATAATCTTTGATTTACAAGAGAAAAAAAAATTAATTAATGATAAATATCTTAATATACTCTTTCATTGTAAATACTCTGCAATAAAATTTTAAGATGTAATATATAAATTCTTAACTTTTTTTAAGTAATATAATTTAAATTTAGCATTTGTTAAAAAGTTCACTTTAAACTGTAAACTATTATTTTTTTGTTGATAACTCTATCAGGTTCTGCTAGCAGTTTTTTAAAGTTGTTTATTTTTTAGATTGGTTGTGCAGTACAACAAATTTTATTTGTACTCTAGATAATAATGTTTCGTTTTTACCTTAATCAATGTTGGTGGAAACATGACGATCAGTTTCACCGGATTGTTTATTAAAAGTCACCAAAAAAAATTCATTGTGACTTATGAATTTCTTGGTGCGGTAAAAATTGGTGTAAGTTTTGGGTGCTACGGTTGCACAAGTTAGGTGAGTTGGTTTCATTCCATAACACAGTATTTACAATGCGTAGACTAAAGTTGAAAAATACTTTGCCAAAATAATGTTTAGTCCGTTAACCAGTATAAATTTGTTATATATATATATATATATATATATATATATATATATATATATATATATATATACATATATAAATATATATATATATATATATATATATATATATATATATATATATATATATATATATATATATATATATATATATATATATATATATATATAGATAGATAGATAGATAGATAGATAGATAGATAGATATATATATATGTATGTATATATATATATATATATATATATATATATATATATATATATATATATATATATAGATATATATATATATATATATATATATATATATATATATATATTGATATATATATATATATATATATATATATATATATATATATATATATATATATATATATATATATATATATATATAGATATATATATATATATATATATACATGTATGACAAATATATGTTTATATACATACATATATATATATATATATATATATATATATATATATATATATACATGTATGACAAATATATGAAGATGTATATATACATACATATATATATATATATATATATATATATATATATATATATATATATATATATATATATATATATATATATACATGTATGACAAATATATGTATATGTATATATACATATATATATATATATATATATATATATATATATATATATATATATATATATATATATATATATATATATGTATATGTATATATATATTAAAATATATATGTATATGTATATATATATTAAAATATATATGTATATGTAGATATATATTAAAATTGTTTACAAAGTATAGCATATAATAAAAGTTAACAAATGTTGTAATATACAGAAAAAACTCTTTCCATTATATGGTGCCTAAATTTATTATTATTTTCTTTTTTTTGTCATTACTCTCAGAAAAAAGAAAAGAGAAATTTGCCTGTAATTTATATAGTAAAGCATCATACCTGCACATTAGCCAAAGAATTGGACTAGGTAGAGAATAAACTGCATTATTTCTAATTGCACCATTATGTTTTCTAGTGTTTGAGCGAGTTGTGTCAGCATATATATATATATATATATATATATATATATATATATATATATATATATATATATATATATATATATATATATACATGTATGACAAATATATGTATATATACATACATATATATATATATATATATATATATATATATATATATATATATATATATATATATATATATATCTTTATGACAAATATATGTATATATATATATACATCTATGATCAGCTATGATCTGGTCTTTTAAGTTATAATATTCCACAAGACTTTGGATAGCCAGTGCTTGATCTTTCCCTTTGGAGGAGGGTACTTCAAGTTTTCCCAGAAGAAATTCAAGTGAGTGGGTCTCTGGAGAGAAAACACTAATTGCCAACCTTTCTACTGTTTCCGAAATATTTACCTCTGTCCTGTACTGCTTCACCAACTTTGTGTCAAAGTGAAGAACAAGTTTTAAGCCCCTTACCTTATGCAGGTTCTGCTCTCTCACTATAGGTGCATCATTCTCTATAATTTCATGGTTTTTCTTGCCATCTGTGACTTAGAAATGTTCAAAATGTCAGTATCTACTCCCCCAGCTTGGAATAGAGAAGACAACATGGCTGTTTCAGCTCTCACACTAACTTGATACCTAAAAAAAATACAGGGTATTGTCATTTTTTAAATTATGTAACATGTAAGTTGTTTAAACTTGAAGTTTTATATATACTTTAAATATACTTAACGTTTTTATATATAAACTTATTTACCTTGTCATTAATGGAATCCACTTATCCAAAACATCATTCAGAACGAGTTGAAGACAAATATTGGTTGAATCACACAACATTTTTTTTTTTTTTACAGGAGGAGTTTAAAAGTCTGAACCATAATCTGTTCCACTACACCTACTGGAGAATTTCTGCTCAAAATTTCTCAAAGCTTCTTCTTCTGCTGCTTTTTTCAGTTTTTGACTTTTTTTTTTTGTTCAACAATTGCTTTCAGTCTCTCCTGCTGTTGCTCTTCTTCTTCCATCTTCCTCAGCAGACTTTTCATTCTTTCCTCACCTTCAGCAACTATTTCAACAAATGCTTTGTCATTTTTGTAGGACATTTTGACCATGTCTCCTTTCAAACATCTTTTCAAAAAAATTGAATCTTCCTTTACAGCCTCTTTACTCCTTCTAGGATCTTGGCTAATTAACTTGAAAATGTTTTCCTTCTGTTAAGGAAACAAAACATTGGCTTTGTCTAAGAACTCTTAGGTATGTTGGCTCATGGTTTCTTTGCTCATCTTTAAGGTTCTCATCTTTAAAATTTTAATATACTGGGTATACAGAACAATGATTCTATTCCTTAAATAAAAGTTACAACGTTTAAAAAATGTCAACGTTTTAAAATATAGTATAAAAACTTATGTAATTATATTTCGCAGATAAATGTTTCACAGAATACTTAATTTTTATGAGAGATTTTTACAAGAGAAAATTGCTCTAGGATATTTAGTAACTTACTTAATCGATCGTTCACTAATGATAAAATTTTCATCAAAGCCTGCCTTGTTCTAAATGTTAATCGGTTCCCTTATGATGCACACAATTGTTATTTCGTTTCTGCAATCAGCATAACACATTCCACCACTTCATTTAGGTTTGCCTGTACTCTCCAGAGGAAATCCAATTTTAGATTCTTTTAGATTCGACAAACTTCCCCACCGATTGGAAGTCTATTTGGAGAAAATATCTGGAGAGGGTACCACAACATAAAGAATTCTTCCTCTACTAGCTTTTCCAACATGCCCTGCACTTGCCATATTTAATACTTTTTTCTATATTATAAAATACAAGAGAATTAATCACAATTAAATGTCATATTACAGAAATGATCACAATGTTTTTATATATATTTTACATATATGTAAAAATTGTTACAATTAAATTTATATTACTCAAATTAGAATTAAATAGCAGTATACAATATATACTGCTAATGTTTTTCAACATCCTAATAACTGATGTTTTATTAAATAATATATTTGCAGAGTTTTAATCATAAAATGCAAAAAAAACTCTGTAAACTCATTAAAATTTATATGAAACATTTTTCTAAATTACCTTATTCAGCTTAACAATCATTTTTAGCCCAGATATTTTTATAGTGGTTGACTGGGATGAAATAAGGATGATTGACATAGTGCACAATATTAAATTCGAAATACAAAATTTTTCTGGGACACCCTAATATATATTTATATGTATATATATATATATATATATATATATATATATATATATATATATATATATATATATATATATATATATATATATATATATATATATATATACTATATATATATATATATATATATATATATATATATATATATATATATATATATATATATATATATATATATATTAGGGATATGACTTTTTAATTTTTTTTCAAATAAAATGTTTCCTGTATCATAAATCGATGAACTTTTACCTAAAATCATGAAAAAAGGCCCAAATAGCTTTCTGCAACAAAAAAAGGTCACCCCCAAAATAAAAATTTGATTTACCATTTTTATACATGCATTTTTGACCGATGTTTTAATCTTAAGCTTAATTCTCAGCTTAATTCTATTTATTTCATTATTTTGTTGTGAATTTATAAATATAACGCCACACGTTACCATGGCAACGAAACGGCCGTGTGCCGGCAAATACTTGGAATTGTTATGTGATGACGTCATTGTGTTACCACGGTGATATAGACGACTGTAACAGACTGTAGAAGATTATAGAACTTAGTAGAACATTCTGGAAGCTCTAAATAATTATATAAGCGAGCTGCTGTCAGAGCTCAGTGTTGATAATGTGAATAGTTCTATGAAGTACTCTGCGTGTAACTGAGCTAATAAGGAACTACTGTAGCGAACTAAAGACGCTGTAAGTGTACGAAGTATAAGTAGTTGTAGCATTATCGTTAGGATACGGACTGGATTATCGAACTGTTATCAACATTGACTGGATTATCGAACTATAATTGGATTACTATACAGTTAAAGTATTTTATTAATTAAACGACTTTATTAAACGGATATTTACGCTCAGCTATCCGTAAAGTCGTAACAATATTATATGATGTCTCACAAGAAAAGTCATACCACAGTAACAAAGAACAAGAAGACTTGGACTAAAAATTTGGTGAGATTTCAAGAGTCACACAGAAGAAGAGGAAGCGTGGCTGTAGAAGAACATTCACTCGATGAAAAATCCAGAATACCACTTCAATTGCAGATCGTAGGAAGATACCAGTTTCTCGGAGCATATGTTAAAGGAAGAAAAGAACGAATAGACCAAATTTCTAAGGAAATTACAAAATTGTGGGACAATAAACTGAATTTTCCACGTGTGTCTGATCAAGTGATAAGAGCAAAGCTTATGAAGGTGCTGAAGGTCTATGATGAATGTGTCAAGCGTGGAAAATATGATGTTCTCAATGCATTATTTGACATCACGAAAGTGAATGGCCAGTGGTTATCCTCGGAAGATAAACGTTTATACCACCTACAAAAAGAAAGTAAAGGACAGGTGGGGTACTCAACAGGACAAGTGGCAAGTAAAGAAACCATTCACCCTTCCAAGAGAAGGAAAGTCCAGTCTGGAACAGCAATACCTTCCACATCACAAGTCCTGTCTACCACAGACAGTGGTACTGAATCTGAAAACTGCAAAAGTAAGAGTGAAGATGATGAAGACGACGACGGTGATAAAGACGATGATGAGGACACTCAGAAAAAAACTAGAAAGCACTACAAAAGTAAATTTGCTGTAAGTATGGTTACATCAAGTGGAGTTTCCACAAAGAAAGCTGCTAAAATATGCAATGTATTATCACAACAAGGTATTGATATTCCAACTCCAAGTCAATCAGCAATTTACAAGTCCATATTCAAAGAGGCAGGTAAATTAAAAAAAGAAATGATACAACAACTTAAAATGGAACAGTGGTCCTTACACTTTGACGGCAAACGAATAGATGATAAGGAATATCAGGTAGTTGTACTTCAGAATGAAAGAACTGACGTGAAACTTGATGCACTGCGTTTAAAAGATGGCAAAGCTGAAACTGTTGCTGAAAAAATTGCCAAACTTATTGATGAATACAATTTGTGGAATTCAATTAAGATGATCATTACTGATACAACAAACGTCAATACTGGGAAGAGAAATGGAGTTGTTGTGAAGTTGCAACGTATGTTTAAATTAAAGGGTGTCACAATACCACAATTTATCGGTTGTCAGCATCACGTACTAGACAGGATTCTCCGTCTGGTGATGGACGAAGAACTTGGGGGTGATACCAAATCTCCAAACATTGAATACCCATTTGTGTCTGAACTGTTGAATAAGTATGATGAACTGAAGGATAAGTTTGTGAATGGAACTGTAGAAATTCTTGATAAATCAGGGTGGAGAGACGATATGAAGTTTTTGTACCATTTAACAAGAGTGTTTAGGTTCTATGAAGAACAAAGAAACTTCCCTCTGATTCACTTTCAGAACATTCCTAATATGAGCAATGCCAGATGGAACTCAAGAGCCATTCTCGCTATTCTGGCGTTCATTCTTATGCCTGAAGCGAGAAAGAATTTGGAGAAGGTTTGCAGGTTCATTTCATATGAGTGGGCAGAACATTGGTTTAGTAGTCAAAAAGGCATTGCAGTCATTCAAAAATCACTGGAAGAAAGAGCCATCCGTCATCGACATACCACGAAGTAATCAGATAGCTGAACGTGCAATCAAGTTGATGCAAGACCTGTATGCTTCCTGCAGAAAGAAAGACAAACTGCAACTTCGATTCATTCTAAGTAATAAGCGCTAGACTCTTTATGAGACGTGAGCATCATGTGACCCATGTACTAAACACAGTAGGCCTATAGACACAGACAGTTATGTATATTGTTGTACTAGACGCTTTGATACTGTTAATTTTGTAATACTTGTATAATTATATATCACATAATGTTTTTTGTTATATCACAGTACATGTTGCATAAATAAATAAAATAACAACAGGAGTATGACTCTTACAACATCTTCAGCCTTTAATATTCATTTACTGTACAAAAGTGTACCTATTGAAAATTCGATTTTTTGGTTTTGGGGTGACCTTTTTTCAAAATATGTCAAAATGAAACATCTATTCGTTCTTTTTACATAAAAGTTCATTGAATTACGATACAGGCCTAGTAGGTTGCAAAAAAGTCATATCCCTAATATATATATATATACAGGGGCGCAAAAAGCATTTTTTGGCCTAACTTCGATAGCTAACATTCAGAAATGGAGCAAACTCCAAACATATATAAGATTATACTTATGTCAAACAAGGATGTTTTGCAAAAAGTTGCGATCTTGGAGCTTGGGAACAAAAAAACCCCAATATTTTGTCCCCCTCCCCGCCCCAAACGTGAGAGCAACAAGTTGATGAAACATTTTTTGAACTATTTTCAACTAGACTTATATTCATCGACCAATTTTAAATTCCACACTAAAAAATTTTAGCGTTCAAAAATTATGACCATATAAAATTTAAACTATATAAAAGTTTATACCCTTTCAATTTGAGGGGGTAACAAATTTTATTTTGTCATAATTTTTGAACGCTGAGAAATAATATTATGAAACTTAAAATTTGTCGATGAATATAAGTGTAGTTGAAAACAGTTCAAAAATTGTTTCATCAATTTGTTGCTCTCACGTTTGAACCGGGGGAGGGGGGAAATGTTGGGGCTATTTTGTTCCCAAGCTCCAATCGTCGTAATTTTTTTTTCAAAGCATCCTAATTTGACATAAGTATAATCATTCAAATGTTTGGAGTTTGCTCCATGTCTGGAAGTAGCTAGGAAATATACATATATATATATATCTTCTTAATCTTAACATATATAAAGGGCAATGTGTGTGTGTTTGTTTGTTTGTTCTCTATAGAAATCCAAACCGCCGGACCGATCTCGATGAAATTTGGCATGGGGGTAGTCCTCGAGGGGGAGAAGGTTCTTAGCTGGGTTTTGACCCCGTACCCCGACCCCCGGGGTCATGGGGACCATTTTTTTGGCCCATTTTTGGGCCCGTTTTTGTGTACAGATATCAGGTAAGCCAGTTTAAATATTGGCCCGGGCAACGCCGGGTAACTCCAGCTAGGTATATATAAAGGGCAATGTGTGTTTGTGTGTGTGTTTGTTTGTTTGTTTGTTCTCTATAGAAATCCAAACCGCCGGACCGATCTCGATGAAATTTGGCATGGGGGTAGTCCTCCAGGGGGAGAAGGTTCTTAGCTGGGTTTTGACCCCGTACTCCAACCCCCGGGGTCAGGGGGGCCTAAAAAATGGGCCCCCTGACCCCGGGGTCAGCTAAGACCATTTTTTGGGCCCATTTTTGGGCCCATTTTTGTATACAGATATCAGGTAAGCCAGTTTAAATATTGGCCCGGGTAACGCCGGGTAACTCCAGCTAGTAATATATATAAAGGGCAATGTGTGTTTGTGTGTGTGTTTGTTTGTTCTCTATAGAAATCCAAACCGCCGGACCGATCTCGATGAAATTTGACATGGGGGTAGTCCTCGAGGGGGAGAAGGTTCTTAGCTGAGTTTTGACCCCGTACCCCGATCCTTGGGGTCAAGGGGGCCCAAAATTGGTACCAATTTTTGGGCCCATTTTTGGGCCCATTTTCGTGTACAGATATCAGGTAAGCCAGTTTAAATATTGGCCCGGGCAACGCCGGGTAACTCCAGCTAGTATATATATATATATATATATATATATATATATATATATATATATATATATATATATATATATATATATATATATATATATATATATATATATATATATATTATATATATATATATATATATACATATATATATATATATCCCAGCTAGCAAGCTCTCATTTGCCCAACGTTGGGCTTATGCATGGCCCAACGTTGAAATTCGATGTTGGCCCAATGCAGGTTTGATCATTGGTTAGGCATTGGCCCAACGTTGTATAAAACATTGGCCCCATTTTTGTATACAACGTTTACCCAACGTTGTATACAACATTGACCCAACATCATATGTAACATTGGGCCAATATTGTATAAAACGATAAAAAGAATAAATACTGCTTTATGAAACTTTTACAAATCTTTTATAAGATAGTATACTAATAATACTAATACTTTTAGTGCAGATTCTTTGCTAGACTTGGAGTGACAGTGGTGCATAAATTTTGTAAAAAAATGTTGCTCAATATTACTCGATACGATGTTCTTCCATATCCAATAAATAATAGTCTGATAAAATCATAAAAAAATTACTACAAGATTTTTTGAAAACATGATCATTAACTAATAGAAAAATTACAAAACAAAAAAATGTCCATTGGAACGAATTATCAGTTGGAATTTTTAATCCACCACGATCTAAAAATTTTGAAAACTGACTATATATCTGATAACAGAACGTTTTTTGATCTAAAAGTTCATAATCAGCTCGTTTTTTTATCATTTCGTGTAACATAACCAGCAATGTGAATAAGTGACATTTTGACTACATCAGCAATAGAAGATTCTAGATCTTGCAAGTTATCAAGAATTTTGCAGCAGTATTCAATCAATTTGTAATTTCATAACGCACATTGATAACCAGACTTCACATTAAAATAGTCAATATCTATATTTTATTTCAAAAGTAAAGATGCATGTTTGATACGTAATTTTTCAATAACTTGTTGAGCAGTAAGAAAATATGTACCACTAGAACCTTGAAAAAGTATACTATATTCTTTTTCCAGGTGACCTAATGTAAATTGACCAAGAAGTATATAGTTTTGCGTAGTGTTAAGTAAATATCTTCATAAATCTACTAGTCCATAACAAGTTTGATGTATACAAGTTAAAGTATTTTTAGAAAGCTGTTTTATACGTTTACCTTAAGGACCTCCATTTTAAGTGCCATATCACAAAATTGTAGTATTAAATTTAAATGTTTGTCATCAGAATTATTGATAACAGCCTGCAAAGGATCATTATGCCTTGTATCAGCACCAATGGGTTTGACATTTAAAATTTTCCACCAAATAATGACTTTATTGATAAATATAGCGTTGTTGTTAATACCACTATGAATCATGTCAGGATGTTGCAAAATAGCATGGTAAGTTTTTTCAGAAAATACTCTTAAAACCGTCAATACACACTGTTGTTAAACAGGTTTAGAAGAAATAAAAATTGCATTCAGGTCAGATAACTTTAGAAAGCTTCTGGAATCTGCATTATAAAGCTGCTTAAAATGAGTCCATTTTGCAATCCTGGTTACTCCGTTATCATCAAATATTAATTCCTGAGTTTTTTCAGTTAACCAAAGATTACAGGTTTTTTTTCATGAGGTGTACAAAATCACAAAGTAAATACTTTCCATCTACAGTTAACCATGGTTTTCCCGGAGCGAATGTGTACATTTTAAAAAAAGCCTGATTGACACGATTTCTTTCACATAATAGCTTTTACATTTGCACTCACTGAATCAATTGTTTGATAGGTTAAATTAAAAATCAAAAGGTAATTTTGATATTGTTATAATTCTAATTAAAACTTTTGGATCCCCGTTTAAACAAGCAGCCATAATCCCTAACAGTGTTTTGGACAACTCCACTGGGTTATCCTCCGATCTACCAAAAATAGTTCCACCATGGTAAAGAAAACTATTTTTAACTTATTTCATTATGTAGTATGATACATAATTTCTGCTTATCCGTAAGAAAGTAAAAATTGAATAAATAAATTTGTTTTCATTAATATAAGAAATTTTTGAAGTAACTCGGGTCAGTGTTAAAATAGCAGGAAGTTGATAATCATTTAAACGATTATATAATCATTAAGCGATTATATAATGCCCTTGATGTTGAAAAATATACAAAAGAACGTATAGGTATTTCAGGTGTATAAACTTTATCTTCAGCTGTTTTTGGTCCCATAACTGAAATCTGTTTCATAATTACTTCTTTTTTATTTTCCATTTTAAAGGAGCTTAAAAAACGAAGTATCTCATCAAACTTAGACCAGGTGTCAACAGTTATGATTCGATTTACTGTTAAGATAGAAATGTGACACTTAATCCCTTAATGAAATGTTTCAAAGGTAAGATTTTCATAAATTTTAATTACGAAAAAAGTATTCTATTAAAAAATTGCAAAGACTGTTCAATAACATAGCCATCAACCATAAAGGGCATAACTGGATATTCGTGATCACTGCTATTGATAAGCTTGTTTTTAATGTCACAAAAAGTAGCTTTATCCCTTTTAAGAAATGTGTCTAGCTCATCATCTAATGTACTTCTAATGCCACTTAAAGATCTTTTGGTAGTTCTTTCAGTTGGATTAACAGTTGGAATTTGAGATAAAGGCATTCCCAGCCAAACAGAAGGAAGATTTTTTGGTCGACGTTTTCCTCCACGCGCTATAACTGTATCAAAATTTGGAGGCCAGTGTAACTCACAGATAACAGTATACTTGGTAACAACCAAATTAGAATTTGGAATAGCTTTTATCCATTTTTGACGCTCAACTTTATCACTTGGAAACCAATACACTAATATTTTATTAACTTCACTAGATATTTTATTTTTTTCACTGCGAAAGTTGGTGTGACAAGCATACGCACAACATTTATTTGGCATGATGATTTAGTTTAAATTTTATAAACATATTATTTGCTTTGAATTAAATCTGAAAGTCCATATTTAAATTATTTAAGTTTATTAACGTTGCATTATATTCCATAATTTAAATATATATTATAAACGATATAACATTTTATTTAGTCTAAACATGGAAAAATAACTTTTTTTGCCGTAAAAAAGTCCGCCTCCACGAAAAAATCCGGTTGTGCGATAAATAGTGCTATGAGTAGTAGAGAACGCTAGTGTAGATTATTTGGTTTTAAATAAAAAAAATTTTGAGTAATTTTGATAATGGCTAAGCTACTTGTTATTGAATCGCGTTTAGGTAACTATGGTAATGGTATTTGGTGCCAATGATTATCATCTTTTCTTCCACCATTTCTATCATATCCCTGTATAAGCTATGCTTATTTGTCTTTCTGCACAAATATTCGTTGTTTCTTTAATTATGCACCTAAGAAACATAACGCATTGAAAGTAATTGTGTTATGCAAAATTGAAACTGAAAAAATAACTTTTTTAAACCACTTACCAATAGCAACATATGCAATCAACATTTTTCTTATTCCAATTTTTTGTCCTTTCCCTACGTTGTTTAATTTTATAGCTGGGCTATTTTTAATAACTATTCTTAGTAAATAACATATACAACCTCTTATATCTTTAACTCTAATTTGTCCCAAATAATCAACCAGCAAAAATATACAACTTTCCAATAATTAAAGTTACTTTTGGTTAGATTTAAATTAATATAAAATCTCATTTACAAAAAACCTTCAAAGAGTATTTTGTTTAAAGTACATAAATTGCATAAAGATATCAAACGAAATGCATGAACGAATCATAAAACAAAATTAATTGCTTAAGTATTTTCTTGTCTTTTTTTTTTTTTTTTTCGAGTACTTCAATTCACTAATGCTTTTAGTGGCAATAACACTCAATCAAGCAAATCATTATTTGGCATATCTTTGTTACTCTTTCTAATTATGCTTAAAAATGAAATTTGATGTGTTTTTTAGTTCCCCTATTTGCACTTCAATGCTTGCCAATCCACCGTGTGTTTTGGGGTGGCCAAAATGCAAAAAAAATTTGTCTCAGATTTTTGAAAACTAAATTCATACTGCTTTAAAATACTGAGATTAAGGAAAATAAAGAGTACTTTTACTCTGGTGATAGTAATCCCAGAGAAGTGACCATCAAAGTCAAAAATGGTTGCCAAATTTAAGTTTTCAAAAAACGTTACATGTTTTTGTTTTTCTTGTAGTGTTTCGCGAATAATTTTTTTTTCTGCTAATTTATTTATATATTAAAGAGTATCAAATTATATACGTCTTAAGATGCTTAAGAAAAGAAAACTTTTTTCTTTCAATTTTCACGATGTTTTAAGCCGAATAAAAAAGTTTAATTTACAACTTCCAACTTCCGTGAACTCACTAATAATAAAGTATCAAAAGGTATTGACCAAACTATTATTAAATAACGTGGAATTTAGTCTATTTTTAATAAATTTAAAATTTTAAAGATTTTACAACTAAAGATATTATTAGCTTTTTCGAATATTCAACAAAAAAAAAAATATAAACAATGCTTTACTTTTCATAACTTCTCGAGTTTGCATGAGTGATGGTAAAAAAGACATCTTGGTACAAAAGTTAAATAGAGTTGAATCAAATTACCAAAGATTTTGAAGAGATTCATCAAGAAACACAGTCTGGTCTACAGGGTAATCACTTGAAAGTCAGTGATTAAGAGTCAAAGTAGATTTACAACCACTTATGAATCATACAGCTAAAAGAATTGTAAAAATGAGGCAAAAAGAAATAATGGATTATTTGGATATTAGTAACAAACTAAGTGAAAATATGTTGCTTTTAAACAGTTGTGGTGTGAAGGGATTGACTGGGCAGACTTTGTACAGCCAAGCATTTTCCGATTCTGTTGACAGTCAAAATTCAAGCATATTTACAGTTGTAACCACACCTTAGGCTTAGTGCGTCAAATTCAAAAAATGACTTTTTCTAGACCAGCTTAATGCCTCTTAGTGTATGATTTTGTAGGCCAATTGAATTTCATCAAGGAAACTACCGTAATCGTTTTAGGAAAAAAATGTCAAATAGAAATACAAATTTTGGATTTGCATTCAGTGAATATTCAATTGGTTAATGGAAAGTTTGCTATTATTGATTTCAACTTTATTTTGTGCATGATTGATGGAAAGGTTTTAGCAATTATAACAAACACATCATTAACGCAGTACTGTTGTATTTGCGGAGCTACACCCACTGCAATGACTTGTTTGAAGTTTTTAAGTAGATTTACAGCAAAAAAAGGTACACTTATCTATGGGATATCTCCGTTACATGCTTGAATAAGATTTCCAGAAAGTCTTTTACATATTTTATACCGACTCGAATTCAAACAATGGAGAGTAACCAAAGAATTCAAGACAGTATACGATAACAAAAAGAAATTTATCCAGCAGTTAATGTTAAAAAAGGAAGCATCTTCGAGTTGATCTTCCCGCAGTTAGTGGAGCAGGAACATCTACCACCGGAAATGTTTGCAGAAAAGCGTTCTTTTACCCAAAGGAACTAAGCGAAATATTAGGGTTGATAAGACAATCATTAAAATTTTCAAAAATATCTTAATTGCAATAAGTTGTCAGCAATCATCGAATCCAGAGTTATTTGAGCTATACTGTAAAACAGTACACCGTCGATATTTAGATCTGTATGATTGGTATAAAATGCCGTCAACAGTTCAAAAAGTTCTTGCACATCGAGAAGAAATAATGATAAACTCGCCAGTTCCCTTGGGAGTTTTAGCCGAAGAAACATCTGAATGCCAAAACAAATATTACAGACGACATCGTGAACTACATGCTCGTAAATGTTCAAGACAAGCAAACTTTGAAGACGTTTTTGACAGTGCAATGAGATCATCCGATCCTCTTATTAGTTCGATCTTCTTGGAATCTAGACGGACGAAGAAAGTCGCGACTAGTTGTTCGGAGTTGTCCCCTAAAAAAATAGTCATTAGGGCCCAACAAATATTAAAAATTTTTCCTTCATTAAATTAACTATAAAAAAAAAAAATTTGTACTTTTATAAAAAACTCTTAAAATTGGGTCAAAACGCAGCGCCGCCCAGGTGTTTGAACTAAATAAGTTAATAAACTGTTAGTTTAAATGACATAAAGAAAAAAAATTAAATAAAAGTTATTACTTTCTCCAAAACTATTTTTGGCCACCCATTTGTATAAAACTACGACATAGTGTAATTGTGCCAATAATACCAGCATATCTTTAGGCGATATAATTTTATCTTGTAACAATAGAGCTAATATTCTTAAGAAAGTATACAACAAATTACTTACAACATTTGAATTTATGAAAGTAAATACAATAATTATTAATAAAGCAAACAAAATTTAAGACAGAGGGGCAACGTTTTAATGATAAAAATATATACTAGCTAATGAATATTTTTATGATCTATGGAATTTGCTGGTGTGCATTCAATTTCTGGCACTGACACACAAAACAGTTCTCGTTAACGTTTGAGATACAGATTGCATTGTAAAAAAAAAAAAATTATATTAAAACAATGTTTCTCTAATGTTTGTAAATAATTTTTTTAAATATTTTTATTCCGAATATTAATAATAATACAACTTTTAAAAATAACATCATTTATAAAAATATTGTATTACCTTAACCAATTAGAAAAATCTAAAAAAACTTTTCTATAATGAATAATAAAGAATCATCTGCAACTGTTAAAACTTTAAAATATGAATATTATTGTTTCTTTCGTAAGAGTTGATTTCAAATGGATTTCAGAGTTGGTGTAAGCTTTTATGTGTTGAATATTGCACAATAAAATGTTCATTTAAGTTGAGTTTTTTGATTTTATTTGTTTTTAATGATTATTTATTGATTCAATCTTATAATTCAATCAATTATTATAGACTAGTCTGGTCTTAAAATAAAATGCCTGTTAATATTAGAAAGCTCTACATAAGTAGAATTTAGATTCTAGTAACATCACTTTTTGTACACTGTGGTAATATGTTAGTAGATAATGTTTCACAATCAAAGTCAGAAAAAATCAAATAAAAGAAGCATATTTGAATTGTGAAACATCATCTTCTGACAACCATAATGCCACTGTATTAATCATATATAAAATTGGGTATCTAATGATGTACATTTGTATCTAGTGATGCACAATTTGCAGGTACTATTAATACATTTATGAACTATTTTTGTGTAAGATCTTACAGTTATTTTTTTTTTTTTCAATACTTATTACTGTATGACATTTCAAATGCTTGATTTATGTAATAAAGAAGACATTTTAAATATCTTCTTTATTAAAAATATCAAACATTTAAAATGTCAATACAGAAAATACAGTATTGAAAAAAAATAATAATAACTGTAAGATCTTACACAAAAATGATTTGATCAATGCCTTTATTTTTACATTGATAATTTAGATAGTAGTAAAACGTATAAACACATTATTTAAATGTTAATTAATATTTTATTATTTATAAAAAATAATAAGTCACAAGAACCTTTTGAAGTTAACTTCTTATGAGGTAACCTTCTAAGATACTTAGAAATTAATAAATTTATTTTGCTAATTTTTATAATTTAAATGGAAAGATAGTAATCAAAACCTTTCTTTATAGTGTAAAACGATGCCGTTCCTTAAAAATGTTATGCAACAAGTTTCAAAAATATACCAATTAAGATTATCCGCAACTTTATTGGCCGAATATTGGCTCAACAGCGCTACGGCATTAGTCTAAGAACAGAATTTATAGCAAATTATTGAGCCCATACTACATTTTCTAATGAACATTTGAATTGGGCAAGAGAACAGTGATTGAAAGTACTTTTTAGTGATTAATTTAAGTTTATTTGGATCTAATAATATTAGATATGTCCGTCAACCAAAAGGTTATAAAAGCTATCGTAAATACCAGCTACCAACAGTAAACCACAGAGGTCAAAACGTTATGAACTGGGCTAACTTTAATAGAGATTGTATCGGTCCTATCCATTTGATTGATGGAAAAATGGACAAAAATGTATAAAACATATAGTTAAGGATGTTATGCTACCACATGCTAAAAACAAAATGCCTCAAAGAAGGATGTTTTAGCATGACATTGACCCAAAGCACACTTCAAACCTTGTGAAAAACTTTTTCAAAACCAAAGAAATTCAATTACTTGAATATCCGTAGCAAAGTCCTGATTTTAATTCTATTGAATGTCTATGTAAACTCAATGATCGAAATATTTGAGGTCAAAAACCAATAAGTAAATGTGATTTATTGAATACTCAGAAACAAGAATGGGGAAAAATCTAAATTATTTTGATTATGAAGCTGGTGGACTCAATGCCTTGTCACTGTTAAGCAGTAGTCAATGCTAACCCAGTAAACATTGAACAGTTGGTAAGTAATTGACCCGATCCTAATAACCAACTATTAACTAAAGATAGGCAAACAGTTGGCTATTTAGTTGATACCGTGAAAAAAACGTAACGCTTTTACCAACACTCTGCAAACTGTATTATAAACTATTGGTACCATTAACGGCCCAATAGTAGTAAAACAGATGGCTAACAGTTGGTACCATTACCGGCCCAACTATATGCTTTTTTTAATTCGCTTTTTCACTTTAATTGAAAGTGTAAATTTTATAAATGTTTACAACTATCTTTACAACTTGCTTGGCATTAGAAAATTTTGTTGTTGTTGTTGACCTGTGTAATAATACAGTAATAATCATTGTAATAATAACAGTAGTAACAACAGTAATAACAGTAGTAACAACAGTAATAACAGTAGTAACAACAGTAATAACAGTAGTAACAACAGTAATAACAGTAGTAACAACAGTAATAACAGTAGTAACAACAATTACAACTATTAATAATATAATAGCAACCACAATTATAATAATAACAGTAGAAATTTACAACAGTAACAACAATAAAAAACTAACAGTAAGCAAACCCTAACACGGGTTATGAGTAATTAAACCATTAATAACAAAAACACATTAATAACTTGATATATTATCTAAAAAATTAAATACAAAATTATCTATAAACAATATTTTAACTGTGACTCCCTATCGGCAATGTCATTGCTTATCGTTAACAACATAAAGACCGCATTAACATCAGTTAAGTTTCTTTTTAATATCTGTCAAAACAAAGGTACCAGAAAGAGAAAGTCAAGTAAAGCCTGCAAATACCTAAAAAAAGAAATAGAAAAAAAGATACAACTTTTATTAAAAAAACGTTATTTGCATTTTATTGTTAGCGGAATTAGGATAATAATATAATAGAAAATATAAAGAATAAAAAAATATTTATACAGTCTAGGTCGATCAACATAACACACAGTAACAATAGCGCATAGAATAAAATATTTGTAAGTGCACATTACTGTGTCTCCAGAGTAATTGAAAAAGAAAAGATTATAAAAAGGCGAGACAACACAATGTAGTACCGCTGGCAAAAAAAAAACACCACAACTTGATAAGATATTTTATTAACTAAAATACTTGGACTAAAAAAGATTTTATTTATTGCAATATTTGAACAATCAATATATAAATGGTCATTATCAATTGTAGTATTAAGAAAAACGTAAGAGCTCAGTAATTACATAAGTTTTATTAATTCTCCCTCTCATTTAAGACAGAGAGGAACAGAAAGAAAGTGTTTCCGAAGCAGCTTGTTAAAAAAAGTAAAAAAACACGCAATAAATATTAACTTTTATTATGTTACCGGTAAATAAAATTATTTTTACCTTGATTTAATTTCCTGCATTTCTAAATTAAACTACAGCTTCTCTCTAACTGCTCTTACTGTTGACTAATGATTAATTGAGTAAATTTCATATCATATTAAATTTACAAAATTAAAACCATGTTTCAACAGTAAGCAAACTAATCAAGTGATGACAATCAATGCAACTAAAAAAAAAAAAGAACACAATTATGTTTAAAATTATAAAAAAAATTAAAATCATTTAAATTTAAAACTGTTATTAATTGTTACTATAAATAGTAAAATCCGTAACTTGCTTTGTTTTAAATTGTCAAAAATAAAATCAAATTAACAGACATTAACACTGTGTAATAACAACGTTTGACACTGAATTCTGGCAAGTCACTGAATAATTACAATGTTTGACACTGAATTCTGGCAAGTCAGTTTTCTGCTTACTGAGTAGCATTTCTTATATTTCAACAACGATTAACTTCAGCTTGCCTAGATCTATCTCTTTTACTTGACAAAAACTATTTTCAAAACGCCTATTAGCATTTACATTAATATTATCCTAATATCATCCTCTTTCACTATTATCATTTCACTATTATCATTAAACATATTACCAGTAATATTACTATTGTTACAACTAAATAATAAAAAAATGTAAAAGAATCTGACAAATTGTGATCTTTTCTAATCAAAGACGATATTTAAACCTAAGATTTATTGAAATCCATATCTTTTTATGTTTATATACATAAGTGGTTTATCAAAAGTATTAAATAACATTTATTTATATCAATTATCTTTAATTTAACACAGAATCTAGACTACAATACACAAAATTATTAAGTAAGTGATCAACAAATTACAGTCAGTTTTCCATGTTAAATACATAAAATACATATCTAATATAAAATAAATCCAATGTAAAAGAAAATAAAAATAGTAAACTTACTCAAATCAGCACCAGTTATACTGTCTAAAGTAAATATAAAACACTTCAGTTATTTCCAATTGCACTAAAAAATAGCTTTCAGCTCTTTCCAATTGTACTAAAAAATAAAACAAAACTTTCTTAGGTAAGTTGCATAGTTCTTAAGAATTTGAAAACAAATAAGTAAAAAACCAAGAACAAACATTAATTTATTTATTAAAACTACTATATTTAAATAAATTAATTTAAACAAAGAACAACATCAATTCTCCTTAAAGGCTAAGAAAAATTTTTCAGCTCAAATTTGCTTGCAGACCTTGCTTGTAAAACCATGTGAATAAGAAACACATTTAGAAAAGTCCAGAAACTAATTAAAAATGACATATGCAACATTGAAGTTTAGGCTGGACTAATTATTAGGAGACGTTTTTTAAAAATTCATACAAATTTACAACACTTTGTTCTTCTATATCGCATAAATCCATCATATGATAAATCTGAAATGAAAAAATGTAATAAATAAGCAAATACAAAGAAAAACATTATATATGAATCGATAAATAAAATCCCTTGGGATTTTATTTATCGTATTATTTCCTTTACATTCATTACAAAACCATTTTAAGTTAACGGAAAGATTTGGTGCACAGATAAATTTAAATTCATTTTCTGATAGATGATAACATTCTTTGTGAAATCAAATAGCACACACTTCTTTGCATTTGATGGACTCATGATTTTCTTCAATTATTTATCACACTCATTGCATTTGTGTATGATACTTTGTTTACTATCTTTATTCTGTCTATCGATTGATATGGTTGCGATTTTGTTCAGATTCTTCGCCTTTCTCTTGTTGGGTTTATTGATATTAATTTATTTTCATTTAGATTATTATTTTTAAAGATCTCTCTTAAGAACACAATAACACAATAAGAGAAAAAAAGTTAGCTACACAAATAAGAGAAAAAAAGTTAGCTAAAAAAAAACAAATTTATATACAGGTTTTGTTTTCCAGCCGTGCCAACTTCATCACAAAAGAGAAAGCTAAATTCAAGATTAAAGATTTATAATAGAATGTTAAATATAGAACTATCAAAACCCATATTATGGATCCTGACCGTATGTTTTTAAGAAATAAATTGAATATTTTCTTGAGACAATATAAAAAATTTAACAAACAATGAATAAGAAAAAAATCTTACAAATCTGTCTACTAAAAATATATAAATTAGAAACTATTTTATAAATTTTCAACCTCCATAAAGTGTTTTAAAAAATAATAAAAGATAAACTAAAGAAACTTACATGTTTGCTAAAACTTTGCAAACACCTAATAGATTCAAAAATAACTTTAAAAAAAATGTACTGTGTTTATTATATTTTTTTATTTTTTATTTTTTTGTTATTCATCTCATCAAGGCCGAGAAAAGCCACTACAGAGGAGGAGGCTACTTAATAGTGGTAGTAACCCTCTCTCAGCTCTCTAACTACGAAACGCGAACCTTGACGAACAAGGCCGCTACGAAGAGAAACAAATTGAGCGCGGTACTACCAGGGACATGGTGGGGATCAAACTCAGAACCTCTCGCTTATGAAGCGAGCGCTTTACCACTACACCACTACCGCATATATACAGGGCTCGAAAATAAGCGCATCGCGATCGCGAATCGCGATTACTTTTTGCACCTTCGCGATTAGTTTTTTCTTAAAATTTGTTTTTTCGCGATCTTTCTTTTTTTCATGATTATTCTTTTTTTATATTAGAAGATTAATAGTCTATTCGCAAATATTTAGTGTTCTTTTACAGTATAAAACTGCAGTGACTTCTGTAACGATAATTTTTTTTTTTTTCAAGCCAGCATAAAGTAAAAGAAAGAAAAATAAAAGGTTTAGAAAATCAATTAGCAAAAATGTTCAAATGCAGGATAAAGACCGATTGTTTAAGGAAGGAAAAATTTATAAAAAACAAACGATTAAATACCTATTCGAATCAAGAGTACAAGCTAATTATTGCAAATATTACCATATGTCTGGAAGGCCGTTTTCAATCTCTCCAAAAATCACTATTGTTTATACATTTGGGAGCTTTACTTGACGTTTATAACTGGCCGTTAAATGTGAATGATGGAACTTTTGGCGATAAACCTATCGGTGAAATTGTTGAACATTTTTCTGAATTTTTAATTGGTGTAGGATGTGATTTAAAGAATATACTTCATGAGTGGATTATTTTAAAAGCATACATGTTTCCCATCATAAGTAACAATCAAAATTAGTATTACTTGAAAATTTGGGAAATTGTTTTTTCCAAATCAAATTTGGTCAAAGAATGCCGAAATAATCTTGATATTTTTGAATTATTTATAATTTGTCCTTTTACAAATGCGAAAGTAGAACGAATGTTTTCATGTATGAATCGCGTAAAAAATGACTGGAGAAAGTTGTCTTAGACGAGATCTCTTAGAATCTCTACTTTGGATAAGTGAAGAAGGTCCTGAGATTGACAAATTTGAACCTGATACTGCTATGGACGAATGGTATAATGATAAAGTTAGACGATTGTCAGCAAAATTGCATCGTTTTCCGGAAAAAAGAAAACGAAAGTCAGGAAAAACAGACATTGATCTAGCGACAGTTACAATATCGGATTTGCAAGAAAGTGAAAGCGAGGAAGAAAATTGTGACAACTTTTAATTTTATTTTAGCGCACTGTAACTCCTTAAAATTAAAATATTAAATAATAACTTGTGACGGCGTCAAAATAACTTGTGACGGCGTCAAAATAACTTGTGACGGCGTATGATTTTTTGCTTAAAATACTAGTAAAAATAATTTTTTGCTTAAAATACAAGTAAAAATAATTTTTTTTTAAGTAAAAATCCTGAAAATTTTTAAGCATTAACCCTTTGAGCGCGTGACAAAATTTAAACGCCGTACGGAAAAATTAAACTAAAAAAGAAAAAAAAAAAATCAAAAAACAACTATTTTGAGTTTTAGTTTATTTTTTGTAGTTTTTAAAAGAATTTAAGAAATGCAATGTATTTAATTTAAAACTGTTGTGTGATAATTAGAAAAGCATCCAGGGCACAGTCAAACACAACATGACTGACACTGCCAATAGGTGCGGACACGGGTTTGGTGCCCAGCGACACATTTAACTTTTTTTCCTGAACCAATTTTGACAAGGTTATGACCATATAAAGGATTGTTAATCGCTGTGTGTTGAGGAAGTGGATATGGTACAAATGTACTTCTAGCCACTTCAATCTCCCTAGATGTTCGTCTTTTCGTTACTACTTTTACTGGTTGATACCCTCCAGCTAAACTTTCCACAATTGCCATCATAAAACTTATTCTTGACATGGGCTTACGTTCATTAGTGTTAAGCTTATACAATAAGTAGCTGTTTAAAATAGCCCTGCCATATAAAGAAAAGGCAACTTTTGTAGTCCACTTTATTGTCTTACGCTCTGACAGGTGCACGTAGAGCTGTGCATCTCCCAAATCTACCCCTCCCATGGTTCGATTATAAAGGGCAACAACATTTGGCTTTATAACTAAATTATCTTTTCTGTTAATCAATTCAGTAAAACCTGCTTTGGCAACAGTAGACAGTAATACAGGTTTTTTTTTACCATCCTGGTATGCAATACATAACAAAGGACCTTTTCTATATTCGCAAACTTCTTTATTTTTTAATTTTGTTTTAAGGCAGATTTCTGGCAGACCTTTTCTGTTTACTCTCACTGTGCCTGTTGCAGTGGTTTGATGTAGATATAGATCCAATAGCAGTTGCGGAGAAGTATAATAGTTATCTATACCTAAGTCATAACCTTGATGGAGGAGGTTGGTTTGACGCAAAAGACGAAAAACCAAGTTGTAAGTCATACCATGGCCAACAGCTGCTTCATCTGGATCTTTTCCTCCTTTGTAAATTTCAAACAGAGACAAATAACCATTGGTGCTGTCTGAAACACACCATAATTTTATTCCAAACCGAGAATGACGCTTGTTTGGCATATATTGGCGGAGATGTGGTGTCTTTCCCTTGTAACCAATTATGCTCTCATCTATAGAAATATCTTTTTGAGGAATATAAAAATACAGAAATTTTTTGTTAAAATGTTCAACTAAATACTGAACTTTATAATAGGTATGTTACATGAAATTTTTAAATTCATCAAGTTCTAGGTTGTTATATATCATTAAAAAGAGCTTTATTTCATTATTCCAAAAGTGAAAAAATTTTCAAAATCGAACCACCCTACAAAAAGTTATGACGTTTTGTACTTTTTGTACAAAAAGTTATGACGTTTTAATTTTTTGATATTAGGATTTGTTGAAGAAACTGTGGTCAAAATAAAGTTTTTAATAACTAAAACTATTATAACTTAATCAATTCTTATCCAAAAGTTTACATCTTGGTATCAAAAGATGGATACAAGAGTTATCTACAAATTTATAAAGGTTTCTAGATTACGGGAGCATCCGGGGGCAAGAGGGGGCACAAAACCACCATCAATACCGGCAATAAAAACTAACAGTATTCGTAAAAAAGTGGTTTTTTTTTAATGAAAATATAAATTTTTATATACAAGATGTTTTGTAATTAGCTATCCGACCACAGTCAAATATAGAAGTTTTATCATTGTCTTTGGGTGGATGTAAGGGTGATGGTTTTAAACACCCTATTGTCAAAAATGACTCTTTTTTTTAATAAATATTAATCTTTATAATTAAAAAAAAATCTAGTATCAAATCAAAAATTATATTTTACTACTTCACATCACTAGCAGTGCACCCTTTGTTTCAAGGGGTGTAGATGGGGAAGGGGCGTATCATCGCCCCCCCCCCCCTCTTTTACAACCTAAAAAAAAATTATATTTTTAATGAGATTCGAAAAAATATTTAAATGTAATTAAAATAATAAACTTTAATATAAAAACATCTTTTACCAAAATTCAAAATACATCACATAATGCTTAGCGATAGTTATAGATGGTTCCCCCTCTGACCTGAAAAAACTTTCAAAAACAAAAAATGTTTTATAATATTGTTTTAATTAGTTTACATCTTGGCTTTTAGTTAATGATTAAGATATTAAATTCCATTAATGAAACTATATAATAATCATTGTTAACAATAGACACGACGTGAATGTAAGCTAGATCCATCATATCAAAAAAAAGTTCCACTACTCACTTTATATTTTTACAAGTTCCACTACTATATATATATATATATATATATATATATATATATATATATATATATATATATATATATATATATATATATATATATATATATATATATATATATATATATATATATATATATATATATAGTCGAAAAATAGTAAAATCATGTAGTAAGATAATAAAATGCATGTCCAATTATCAAAAAATAATGGCAACATATTCACATTAGGAAAACATCAACTCAATGAAAACATCAACTACAATGTCAGCAACCAGCTGGAACTTTTTCATATAATAATCAACAGTTTCAGAATCATTTTCTTTTCTAGTCCAGTAAGAAATAGTAATAGCCTTTCTATATTTTTTTTTAAGTTTTAGTATTCTGCTATTGTGCAAGACTGTCATTGCTCTATCGGAATCATATCATTCATAATTATTATTGATATAGTATGTATTAAATATATATATATATATATATATATATTATATTATAGTATATATTTAATATATACTATAATATAGTATATATTAAGTATATAATATAGTATAAATATAATATACTATAAATAGTATATTAAATTTAATATACTATAAATATATTATAAATGTCTATATATTTTTAGACAAATATTAGTATATTACTAATATATGATATATTCTAAATACGTAAAAAAGCAATATATTATATTATTATATGATATAAAGCTTTTTAAAAATGTAATAGTATGATTGGACTGAGCAAAAAACATGTATTATTGATTTAATATATAATAAATGCTATTTTGACATTGATACTTTATAAATGTAATATTAGTACTTATATCACAAAATCACTTTATAGAAAAATCACATAAATTTTTTAATAATTATTATTATTGGCTTTTAAAAAGGAATATTCAATATCCTTCAGTACCACCACCCCCCCTTCTCCCCCAAACAGAAGACGGAAAAACAAAATTTAGGTACCAAAAGTGAGGGTAAAAATAGGGTATCTGCTAGTTAAAATAAATTCTTGAAATTTGGCATGTGCATCGAAAACGTATAAACTTAAAAAAAAGAATAGGATAGAAAAAAAAAAGATAATATCTTCAACATTTACTAAGTACAAGAAGTACAACACACTTTTTGATATCAATAAATAACACTTTAACTTTCGCCAATATAATAAAAAAATACTCTTTAAAAAAGTTCAACCATTCTACTTTTAAAAAAATTTCTAAGTTAATATAAAATTCTAAAAAAATATGCTACAAAACATCATCCTACCATACTGCCTAAACGCTAAGTTTGAAAAACGTGGAACAGTTTTTTAGCACAAAAATCGGCTCCGTAAAACGCGGGATGTAACATACCTATTTATAAGTCTTATTTAGTTGTTGTTGATTAGGGATAGAGATATCAGTAAAGTGAATAAACTTAAGCAAAAGTTAAAAACGGTCACGATTGAAGTGAGTAACAAACCAGGGAGTGGAAGCACAAGGATGACTAATATCCCAATATAGTTTAATACTAGCTTTCTTGATAAGACCCATAATAATAACAACACCAAGGAATGCCTTTATTTCTGAAAGATTTGTTTTTCCTTGCATTATCCATACATGACTTATCGACAATGGATGGGATCTTAAATGCTGTTGGTTATTTTGTATCCATGCATCAGCATACTGGTTTGTATAAGTCACTAAATTTTCCAAAAATTCTGTTGTGAAAAATAAGTCAACATAGTCAATGGGCTTTGACTCTTGGGAAATAGTATGTTTGGGTCCTGGTACACCAGTAAAAGGAAAAACATTTGGGCCATTATCATCTCCTACAACAGGAAGCCACAAATCTAAAACATCATCAACACCAGCATCATCATCAGAACTGGAGTCTACATAAAAAATAAAAACTTCGAATGCTTAGATTTAGTGATATATCTAAATTAAATAATATTGTATACAACTTTTCAATAAAAAATATTGTGCCTTCATCAAATAAGCTATCATCACTGCTACTTAAATATTCTTCGCTTGTACAACTTTCTTCTTCTGTAAAACTTTCTTCGCTGTCACTCATCTTTAGTACAAAATATACACAAACAATATACCAAAAGGTAGAAAAAAATGTGCTCTATTCAATGGTACCATTTTTAATTTATGAACAGCGGTATTTTTGCACAAAAAGTCATAGTTTTGAAGAACACCTCCAAAGCCACGATCTACGTGCTCTGACGGTAAAGCCACGATCGTGGCTTCCCGTGCTCAAAGGGTTAAACTTGTGAAATGATTACAAAACGATCAAAATATTTACGATTACGATCTAATACTTTTTCTATTAGCAATCAAAAAAAGTATTAGATCGTAAAAGATTCTATTATTTAGACACATTTTTTTCTTTCGCTTTATTTTATTGAATGAAAAAAATGAACGCTAACTTTTATTAAAAAATACATTAAATGAAAAAGCAATAGATAGAAAAATCATGGGAATTTGATAAGGTTACTTAGATAAGAAAACTTACTTAATAAGAATTTAATTATCATTCTTGTTTGTGATTGTGCGGGTTTTCGTGAAAATGTTAAGTTTTGACATTTTATCACGATAATGTTTTCGTCATTTTTAATAGTTTTTTATAACTGTTTCAAATTTATAGATTGTTTTGTTAGAGTTTTAAATAATTTTTTTTATTGTTAAAAATTTATAGAAAACTAAATATTCAAGTTGTTTTAAACAGTTTAAAATATGTAAATAAAATAGAAAATGAAATAATTGATTAAAAGAAGATTATATCAAGTTCATTGATTTTACAAAAATACAGCCGTTAGATTTAATGCAATATAATAATAGTAATAATGTAAATTATAACTAAAGCTAGATTACAACCGCTGAACGTAAATGTTATGACATCTTATGCAAAAATGAGGCTTATTAAATATGTAATTAAAAACAAGTTAAAATAAATAATGCCCCTCCCCTTCGGCGGGAGTGGAGGAGGGGTTATTAGCAACAACAAAATTGCGATTAGATTTTTTTACGTTAATTCGAGCCCTGATATATATATATATATATATATATATATATATATATATATATATATATATATATATATATATATATATATATATATAAAGGCACTCCGGAAGAGCCTAAGGGCAGGAGTTGCAAACATGCTCCATGTCTGGAAGTTACCTATCTCGAACCCCAAAAAATTCTTTCTACGCCTCTGATACAAACTCAAAAAACTATTGCTATTTTGCAAAACATCTACCAAAAATTATGTAGATATTGATAATAAAATATTGATAATGAAATGTTGGATAATGCTACCCTTGCCACCCTAGCCAAAATGGCAGAAGTAGTGGTTGCTATCCTTGGCTACACCTTACCGGTGTGCCTGCATCAGTATATATATAAATACATGTATATAAATTATTGTATACATAAAACGTTTAATGTATACTTAAATGGTGTTCACTCAAAATTAATATATCACTACTATTTGTTAACATCCGGGAAAATATATTTTCAGAATATATACGATTAAACGATTATCACATTTCATGACGCATTTGCACTTATTTAAGTAAAATATGAAAACCTTTTTGTGAAAATTATATTTAGATAAAATTAGATACTCTGCTTTGGTCAGTTTTTTGGCATTTCTTACTTCTAATTTTTCATTTTACTTGTCAATATTTTATCTTTACTTATGCTGATTTTTTTATATTTTAGTTTAAATACGAAATGAACATTTCTTTTCGAGATTGTTTCATTGACAATGATTAGGATTGTTTTAAAGGTAAACTAATAGTTTTAATTTTAAATATATTTTAATGTTTGATATCTATATTTATATGTATGCCTATATTAAGATGTAATTCCTATACATATATATCTATATATATATATATATATATATATATATATATATATATATATATGTTTATATTTATATATATATATATTTATATATATTTATATATATATATGAAGTCGCAGAAAATCACTTAACAAAATTTTTTTTCTTTTAACACTGTGTTTTATCAATAAAGACTCAACAGAAATGCTTTATTGATTAATGAAATCTTTATTAAGAAACACAGTGTTAAATGAAAAAAATTTTTGTCAAGTGATTTCCTACTTTATAATTGCTCTGTTTTTTTAAGAACATCGAGCACTCTATTTTGTAGAATACATTTTAAAATTGTTTAAATATATATATATATATATATATATATATATATATATATATATATATATATATATATATATATATATATATATATATATATATATATATATATATATATATATATATATATATATATATATATATATATATATATATATATATTAAATATGTCTATTATAAAATGTCTATTATTTTTCTGTTCACATTTCTTTCTATTTTGACAGGAAAACACTCAAAGGTTGTCACTCAAATGTTACAAGGTATACCTTGAAGTATTTGGAGTACATAGTAAAATTTTCATGAAACAGAAATTTTTATAAAAAAAGAAACTGAAGCAATAACAATTGACATTTTTTCAAATTTTTAACTTAAACATGAGTACAAAAAATAACTTTAAAAAAAATAAAAGAAACTATTTTATTTATTTTATATTTGTTTGTTTGTTTTTTTAAATAATAATAGAGCAGACAAATAAAAATTATTTCAATAATGAATTATTTAAATTCTGTTATATTATAATTATAGTGTTTTATAATTTTTTTCTTTTTAACTTACTAAAAGTTAGAATTCAGTATCTGTTACCTAGATTTCCTTAATTCCGAACAGTCCCTTATTTCGAACGGGTTTAGTTCACTTATTGTTACATCTATTATTTTTATCGGATTTTTAAAAGGAAAACTGATTAATAAATTGAAAGACTAGGGTAATGAGAATATGAAAAAATATTTTCAAAATATATTCAAACCATAAAATATTTTAATTGCAAGCAAAACACTTTTTAAAAGGTATGTACTTTATGGACGACCCCTTAACGCTTTTAACTTTTTTATTGAATTTCTAAACGTATTGGTTTATCTTAACGTTTGTTAATAAAAAAAAAATGTCAAAGTTTTAAAAAAATGAAGATCGCGAAAGAAAATTAAACTCTGTATTGAGGCTATCAATTATAAGAAGATGTCATATTCAGAGGCCGCTTTAACATTCCTAAAAAACTATTTTTTGCAGATTAAAAGGAATAAATGGAGCTGCTGGTGTTGGTAGGCCCAGAGCAATAAGCCAAGTAACGGAGAGGCTTATAATTGTACAGTTTATTAGTGACATTGGCTTCAGCTTAAAAAGAAATGATGTTTTAACTGTGGTCGAAAACTAATTGAAGGAATCTAAACAAACTCACATATTCAAGACCGGTAAACCTACTCGAAAGAGGTACAATAGTTTCATGAAAAAAATTTGCGAAAATTATCTGTAAAAAGAAAGGATACTAGCATGCAAGCTGTAAAAGCGGTGTCTTCACAATCAGAAATTATTGATAAATGGTTCAGGTAAGTTGAAACTGTTTATCGAGAGCATAATTTAAATGAAAAGCCGTTTCATGTGTTCAACTGTGATGAAAGTGGATTGAAATTCGATCAAGGTAAAGTCAACATTGTTCGTCGAAAAGGAATAAAAAATCCAAAATAACTTGCCCCAATAATAAAATAAATTCAAAAAACTCTATGAATAGACTTTCAACAAAAGAAGTATTGCTCAAAGAATTAGATAGCATCAAAAATGCCGTTAAACAAGCATCTTTTAATATTATTAAATCAGTACTCAGTGTGCTTCGAGATAGATTAAAGCCTCTTTCCAGTGGTAAAGAACAGGGAACAATAATCAAAAGAAAACCAAGTTAAAAAAGAAGCCAGAAAATTTATTAGAGTAAAAAAATTGGACTCGGCAATTCTCAAAAAACAAATTTAAAAAAAAAAGAGAAAAAAACTTTTAAAGCTTAAAAAACCCCAAAAACGGTCTCAGAAATATAACAAAAAATAAAAGATGTCTACTAGTCAAAATATTGAGTGTCTTCCTGCCGCCAGCTGTAATCCCTACCATATCAATCGTCTTTGTATTTCTTGCGGAAGCCTTTGGGACGAAGCTACAAGCAGCAAATGCGTCGCATGGGAAAAGTGGTCTAACTGGTCGTGTATTCCTTGTATTATCAACTATCACAAAACAATTGAATTCGTGTGCAAGGAGTGTAAATAACTTTTAATAGTTTTAATTTTTGTAGCCTGACGTTTTAAAACAATATCTTTTGAATACAACAACTTTTTTATCATAGTTTTTTTTTTAATTATTGAATCTGTACAGTACAGCTAGGGTTTCACCTCCAAATGAATTAGTGTTCATTTAGAGATAGCAACCGAAACTGTAATGAACAGATTTGATAGTTTACAGACAATAGACAATTACAGATATACTACTGCGATACTATTTAATAAAAAATAACTGCAATACTATTTAATGGCAAAGAATAATGGCGTGGTTATAATAATGGAAGGTATTAAAATAGTAATTTTCAGTGAGCAAAATTATAGGGTTACTGATCAATATTTCAGTCTTTGAATTACTGACATTTAAAAATACAACTGCGTAAGGGATAAAACTGCATTGCTATATGATAAAAAAGCACTACAAGCTTCCTATTTGATTAATGGGGAAACATTCGCTAAGACTGTAACCAACCTGATACTTATAACTGAGATTTCTTCTGGTTAACAATGCTTAACTGACAGAAACAGGCAGTGACAGTGAAGGTTTTTTTTTTTTTAACTGATTACAAAAAAATAATGGAAGACAGGATACAATAAATAGATTATGTTCCCTCAGTACCAACAAAATGTTATACCCTTACATTAAAATAAAAGTTAGAGGTCTACGCTAGTATAAATTATTTAATTATTTAAATTGAATGCTATTTTTTGGGATTTGATACTTATCTTCGGATTTAGGAACACGTGTTCCTAATTCCGAACGAAAATTTTACTTTTTAAATTTAAAAATTAACAATATTTTTACAATAAATATACTTTTTGCTTAATATGGTTCGATTCAGTTTAGGTTCCAGTTTATTTATTTAAAAAAATTAATTTGAAATTCAAAAAGCAAGCGGAGTTATTTAACTTTAAGTACGATTTTGTTCGGAGTTAGGGAAATCTACGGTATTAAATTTTAAATTTGATTTTTGAAATGGTTTTATAATAAATAAAAGTAATAATTTGATAAATTATTCATTATAGGTAAGAAAAGAAAAATTGGGCTTTATTGTTAAATTGTTGAGTTATTTTGCAGGTAAATCTAGTAATTAATTATTGGAATTTGATTTTAAAGAATTTGTAAAAAAAAATTTAATTATTTACCAAGAAAAGAAAATCGTATAGTACTTTAATACAAGTTTTTATTTTTTGTAGGTATTTAATTATATCCAGAGTTGTTTATTGCTTGGCCTTAGATAAATCACACGTATTGAGTAACAACTTTAACGTAACCATTGCACATAATTAGTGTTTTTTGTAATTTATTACTTTGTTAAATATATAAATTTTTCCTTACTTAAAAACATTTTTTTTGTTTTTATTTTAGATTTATAGTTGACTTGAAATGGAAAAGCAAGAAATGACTGTATTTTGTGTGATTGGGTTGATTTATATATTTTTTGCAACACCGATGTACATTACTTAAAAATAAGTTTTTGAGTATATCAATTTTGTAAATGTATTTAAGAAATATGTAATATAATTATAATATTATGTGCTTATTTATACAAAGTTGTTATCTCAAAATTTATATTGTATCAATTATCTCAAAATTGTTGATAATTTTTTTAATTTTCTTATTTACTAATTTATTATTTATTTGTGTATTTCGCGTTAAAATGATATGTAAATCACCAAAAGTTTTATGTTTTTTATGTAAATCAAAGAATGTTTATCTTTAGATAAATTTTTCGATATAACATACAATCTATTTTATATCTAAAATATTCGCTAGAAATAAACTTTTTAAACTTTCATATGAACAGAATAATAACTTTTATTTACGGAAACTATCCGCAACTGCAATGACAAAACCTCCTGTTGCTTAACGAAAAAACCTATTGTATTTTAACGGGAACATCAGTTTATTTACGGAAAATTTAGTTTATATGAGATGGGTTTTTCCGTATATTAACGATATTAACGTATATTAATATTATGACGTTTGATCATCGCAGCTGCCGAAAATTTTCCGTCAAAAACGCGACATATTTTAACAGTGTGGTCTTTCGAATAATCTGCCTTAAACACTTTTAAGGGTATTTTTTTATGTAGGTTAGCTTTGGTTCTAATAACTGACGTCACAGAAACATTAACTAATACTAGAATATGCAAAAACGCACGTTTTCAAATATTCTTATAAAGTGTTCCACATTTAAATGTAGGGTTAGAAATAAAAATATTTATTTAAAATTCATATTTAAACTGTTTTAAGAAAAAAAGTAGTTTTGTAAAAAGCATTACGTTTGCTACGATGTTTTACATTTGAAAAATACCATAATGTTTTTTAAAATCGACAATGAAAATCGAACAGTATTTCGTTAAACTAATTAAAATTTAATTTGAAACTTTGTGCTTATTCATACAAAATTAAAAAAAAAAAATTAGTTAAAAATATATAAACTTCTTATGAGGCTCTACAACTGTCATAATAAATAGACTACATAGTTTTATTTATTATGACACTTTAGCTATTGTCTGTCTTTTATTTGAGTTTTCAGTTTATGTTTATAGGCAAACTAAGTATGTTTAACAGGGCAATACTTTTAGTTATATGAAGTAATTTTTTGATAATGATTATACCAAACATAGTTAGGGAAAAAAATTTGTCTATAGTTTTATATATTCAAACTCGTTAATTTTTTTTCAAAGAATTTTATCTACAACTTGATATTTTGTGTTTTTGTTAACTATGCCTTTGTTTTGTAAAATCGTCCCTTTCTATAGAAACTTTTAGAAAAGTAACTCCAGTATAACTTCGTGAATCAGTACTATCATAAATTGAACGTTTTCAAACAAACTGCTTTTCAAAAAAGACATTAAGTTTGCTAAAAAACAACAGGACTTTAATAACTTGACCAGAGACGGATATCTAAAGAGAGCAAAAATCGCATACAGAAAGTTCAAAAAATCGGTTGTCGTACTAAGTATTCTTATGAAAAAAAAACTTAATAACGTGTAACATGAAATCTCAGCCTAACCTTTTAAAACACCTTTAAAGTTTAAAAACGAAGCAAATAAAATAAATTATGATCATTACAAAAAAGCTCATTTTCAAATCTCCACAATATCGCTTATTTTTATAATACCCGTTATATAAAAAGATGTCGTTCGAAAAAACATTATTAAAAAGACAACCGTAAAAAAATTCCTAATTAACTTTTTCATGAAAATTTTTATAATAATACAATGAAAAGTTTATACTCAGATTTCTTTTCTTTTACTTTAATTTTAATAAAAATGTTTGCCTTTTTTTATTAAATTCTAGAATTAGAATGATACTTCCGATTTGCAAAAAGAGATTTTCTAAACTTTCAAATAAACTATTTAAAGTTGATTTATAACCAAATTACTTACATAAAATAATAGAAAAAAAACTGTTTAACATATAAATTCAAAGATTGGAAAGTATAGCGAGTTAAAACTTTTTTCCCAGTAAGCGAAACAAATGCGAACGTTTTTAAAACATCTCGTACAATCTCATATATTCAAAGATTCAATTTTAAACAGCAAAATATATTTTAGGAACTTTTTCGATCAAATTCGATGAAAAGTTTGGAATACTTTATTTGGAACCTGGTAAAATATAAGTTTTCCTTTTCGATATTTTATCGCTCTTAAAAATTGCGTATTTTACAGTTTAGTTTTTAAGTACAACAAGCTTATACATTTTTATCATCAAGTCTTTAACTTATTTGTCTGGATTGAAATGCTAACCTAATATAAGACCGTTAAGGTCAAATATATGACCATCAAGATCACCGAGCCATCGCACCATTTGTTTGTTTAAAAAATGGATATATTTATCTTTTAAAGTTTATTTCAAAAAATTGACAGGGTTTTAAAAGCAATTTAAAAAAAATTGAGATCTCCTTAGATCTCAATTTGTTATAAGCCATTTTATAACAAAATGTTGATAATTGATTGGGAACGAAGTGTACCAGTTCATAAAAGTAAAAATAAAAATATTGCTTTTAGTATTTACATTTTTTACTATTGCATAAAATTATTTCATAGACAAAATTATTTTAATACAAAATAAATATCTGTAATTGTTTCTTTTAAACTATTTGCACTTCTTTTTATTTAGTCTGATTGGTAGACGTGTTATGAAAACGAGAAAAAACATCGCGAAAACAGAAATGAGCATGAACGCAAAATATTCATTCAGCGGGAAACCACGATCTTTGTTTAGTTTCACATTATTCAAAGACCACGAATAAGCACTGCCAAAACTTGCAGCACCAATAGACCTAAATAGTTTTATACAATATTCTTCACTACTTGTTTTCAGAGGTTTCTATTTAAATTATTTTACCTTCGGCTTTTTTTGAGTTATATATAGCAGATTGTCAAGAGACAGAAACCGTAAAAAACGAATTAAAAACCCCTATGTTTTATTTTTGAACTTTTTTCTAAAACTGTAAAAAAAATCATTTTCTCTAAAATGATTTAAAAAAAATAGTTTCATTATTTATTAAGGTGATTTGCTAAGACATCAGAACATTGGTTTATAAAATTAAAATACTCTAAAAGTAAAAAAAAAAAACTAAACAAAAAGTTTTGTTTCAAAGAGAGCTAGCAAAGAGCAAGAAATTATTCAGAAAATTCAGAAATTATTAAAAGTAATGAAAGAAGTTTTATAATACTTATTATTGCATATTCATCCAGTGCAATGTCTGTCCGCTTCCTCTATGCTATCTTTCTAACTCGACTACTTCTAACTTTCACTATTATTTACTTTGTTCTTCCTAAAACTCACTTACTATTGGTCAGTCGAAGCGGGCCATGATGCTATATAGTAAGCGAAACTTGTCTTTGCGGGACTTGGTATGTGGTCTCTATATGGCAGTTAGGCGAAAAAGGATGAACCACAATACTAAAATATTCAAAAACTAGAAGTTTACTGACCTATCTACGCTAGTAAACAAAGTGTGTTGTCCATATTTGTATAGACAGAGATTTCTAATGATTGTCAAGAACGAGCATTAGATTATGAGCATTAGATTCTTGATAAGAAAACAGGAATGACTATAATAGTGGTATTATAAATCAAATTGTGAGTAAAATGGTGGTAATTTTGATTGGCCAAACTGTGACAACCAAATTGTGCAAACAGGTAGGGGAGGATTGATCCAATCCCCAGCCTAAATAACGTTAGTACTTTTATTTTCTGAAAGTATTTTGTTAACCTTTGTTTGATTTAGCAGCTGAATGCTTTTTTGGGATGAATCTCTTGAAAAGAAAAAATAGATAAATTTGTGGAGTCAATGCTTTACTTATGTTCATGGTACATTTGCAAAGAAGATTTCATTTAGATCAAAGTGTCACATAATCAGATTACATCCCAAGGAGTAACTTGATTAGCAGAATGTCTTGCTTGTATATATATATATATATATATATATATATATATATATATATATATATATATATATATATATATATATACATATATATATATATATACATATATATATATAAATATATATATATATATATATATATATATATATATATATATATATATATATATATATATATATATATATATATATATATATATATATATATATATATATATATGTATATATATATAATCCTTTGAATTTTTAAACGCTTAACAGTTTTAAAAAAATGTCACAAAATAAATAGATACGGCTTTCAACTCGCTTTTAACGGCTTTTATCACGTGTCAATCTGCAAAAATGCCTTAAATATACCTGAAGATAAAATAAAGTAAAAATTTCTAAAGAAAAACAGAGCCCTGTTTTTAATAACAAATTGTTTTATATGTTTATATTAAAAACCGGAATTGTACAAGCCACTTACCTTCCTACTGAAGCAAGAGATAAACCTATTCCATTAGCTAATCCACGTTGATGAGAATCTACTGAGTTGTTCAGGAACATATTAACACATAGTACTCCAGTACTAAACATTGATCGTGTAAAGCATTGAGTAATCCATAATGATATCCACATAAATGTTCTAAATACCAACTTAATAATCGTACCTTGTAAATTTAGTATTTTTTCATCATTTGAAATAATTTGCATTAATAAAAATAAGTTTAATAATTTTAATAAATCAAAATGAACAAGTTTAATAGAATTAAAAAGTTGACAGTAACCTCCAATATGTTTCAACTGAAGTCAAAGCATGTTTAAATATATATGCACAATGGATGATGTAGAAAGTAGGTATTAATGTCGAAGGTAGGTATTGGATAAATACAACCAAATTACAAAAACTAGATTTTCCACATGCAAAACATTTTTGGGTTAAAAAAAATAGTCCAAATAAAATTAGCAATGTACCCTCTTCAGAGCTGTTGTATGACATCATTTTCAAAAATACGATCCATGGAACAAAAAAAAATACAAATTTCGAACAGAAAGTTTTAGGCAAGTAATCTTATAAAAGGTATTGTTTCTTATCTACATTAATGATCTTCCTTACATCTAGAGTGGCTTTATTTGTTAACATTGCTAACTTTATACTCCTGTCTTAACAAAAAGCCTTCTCTTTTCAATTGCTTAGAACAGGTAGCTTAAATCTGATCTCTCTTCTGTAACAGAGCTTGTGGCTTGTGCATTTTAACTCCAAAAAAACTCAGTTATTTACTACAAACAAATATCGCAATACTGTCACCATTCCTGTATTAATGAATGGCAACCCTCTAACTGAATCCTCTTCATTATGTCTTCTTGGATTATCATTCACTACAAACCTCTCATGGGAACTATGTATAGAATGCATTGCAAAGTTAGCATCTGCTAAGGTTGCTTCTCTTTATTGTGATCGTCATTATCTTACTCCAGATTCCAATCTCTACCTCTACAAATCACTTATTCATACCTTATGGAATATTTGTTCTTTTAATGAAGTTCTTTCTCTTCTACACAAGTTCAAAAAACACATTGTAAATGTATTTGGAACTGCTTTATCTGTCAAGCTTAAGCCTGCTCCCATTGTCAAAAGGTTGCATTACTTTCTCTTTTCTACAAACACTATAACGGTGCTGCTCAAAGGAGCTATCACTCGTCATTTAAGGGGTATTGATGTTGCTCAAAAATATTTACTTGACAGTTAACGTTTGAATATACTGCTATGCCTAATTACAATGTCAAGTGGTGGATTGGATTCTCAAATTTCTTGTTCAAGCCGATACTTTTTTTAATATTTAGAACCTACAGAAAAAACTATTGAAAAAAAATCTGCACTTTGTGTACCAAACTAATAAGGTTTTTAACCTGATGTTGAATATTAAAAGCACTGTTAATGCGTAGTTGAAAAATATGTGCAGCCATGGTAATTCCTAAATTACTTGCAGGGCAGGCATTACATTTTTTCATCAGAAGTTGTATATAGCATTTTGTCAATTTATATTTAAAATTTGCATTTAATAAAAAAAATCTAGGTGATTCTTGAGGTGCATCTTTTTACACATGAAGTATTGATATCCTTGATTGATACCATTGATGCCCTTTTTACATAATAAAACTTGATCTTTTATTTCAAAGTATAATTTAAAATACTCTAATAAGTTGATAATAATTATAATTGATAATAAGTGCCCCAATAAATATAAATAGAAACTTGAATAAGTTTGCTAATTCCAAATTTAATTTTAAAAATAGCATTTTCTAAATTTAATTAATATACAGGCAAAAAATGTACAACATTAAAATATTTTATAAACTTATTTTCAAAGTAAATTTACTAAAAAATGTTTTTTAAACTTAGTTGCTAAATTTCCTGCACTTCAATCCTTGAAGTGCAGGATTGAAGGATTGAACTCTCAAGGATTAAACTCTCTCCAATCTTCATGTTTTCCTGACTTATACAACTTACAACTTTTAAAGTCTTCTGTCAATAGCTTTCTTGCTCTTTAACTCTATTCTTTGTTTTCTAGTAACTCTCAACTTGAAAGTGGTTGCTTGAAGCCTTGTTGGAAGTTTATTTATGAAATATGATTACCTATATATGGTAGTAGTAATAGTAGTAGTATTAGTAGTAGTAGTAGTAGTAGTAGTAGTAGTAGTAGTAGTTATGTTTTATTGTATTTTAACATTTATCTTGGAACAAAATAAAGCGCCAAAAAATTTTTACTTAATGTCAAATCAGAGTTACTAAAAAATCTTGGGAACAGACACTTATACAGTGTAGTATTTCAAACCTTTGCTTTTTAAAACAAATTCATGTCCATCAATGCAATTAAAATTAGGAGTTAACAGAACCGTTTAAGTTAGGAGTTAAAGAAAGCAGAAAAAAGTAATTTAAAAACTTAATAAAAAATTGCATGACTCAAGAAAACATGAAAATGGTAGTGAACTTAAAAGCCCCAAAAGTTCCCCATGTTTGATGAAAAACTGATGAATAAATAAGTTTTAGTCAATAAACCAATTTAATCAAGGTAAAAGTTCTGCTTGAACAGCGATCATGACAATATTTGTAAAAATACTATGGCTGCTAGGAATACCAATAGTATTGCAACAATTATTATCAGTAAGCAAATTAGTTTGGTTTGGGTTCAAATTCACCAGTCACTGCAAGTCTTAAGCGGTCAGATAAAGTTGATTTTTTTATTGCTATAATTTGTCAGAGAAAGTAGACTTTTAATTATTATAACTTATAGAATCTAAATCATCAGGTTGATTTGAATCCTTTACAACAAGATATTAATCACCATGATTGGTTGAAATTTAGACGATTTTAAATTGAGTTTTTTCAAAAACCACTTAATCAATTGTAATGGTTTTTTTTATAATGATGCTTACATAATTATTTTCTATTTCAAGAAAAATAAGTTACCCTTAACTTTATGACGTGCAAGTAGTTTAATTTTTTGTAAAGTACCCACCATCATCTCCATAATTTTACTTTGCGTCACTTTTTTTGTAGAATTAACTTATAAAACACCACTTGCACATTTACCTCTTTTCCTAAATATTCCCTTCACAACTGCCCAGTAAGATTTAAATACTCGTTGCTCAGGACAGTTTGGTGGATTACCACCCTTTGAAACAAAATTGACTTTATCTTTCTTATACTACTGCATTACTTTTTTGGAATAGTGGATTGATGCCAGATTTGGCCAAAATAAGGTCGGTTGTTTGTGTTTTTTAATTAGAGGAAGAAGTCGTTTTTTTAAGCATTCAGTCAAATATAAATGTGCTTTCAAAAAATGATTTGTTATGAAAGGAGAGCTTTTAAAATCACAACTGCAAATAGCCTGCCATACAAGGATCTTAGAAGTAAATTTTTCAACTCGAATGTAGTTAAATTTGTCAGAAGTTTTTTAACGTTTTGACTGATAATAGTATTGATTACCTGGAAGCATCGAATGATCTTTTTAACAGTAAGTTTCATCTGCATAAATCTTTTATGCAGGCAAATTTTTAGCTCATCCGATTACCTTGATTTATCCATCAAGCAACCTTTTTGATATTTTATTCTTGTAATATGCTTTCAAATTTATCTTTTTGAATATTCTTTGAACAAAAAATCTACTGCATTTAAACTTCGCTAAATCTTGTTGTGACTGAGTCAGATTTTGATGAATTGAGTCAACTATTGATTTTGTCTTTTTTTTAAAAATAAATCTTGATCCACCACTACTCAATATTCTTTTTATGGTTTTGTTTTCCTTATAACTTTTTATAACAATTCCAACAATTGATTTTAGAACTTTACATGCTTTTGAAATCATAGAATATTGGAACAATGGATTTTCTATGTAAAATTTCAAAATTTTATTTGATTTCCGGACTCTAATTGCATATTAATTACTCTAAATTGCATAAACTAATGAGAAGTAAACAAAACTACACCCACTCACCCTACACTCACCCTACACCCACTCACAAAAAAACTAATTATGTAACCATTATTATATAAAAAAATCATTGGAAATAATTAAGTGGTTTTTGAGAAAAATTTAAAATATAATATCAATATATTTATTATAATACCTATATATTTACCTATATAATACCTAATAAAATATCTTTATATAATACCTAATATAATACCGATATATTTATTATAATACCTAAATATTTATATTAATTTACTATATATTAACTTAACTAATCAATATATATATATATATATATATATATATATATATATATATATATATATATATATATATATATATATATATATATAATATATATATATATATATATATATATATATATATATGTATATATATATATATATATATATATATATATATATATATATATATATATATATATTATATATATATATATATATATTTATATTATATATATATATATATTATATATATTATATAATATCAATATATTTATTATAATACCTATATATTTACCTATATAATACCTAATAAAATATCTTTATATAATACCTAATATAATACCGATATATTTATTATAATACCTAAATATTTATATTAATTTACTATATATTAACTTAACTAATCAATATATATATATATATATATATATATATATATATATATATATATATATATATATATATATATATATATATATATAATATATATATATATATATATATATATATATATATATATATATATATATATATATATATATATATATATATATACTATTATTATTATTGCTATTAGTATTATTATTATTTTATTAATTTTAATTAAAATATAATATTATGCTATCTATCCCGATGAATTCAAATGAAAAACTTCTGAACAATACTTATTATTAACTATCCAAACTGATAAATATGACAATTGTAGCTATATTAGTGCAAATTTTTTCACATTGCTTTTGTTAAATATTTATGATCTTTCTCATTATATAACCATTTTTGTATTTTATTTAAATATCATAGGTTTTACTTATATAATACTAATTTGAAGCAGCTATTTGCTATTATTTACTTACCATAGGTTTCACTTACATAATACTAAGAGTGACTGTTTTGCTATTAGTTATAACAATTTTATTATTAGTCCTTTTACTTGCAATCTTGGCTGTCTTAAATTGTTTCTTTTTTAAATCTTAAATTTATTCTTATTGGCAGTCTCCTAACAACCCTTGCTTAGCTTTTTGGTCCTTTGAATACTTTATTTCTAAAACTGGAACCTGGAATTTTAAAAATGTACTTCGTTAAAGTTTTGAACCTTAAATTTAAAGAAAAGTATTTTTAATTAAAGTTTTGTGGAAAACACACACACTTTTGTTTGGGTCTTTATGTTGTGGATCTTTAAATAAACATTATTAACTTCAAACTTGTAATCACTATTTATTTGAAGATGAACACATCGGTCTGCTGATTTATCAAATAACTTCAAAAGGTTTTTTTTCAATCAACAAACACTAGTTTTATGTTTTGAAGTTTAAGATTGTTCTGCTGCGATTACATGTTAAATGTTTTATATATCTTAATTCTTAGAGGTTTCTTCTTTTTAGTTTAAAGTTTTGGATTAACATTATTCCAAAGCCATGAAATTTCATTACTTACTTTTAAAACTGACAGGAGAATTATCTCACTTGTAGGTACTTATTTTTTGATTTTATTTGACCTGATAATGTTCATCCTAAAGTATTAAAATAATCTTCAAAAACTTTTTCAAGTCCTATAGCATTACTATTTCATAAATCAATCATTTGAGGCAATATTCCAAAATTATGATTATGTGCAAATGTTATTCCATTATTCAAGAAGAATAGTAAATTAGATCCTACCAATTTAGTCCAGTTTCATTAACATCAACTGTTTGTAAATTTATGGAGCAAATTATTAAAGATCAGATGATGGTGTACTTCATTGAAAACAATTTAATTTCTGAAAAGCAACATGATTTTGTTAATAACAAAAGTTGTATAGTAATCCAACTTTTATAATTAACAAAATCGTGTTGCTTTTCATAAATTAAATTGTTTGCAATTTGTTAAAATTGTTATTTTATATAATAATTTTATTGAATATTAGTTTTCAGACTTATTTATAGTAATTAAAATAAATACAATAGCTAGACATCAAAGTGAAGAAATGCCAGACAATAATAAAACATTAATTGAAAAAATCTTCTTCATACATTTACATAATTAAATCTAATGTTTCCAACAACTTTTCTATTATAGAAAACTTGATGGAAACATTAGATTGATGTTTTATTCTTGGATTTTACAAAAGCATTTGACATATTGAATTATTTGTTAATGTTGCAAGGTCTCTAACAAGTAAATCACTTGATTGTCACGTGATTATTACTATAAATAAGTCTGAAAACTAATATTTAATAAAATTATTATATAAGATACTATGACATCAATATCCCATTAATTACTGTAACTAAATGTAAAACCTTCATGTACATTAGATTTATATGATATTTCATATCTTATAACATTGCAAAAGTACTCTTTTCTAAAAAGACAAATAACAAAAATGCATTCAAAAATATCAGCTTTGTTACTATTTTATTAAAAATATGGTACAAAATAGATCAAAACTATATAAAATGAAAGTTAATATGTTGTTCTGCTCTATTTTGCAATACTTAAATGAAATAAAAATAACTTTGACCTCGCTTTTCCCACACACAAAAAAAAGACTAAGTTTTTAAACTTTTTGATTTAAAATAAAATTTTTGTATACGAAAAGAAAACTTTCTAAAGTTTCTAAAAGAAAACTTTCTTAATGTTGATTTAAACTTGGTAGTGGGTTATTGAATAATTGTATGCTACCTAACCTAGATTAACTTATTGCTTTTAACTAGTCTACATAGACTGGTTGGATATATTGAACTGGTGCTACTCTACTGGACTTTTCACAATGCTCTATTGACTAAAAAAAACCATTAACCTCAGCAAACTTAATTCTTTATTAGTTTTTTATATTATAAAGAAAATTGCTTTGGTACAAACAAAAAAAATCTTTAAATAAATAAAAATAAAAACTCTCAAAAAAAGCAAAAAGTATTCGAAGCAACTACCTGTTTTTAATTAAGCCATTGGTTGGATAATATACAGCAAACAAAGCAAAAATAAATATCGAATAACAAAATATCTAAAAATTGAGTAAAAAAATATATATATATACATATTCGATAAATTACTTAATTAGATTTAATATTATTTTTGAGTCATAATATAGTTAATTTTTAAAAACTATATGTAAATACCTTTTTAGCACCATATTTGTTGATAAGCTAAAGTGAAATTTTTTTTTAAGTTCGTGATTCTGTAAGTTGTAAAAAACAAAAAGAGTCCAAAAGACTAAAAATAAAAAAGCACTTTGTTTGTGATTAAAAACTGAGTCATGATGGCAGCGAATCCAGACACCATATAGAACAAACCAATATTAGATGGACTCATACCCAGACCATCTAAAAAAAACATAAAAGTATGTATAAATAGCTTGTAGATAGTTTAAAACTAGTATACTAATACTTACTGTATGCTATTGAGGTTGCAGCAAATACTGGAAACAATTCTTCAAAACCAACTGTATATATGGAGTACACAAAGTAAACCATTGCAGAAATAAGAAAATCTTTGTTACTTATAAAAAAAAATTATTTTTACTTATAAAAACAATAAAAGGTTAAAATGATCGAAGTTCAATAAAAAATAAAAACATATCAATAAAATTCTTACGACATTAACACCCCCACTTTTGATGCTTTAAACTTTTGGTAATAACTTGTAATTAAGTGCCTATTTTTTTTTAGTAGAACATCTTTTTCAAAAACCTTTGTGCCATTAACTATATCAGTGTTCTCTATGCATGGTTGGCAAACGTTATCAATAGGGATTTCTTGAACATCGAGTGTGTTACTATAATATTTATAAACAAATTTTGATTTGAAAAACCAATAAGAACGATTTAAATACTTTTATTCATATTTTTACATATTTTTAAATATTTAAACTGTTTTAAAATATTATTTAAAAAAATACCAATTTTAAATTCATTTTTAGGGTAAAACTATATAAGTGGCAAATAATTTAGAAAATAATTAGAAAAATAACCAGTTTACTAAGCCAATTGAACAGCGGCATTGCTTTTCTTGTAAAGCCATTAACTAATGTGAAGAATGCAACTTATAATCTTAATCATAAATTTGTGAAATTAGCTTTCTAATTTATGTTAAAATATCATTTAATAATATGTTTTTTAATGTTTTTTTAACGCCTAATGTTTTTATCATAATAATAAAAATTTGTTTTCTAGAAAAATTACAATTTTATAAACTACATTTCCTGCTAATAAAGTGATGCATTATGGTGTTATTTATTTCATTCACGACAACATTATTTACTATCGCAACGAGTTAACATTTAGCTAATAATACATTTTAAGGAAAAGTTTTGTATTTCACAAAAATAAATGTATTTAACATTTTATTGTTTCGAACAAGACTTCAAAAAGGCAGTAAATAACTATGTTGGAATGCAAGAAATTTAAAAAGAAATGGCAATAACTTGGAAATAAGATGTCAATGCAAAAACTATTTAAATTATTTTAAAAAAGTTCAAGATTGATCAATCGATCATTCAGATCAAGTAGTTATGCTGGTCTTCTCCATAAGCTTACTTCTGATGGTATATCAGGCAATATCTTTAAGATTATTAAATCCTTCCTTACCAATCGTAGTATAAAAGTTGTCCTCGATGGACAGCACTTTTGTTCAGATACTGTAACTTCAGGGGTTCCTTAAGGATCTATCCTTGGCCCTATACTCTTTTTAATTTACATTAACAATGTTCCAGACATTCTTACATCTAAGTTGGCATTGTTTGCTGATGATACTACCATTTATTCTTGTCTTGATAAGAAGCCAACACTCTCTGATTACTTGGAGAGGGCAATTGAGCTTGAAAAAGATCTCACTTTGGCTACAGCATGGGCCTTTCTGGCTGGTGAACTTTAACTTAGATAAAACTCAATTTTTTTCAGCTAATCGTTTTCGCAATAGTCTAGAAATTCCAATAACTATTAACAGTAATATACTTCCAATAATTATGAACATTAATTTATTGTATGTAATATAATTAAGTACAGTAACGTATTAGTCATCTACTCTTCATCTTCTAGGTTTAACTCTTACTTTCAAACTCTCTAGAAAACCATATATCAAATCGATTAAAAAGTTAGCATCTGCTAAGGTTCCATCCCTTTACTTTGCTCGCCACTTTCTTACTCCTGATTTTATTCTTTTTCTCTATAAATCTCAAATACGTCCTTGTATTAAATACTGTTGCCATATCTGGGGCAAATCTTCCAGTGATGCCCTTTCTCTTTTAGACAAGGTGCAAAAACACATTGTAAAAATAGTTGGACCGGCACTTGCAGCAAACCTCTAACCATTATTACATTGTCGTAATGTTGCTTCTCTTTCTCTTTTCTATAAATACTAAAATAAACACTGCTCTAAAGAGCTAGCATCTCTTGTACCATCTACTAAAGTTCATTTTCGTGTTACAAGTAACTCAATTAAGTCTCATTCTTTTATTATGAATGTTCCTAAGTGCTTTAAAAATACTTATTTATCTACATTTTTTTCCTGAAACATCAGTTATTTGGAATTCACTACCTTCATCTTGTTTTCCTGATTCATATAATTTGCAACCTTTTAAGTTATCTGTGAACCTTGCTCTAAAAACTTCATCTTTTCTCTTTCAGTATTTTCCATCTCTAATAGTGGTTGCTTGCAGCCTTGTTCGATGTAAAGATGTTGAAAAAAAAAGTTTTCTAGAATTATACCAGATTATGTTTTTAAATAATCAAAACATTCTATATAATATACAGAATAGACAGAGTATAAGAATATAATAAGCAGAGCTTATTTTTATAACAAAGAATAAAAAGTTTTATTCTTATTATAAAAATTATTCAATAATCTTAGATTTTGAAATTTAAAATTTTTGAAGTTTGTAAAAATTTTCAATTTACCAAGCTTAACTATTTTTCTTCACTACAAAATAAATTTCTTCACTACAAAATAAATTTTCATAATGACTAAATTAACAAATTAAAAAAAAAAGATAAAAAAACTACAATATTAAAAGAGGATATTTACCGTTTATTTTTTGGAAGCAGAAATAATGCAACAACTAAGGATACAGTGAGACCAACAGCAATTATAAAATTCGGAATCAAGACTTTGAAGAGATCAAAAAATGATCCTAAAAAAAACATTTTTCAAAACATTTTGAATTGTATAAAATGATAAACAAATAAATCCAGAAAGCATTAAAATTGTTTTTTTTTGTCAGTGTAATTAATGTATACTTGTTAATAATAATATTAAATAATATTTTTATATAGATGTTACAAATAATTTGTCAATTGCTAACTAAGTAAAGATGACAAACCAGGTGGAATAGTGCAAAGTAGTTAACAATAGAGAATTTTTTTTTTTTCAAACATCTTTACTTCACCAACAAGGAACCAAGCAACCACTATTAGATTTGGAAGTTACTGGAAGAAAAAGATGAAGTTTTTAGAGCAAGGTCATGATTAACAGATAACTTAAAAGATTGGAAATTATATAAATTAGGAAAGCAAAATGATGGGAGCAAATTCCAAAGAACTGATGTTCAAGGCAAACAACTAGCCAAATAAAAATTTTTGGAGCAGTTAAAGTAAAAGGATGAAACTTAATTAAATGACGAGTAACACAAGAATAAAATTTAGTAGATGATACAATAGACACTAGCTCTTTAAAGCAGCGCTCACTATAGTATTTATAGAAAAAAGAAAGAGAAGCAACATTACAACCATGTGACAATTATTGAAGGTTGGCTGCAAGAGAAGGTCCAACTATGTTTACAATGCGTTTTTGCATATATAACTAATATAAGCAGCTCTAACTATGTTTACAATGCGTTTTGCATATATAACAATACAACTGAATCCCTGCTTTAAGACAACCACTATAGATTGCTACTATTTTTATAAAAGAACTTTATTAACAAAGTTTTTTAGTGCAGAGTATCGGTGTCAGCCTTTTTTTAATAATGTACCCATTTTCTGAAAAAAACTTAATTCTGCTTTATGAAAATAGCCACATACTAAATAAACCAAACTCCCTTTATATATAATATAGGTTTACCTTTAATTTTTGAGACAAAACTATACAATTTACCATATATTTTTAATAGCAAGTCTACTTCCAAAAAAGATCAATGTTGCGTAAGTTGGTAGTTAACCTGACAAGTCATTTACCCTTCATATTCTAGGATTAACTCTTATTTCCGATCTTCCTTGGAAACCATATATCAAATCCATTGCAAAATTAGCATCTACTAAGGTTGCATCTCTTCATCTTGCCGGACACTTTCTTGCTCCGTATTCTATTCTTTATCTCGTAACTTTCAACAAAGATTGCAGTCTTATTGGAAGCAAAGATGTTGAAAAAAAAAAAAAAAAAGCAAAGGCAAATGTTAAATAACAATTTTGAAACTGTAAACTGCATAATTGAGGAAAACATAGAGACAGGACTTTTAAAGTATAGTGTTTGAGGTAAAAAACTAGGTTTATAAAAGTTTTTGAGAATGGTGGAACAGTTACAGTAGAAGGATGCAACTTTGCTAAATGAGGAGTCACGTGAGATTGAGTTTAGGCAGAACAAGAGTTTTATGTTGGAACAAATTGAATTTTTTAAATTAGACAAGAGATGTGTTAGAGATGTGCATCGCTTGAGCAGTGACTAAGGTAGTAGTTGTAGAAAATATAAAAAAGATGCAACTGTATAAAAAATGGGACAAATGCACAAGCTTGGGAGCTATAGCAGGTCCAACTACATTTACAATATGTTTTTGGATTGTTTCTTAAAGAGAATGAGTATAATTAAAAGGACCAGCCCATAATTGTATGGAATACTGTTGTCATATTTGACAACAGTATTCTATACAAGAATAAATAAGAGATTATATAGAGCCTAAGAATGGAATGAGGAGTAAAAAAATCAGAGCACCAAGACAATGTAATTTATATCTGATTCTAATTAAGTAATGAATGTATGGTGATCTTTACAGATCAAATTTATTTCTTGCACTTGCAATATACCTAGACTTTGCTATAATTGATTTGAATATGTGTATTTTATTCCAGCATTTAATTTTTGCAGATATCTTATCTAGCTGCCTGTTCAATCTGGCTAAATACCGTTTTTGCTTATGAATTATTTTTTATTTATAAAAACTAAATTATAAGCTATAGTAAAACTTTTACTTTAAATGATAAAACTAACATACTTTTATACCTTATTTTCAATTTATGTTATGTTATTAGATATTATTATATCTTATTTAAACTTTGCTTTGGTTTTATACCAAGTGTTTTGGCCATGATCTTAGACTATAGTGTCTTGGTCTCAGAATGTTTTGTTTTACGCACATTTCTGCAAACTACTTGTAATTAATTTTTAGTAGTACTATTACATTATTCCTAAAAGTAAGTAAATGCATCATCTGAAAATTGTAACACAAAATAAAGCATTGTTTATGTTAAAGAATATGAATTTTTTAAATATTTAAAAATCTAAAAATCACACTTCCATTTCATATGTGGTTTTAAAAGAATGAATAATTATCCTCAGTATGTTATCTATAATAAAGTCATACAAAATGACTTTATGAAGTCCACCTAACTTAGTATTTATATATATACATATATATATATATATATATATATATATATATATATATATATATATATATATATATATATATATATATACATATATATACATATATATATAAATGAAGCTATTATACATTTACAGATGTAAAATTTTAATATTTTTTACATAGCTTACATTTACATTTTTATTATCATTATTATGTTTTTTACATAAACATTTTTCTGTTTTACAAGTAATACTTTTTTTTTTTAAACAAAAAATCAAATAGTACATTAATATGGACATACTAATACTATAAGTACCTTTTCTAAACACTTTTGGATACTTTTCTACAGGGAAAACCAGATATCCTAAAAATATTAAAATTAAAACCATTTATCTTTAAAATTAAAATTAAAATCAGATATCCTAAATATTAAAATTGATATGGTTTAATATTTAATGTAATTTTTAAGGTATCATCGGAACATTGAGGAATATTTGATATTCGTCAGAAAGTATAAAAAGTCTTAGACTAAAAACGATATCTTATTTTATAAAAAAAAATTCAACACAGGAACATATGGTCACATACAAAAAATATAACCCTATAAATAAGAGTTTCGAAAACCATGAGTATACAAAAATACCAAAATTTATTTTCTACAAGGCTGCAGTGTTCAATATTTCAGAGTTAACAAAATGCAAAAAAAAAAAGAATTATAGAGCAAAAAAAATTTGATGAGCCAAAAAAACATTAAGATGATATAGTCTACGAGCTTGTGACAGCCAGAGCTTGTGACAGCCAGAGCTTGTGACAGCCAGAGCTTGTGGCAGTCAGATCTACGTTATTTTATAAAGGCTGAAAATTTCTCAGTGCATGCTTCCAACATAAATCAAAACAATGGTCAACTAAGTACTTTAGATCATTATGGCTTGGGCTGGTAACTGGTACCAAAGGTACTAATAGGCGTAATAGACTGCCTGTCGAAACCAAAACCCTCAGTCAATGTATGAACACTCCAATGCGCCAATCACTATTTGATTCGACCAATGTATGTCAGATTAGATAAATATGAAGTAGTACAGTTATTAGTATTAAATTATGTGCAAAATATTGTATTAAATTTTCATGAAAAGTTAGTTTATTGCAACAGTAAAGATAAAAGCCGAAAAGTTTTTAAATCAAATTTTTTCCAAATTCTTTTTTTTAATTACACAGTCTGGTGTATCTTCTGGTGTAATTTTGCTGTTGCAACTTTTTTTGACACGATGAAACAGCAATTATATTTGGTAGATCTGGCGGCCACTGGTTCTTAAAATAGAAGAGTTATTGTTGTTACTTTCAAGAATAAATATTTAAGAACTAACTGACTAATTGATTAAAAGCTTTTTGAGCATAAGAAACTCTTACAGTTAAAAAAAACTTAACTTTTCTAAATGTTAAATCATGTGAGGTTGAGTTTTGGCTGATGAAAAATATAATAATAGCTTGCAGCAACAACCCTGGTAGTGGAAAAAAGAGATACAGCTTTTTGACAATGAGAAAAAAGCTTAAGCTTGACAGCTAGAGCAGGTCCAACAAGACAAGAATTCAAGACAGGAATTGCAATTTTGAAGCTTGTCTTAAACAGAGAGCTTATTAGAAGAAAATGGCAATAATTTCACAATAAATTATATTACAAAAAAAAAGAGTAAATTTTAAATTTTTTACAATTTTTTGTAAAATAAAATCAAAAAAAAAAAGAGGAAACCCTTGATAAAATAATATTGCAGATAATATTAACTCAGAAGAAATGCAAAGCATGGTAGTAAGCTAAAAATAGAAAAATAGAAAATACATTTTAACATGTAAAGACACCCAGTTAAAAAGGTCATCTTGAAGAAAATATATTTTTTGAAATATGTTATTAAAAAACATGCCGTTGATCCTCTGCTGACTGCTTAAAAAGGAACACAAATTTGAACTAAAATCATTTAAATTACATAAGCACTATCCAGAGCAGTAAGTAGTAGTAATAAAAATTTGTAAACAATCGAAGGCAAGATTTGATTCTCTATATATTTTTAATAATTGCTGTTCGACAGAAAATTATATCATTGGCTTAATGTTAAAAAGAAAAAAATTATTCCTACCTGACATACTAGGACCAACTATATATCCAATATTGCTTGCAGAAAAAATAAAACTCAGTCCTGCGGCAAGATTTGAATTATCAGCAACATCTGATATAATAGCTTTTGTTATTACAATTAAACCTAAAAAAAAAAAAGAAAATATAAAAAGAAATTAATAAAATTGAATAAAGTTAAATTAAATTAAAAAAAGATAGTGGTCCAGAAAGCTCATATCTTACCTTCTACAATGTCAGGATTAAACCATATACCTTGTAGAAACATATTTAAGCTTATTTATAACACCTTGTTTGTTGCAAACTAGAGTAATGCAACAGAGAACGCATAGTAACTAGAGCAAAACCAACAAAAATAACTTTTTAAATCACTTCTTATTTAATAAAGTTATAAAAAGTTTTTACTTTATCTAAACATTTAAATTTTTTTTGACTAAATCTTTTTGAAAATTTTTCTCCCCAGATTTCAAAGTCTTCTTTTACTATAAATTAAACTTAAACATTTTATTTGTGTGACATTTCTTTGCAAATTTAAAATTTAAAAACTTCAAGTAATAAAATTAATAATGAAAATACAAATAAAATAATAATGATAATGAAAATAAAAATAAAATTACACAGAAAACTGTTATTTTTAAATAACCTTTTAACTTTAAAATTTTTTTTTTTTAAAGTCAAGCTATAATGAAAGTGAACACATCTTGATTCCAATACATTTTTAGCTTTAAATTAAACATATTTCAAAACATATATAAATAATACATAATATATCTTAAGTAAAACAACAAGTTAAAACTTTGATTATGTAATTTTAAACATTTATATATTTTCACAATTATTTCAATTGTATTATCCTCAAAAAATCATTTAACAAAAGTTTATATGTAATTAATCAATAAATGAGGTGAATATATTATACCCATAGCTAATCCCTGAAGAGATCGTGCAATTATAGTCCATGTTACATTGAAACTAAAACCAAAAAACAATGTTGATACTGCCAAGAAAGTAGTAGCTAATATTAAAGAAACTCTTTTTCCAACTTTGTCACATATATAACCCCACACAATGCTAAAAATATATATATTTTATTTATAATATACATAAATTAATATGATTTTTTCTCGTGGAAAAATAATTCAGTACAAGAGAAAAATGTTTTAGAAAAATCTAATCTTTTTAAAACTAATAATTTTATTGTTTTAAAATCCCAAAGAACTATTAACTAAGAAAATATATTTTTACCTGATAATTGTATTTAGCATGAAACTTATAGTTGTAAAGACTATGTAGTTTTATTTACAAAAAATATATAAATACAGCTCTGTTCTCAAGTATTTTAACTTAATTTATTTTAACTTACTTAAATTCATCGAGCACTCTCCTGAAGATATATGCAAGCACAAATACATATACACACTGAGGGACATATATATATACTAAAACTATATTTATGAATTGCCAAAAATCTGGAAAATTTTTGTTTTTTAGTTGAAATAATGACATATATTACAAAAGTATGACAACGGATACTTTCAATATATTACATCTAAGTTCAAATTAATTATCAAAATGTAAAGTCCTTACAATTGAACTGCTATTTATATGAAAAACACAAAAAAATAAACAAAACATTACTACTTAAAATCACTTTTTGATGTGAAATTTCTCATTAATTTCATGGACCTAATTTTGTTTCGAACAACTCTAACTCTGTGAGAGAGTCAAACCACAATAAGAAGAAAATGTTGAAAAACATAAGAAGTTTTCATATGTTTTTCAACATTTTCGGCTGTGACAACCAAATTTTAACTTTTAATTCAGTGTAATGAGCATTAAAGTCGCCAATAACAACAATATTGGCAGAAAAATAAAGAAAAAGGGCTCAATGAAATTTTTTCAGAAACTTGAAAAAAAGAGTCTTGAAAGGAAGAGAGTATAAAGAATATAAAGAAAGGTGATTGAGTGAAGAGAAGAAAAATGATAAAGAACAAAGAGAAAGGTGATTTAGTGGAGAGGTGCAGAAACACATAAAAGAGTATTCAGAGGATTCAAACCAGATTTCTTGACAAATACGTAAATTGATGTGTAAATAAACACCCAAGCATGTAACTAATAAAGTCTAGAGAATCAAAGGATAGTAGCTGTCAATACTGAGATCTGAAGAAGAAACAGACTAATTAAAATTAGTCTAATTCTAGTTGCACAAAGAGCACACAAGCCTGTTAAAATTTTGAAAAAATTAAATTCAACAGGTGGAAAGTTACTTTGCAGACCAGGAATTTTTGTAAAAGATATATTGAAGTTAGGTGGAGGTGATGGTTTTTTAAGTTTAATGTATTTTTGGTCATATTTTATAGAACAAAAAACAAGCTATGCAGTTACCTCAATCTCAGTAATTAAATAAAATAAATAACTTAAGACTCCTTAAACGGCCTCAACAACGTACACCAAAAGCATTAACAGGAACGCCATCTATGTACAACATGTTGCAGTTAACATCTGCCCAAGATGAGTATTTTTATTGAGACACCTTCTCTAGCCTTTACTCAACCAAGAACCCCAAGACAGGGTAAATTTAAATCAGAGTATATTTCTCCTAGCCTTTGCCTAGAAAAGCAAATCCTACATAGCAGCAGGACAAGGGACAGGTAGCACTAGGTTATTTGTTACCGATAGCAGGGTAACCCTGATGATCCTAAACCTGACCTGACCTGGAGTAGTTAAAAGAAGTTACTTCTGTAAGCAGTACTTTAAAACATTAAACAGGATTTTTGGAAAATGCATTAAGTAAATACTACATCAAAATTAACCCGGGAAATTAAGGTGAATGTATATTATATAGTTGTAGTTACTAGTTGGTTACTGAGTAAAACTACACCAGAGGTTCAGACAGAATACAAACATACATATAGTAACTAATGGGTGGGTGAACATTGCACAGAAGTTTAGACAGAACGCAATCACACAAATAATAACTAACAGGTGAGTGAACACCTTGCCAGAGGTTCAGGCAGAACACAAACATACATATATAGTAAATTACGGGTGAGCAGACACCTCTAACTATATAACAGACAAAAATGAATAATACTAAAAACATTAAAGGATTATTAGATAGTATTGATAATAGGAAGTACACTTCTTTGATTAGAAAGCAAATCCTACAAGACAGCAGGACAAGTTGATCTAAATGACCATACACCTGAGCTATTATACAACTTTATATTCATTATAACAAATATGAAATAAAACTAAAATAAATTTAAAAATTATAGCATTACAATTTTGACTTGAAAATCCAAGCCTATATTATCTTGCTAGGTCAACCTATATTAACCTAACTTATCATAAGCAGCAAATTCAAATATTACTTAATGAAAATACATTCATTACATACAACTTCACATTTGAAAGTCAAACCCATGATTAAATTAGGAATGATCTAACTACTATCAAATAAGTATTTTAAAAACAAATTCTTAAAAAACAAATAACTTATTTCTGGTTGTATCTCATAACCCAAAATAAAAACTTCTAGTCAAAAACAAAACTTTTACCTGCTAGCAATTCTACCTCCGAACATTGCAGATGAAATAGCGCCAACCGATTTTGCTTTAAAAATTTTAAAAAACATAACTATAAAATTTAGAATAAAAAAAAAAAAAACAACTTAAAGAAAGTTCTAAAATCATAAAATATTAAAATACATTAACAGAGACACACAGAACACATCTGTGTCTAACAAAATTACAATTGTGTGTCATAAGAATTATAATTTTTTATTAAAGATTAACTTCTTTCACACTAAGATTTTTTAGATAAGTTTCCATAAGGCCATTTTCTTATTTTAATTTGACAATACAGAAGCTTTTAAAGCTATAGCTACAACTGAATGGCTTTCTTGGTGTTATCATGTTTTGCATATCAGAAATGAGTGTTTGTATTGATACAACCACTAGAAAGTTCAGCATACATGGTTTACAAGTTATTGATACAACCACTAGGATGTTCAGCAGGTTTACAAATTATTGATACAACTACTAGGAAGTTCAGCAGATTTACAAACTATTGATACAACCACAAAGAAGTAAATCAAAAGTAAATCAGAAATTTTAGAGTTTTCCTAGGTTTTCATTGTACTGGTTACACATTCCTATATAAACTGCTTTCATTGCAGCTAAGAAGCCTTGCTTGCTCTAGTATTAAAACAAAACAAATTCAACTTTAAATCAAAATTTTACCTGTATTCACTTCAGAGACATTGAATTCCTAAAAAATATTTAAAAGATTCATTAAGAAAATTTTCTAAATATAATATCAGTTTTTACATAAAAACTTAAAAGGGTTCAAAAACAGTTCAAAAAAAAAAAAGAAAAAAGTTAAAAGTTATTTGAACTTGTAAAAGTTATTATTCAAAAAGAATATAATATATATAATATAATTATAAGAATATATATAATACAATAATTATTATTTGGTCATAAACCAAAATCTTGTTTTATGACTGCAAATGAAATTAATGATATTAATTATGGTTGGCCACTCAAGTTTATAAAAACAAAGCTTTAAAAACTCTTGGAATTCTTATAATACTTTTGGCAACATCTTTCATAAAAAAAGACACAACAACAAAAAGCAACACCTGACATAAAATATAAAAAGTATTAAAAACACATTTTTTTACTTATTAACACTATATTTTAACTTCTTAAGGTCACAAAGCTCATTAAAGTCAGAGAAATTTTTTTTAAATTTTTTTTAAATTTTTTATTTTCAACCTCACAATAATTTCTTTTTATCGTGGTCATTAAGGTGTTCTATTAACTATGTACGGTCTTATCTCAGAGCATCATGGAGGTACATTTAACTAAGAAGTTAAGAAATAAGTTGAGAGCTATACCACCAGGGATATAGTAGGGATAAAAATCAAAACTTCTTGTTTACAAAGCAAGCCTTTCTTAACCAATATCTATTTAACCAATTAAAAGCTCTGATTGAAAAAAATAATTGAGATGAAAAAAATAATTTAGCTGCTTCTATTGCTTTACATATACTATATGTGAATTTATAGAAGCAGCTGAAAAAATATGATTAGAAAATCTTATTAATGTTTTATAACGTTCAAATCATTATTAGTACATTATATTGATACATTAATAAACATTAATAAAATTTAATAATATTGATACATTAATAAATATTAATAAAATCAAATTTTTTTCATTTGGTTCTATTACTTTACATATATTATATTAGAGTTTATGTAAAAAATTTGGTTCTATTACTTTACATATATTATATTAGAGTTTATGTTAAAAAGAATGTATATAAGAAGTGATGAAAGCAACTAAAAAAAAAATTGATCAGAAAATGTTATTACTGTTCAAATAAAAGAATATTTTGTTGTTTACTTAACTGCTGATAATTTTAATAAAGTCAATAAAATAAAACAAATTCGGTATTTCATAATTAATAATGATGAAAATATTTGGTTTAAAAAATTGATATACAATCATTTATAATAAAATTATTTGCATTTTTTGATGCATAAAACCAAATTTTTAAATCAAATACTTTCATCATTATTATATATGATTTACCGAATGTGTTTTATTTAATTTGTCTTTATTAGAATTATCAGCAGTTTAATAAACTTCAAAATATTTTTTTAAGTAGATAGCAATATCACCTAACAGCAAATATTTAAATAATATAATAGATAAATTTACAGTTTTAGTATAATTTACATATTATCAAGAAACTATACTTTGTTAATTGATGGAAATATATTGAATTATATAAAGGAATACATATACATTATATATAAGAAATATATAAATTAGAAAAATATAAAAATTAGGAATATAAAATTTATTGCTATTAATACATTCAATTCAAACATCATGTGCATATAAATAGACACAAGCTCCATAGGATACAATTAAATAAAAAGTACAAATACAGCCATCCTCAACAACCCATCATTTGGATAGTCAAAATTTTTAATTGATTCTTTAGTTAGACAAAATAGTATCGAAAGAAGAAGAGCTTTAGTTTTAAAAACATCCAAGTGAGGCTGCAATATTCTTCATATCCAGAAAATATTTTTACTCATTTATTTATAGCAATACCATAGGTATGATATGTTCTATTGTTAAAACTGTTTAACAGGGAAGCGTTATGTAAGAATATACAAAGTGATTGGAATAATTTTAATTTAACTAGGCTTGAACATTTGTAAAAGAGCCTTATCAACATATGCAGGATGACAAAGATATGCAGGATGACAAAGATATTTTGAAACACGTGCATTCTATCTATGCTAAAGCTAACCTCATCCGTAGAAAGTTCAGCTCTACACAGATACAAACAAAGATCATGTTATTTAATGCCTTTTGCAGCCCAATCTATGGATGTCAGCTGTGGTATCTTTGGAGAAAAGACTCATTTCATCGCCTATGTGTTGCATATAATAATGCACTTCGCTTGATATTAAACAAGCCACCATGGAACAGTGCAAGTGAATTATTTGTGAAACATGGTGCCCATTTGCTTAATGTTGTAATTCGCAAGCAACAATACTCCTCACTGTTACTGCTGCAGAATAGTGAGAACCTCGTCATAAAAGCTTTTGTTAATTCTGACAGTTTCTTGCTGTCTCCACTGATGTTTAAATGGAGAGCTGAATTATATTTATAACACTTTAGTTTCTTATCTTTATTTTATTTATTTATTATTATTATTTTTTTTTTTTCTTGGGTTTTGTTTATATTCAAGTGCGATAGTCATTGTTTTATTATAATCCACTTTATTTTACCCATTGTATATTTATTGTATTGGGCCTTGAGCCTGTCAATAAATTTTGATTTGATTTTGATTTGATATATTTCAATTAAAAGATTTTTTATCTCTTTTTTTAAACCCATCTTATATATCATTTACAAAATGACTAAGGTATTTAAAGCCTCCAGAAAATCCCAGTTTGCAAACTGCTACACTCAATTTTGGAAATGAAAATAATAATTTTTTATTTTTGTTTTGGGTTAAAGACCAAACAGTTTTTTTTGTGTTCAAAGACAAAAACTAATTAATAAGGCTTCCTCATAAATTCCATTCAAGAACTTATGAACCAAGATGATGCTATTATGTATTAGTATTATGTATATCATCAGCATAAGAAAGAATATTTAGAAAAATCACTCCTATATTGCATCCAATATTTATATTTGAAAATTTAAATACTAAATTATTAATGTAAGACCAAAACAATAATGGTGATAAAATACCACCTTGTTGTACACCATTTCTTATACTAAATGCAGTTGATTTAGCTTTCTGCCAACTGATACATTTCTGCCAGTCTTGGTTACACTACCAGGATGCAAGCAGACTCACAATGTTTTGACATTCCTTGATCTAATAGGCTGCAGAACAGAAGTCAGAAATCAACATTACCAAATGCTTTATTACAAGATATAAACGACTACCTCTAGATGTGTAGTAGTTAACAGCTTTCTTTTAATAACTTGTGCATAAAGTTTTTTTATAAAACCAAACTGATAATCATCTAAATTGTTTAGTATATTTATTTTTTGTAAAAAAGTATTTTCAAACACTTTGAATATAGCTGGGGATACTGTAACTGCCCTGTAATTGTTCACATCGGTTAGGTTGGCTATTTTGCACTTCAAAAAAGGAAGAATTAAGGATTCACAGAACTTAAAGAGATTGAAAAACATACTAACTAGAAAATGTAACCTATTTCCACCATGTATAAAAGCTTTCATACATTAACCAGGATCAGCTACTTTTCCTAATTTTTGATTTTTTATTGTTGTGAAAATCTTTCTGACACCTATGTTAATATCAAGTAATACCAAGTTTAGATTTTTTACTTTTAATTTTTTATTGAGCTATACATTGCTTGAAAGTGATTTTTCTGCATATTAGTTAAAAATTGTCTCCAGTATAAATAAAAAACTTGTATTTTTTTATATATGTTTTTATTTCTGTTATATTTTTGAAAGAAGAGTATACTCTTTTTTTCGTTCTCTTTTACCCCATCACAATAATCTTATTGAAAATTTATTTGTTGTATGTACAACAAATAAATTTTAAATAAGATTATTCTGAAGGGGGTAAGAGAGAACCACTTTGGAGGTTATTTTCTATGACGAGTCAATCTAATTGATAATAATGTTACTTAAAAAAAACATAACCATGTTAATTAACTCGATCAAACTTTTTTTAAAATGGGTAACCGGTTACCCGGCAACAATTAGTTGTCATGGTCACACACAAGGAGTTTTAATACACAGGAGACGATGTCACGTGACTGTTTTAAAGTCAGCTTTTAAAACGGCCGCCATCTTGGTTAACCCAAAACATTTCACGGAACTTCAGATTTTGCTAAAAAGTTTGTTAAATTCTAGTCAAAAGATTGCACCAAGTGGTTGAACTATTCATCAGTTTATGCTTAGCAGTTTATACTATCTTATAAAAAATTATTTGCTAACTGATTGCCTTTTTCAGTTTATTCTAATACATTCGGAATACTGAAAAAGACATTCAAATAGCTGTATTTCAACACGATACTAAACGATATTACAGCCTCGGAAACAACTGGCAAATTAGTCATTTATTTCAATATTTTGGCTTAATTTCAGCAAAGTTTTTTACCAAAAATATAAAGTTCCGCGCAAAACATAACAATGTTTTGGGTTAACCAAGATGGCGGCTGAATTTCAAAACTGGCTTCAGCGCGTTTTGTATAAAGAATATACCTGTTTATTAAACCTCCTTGGTCACACAATTAAGCTGGTATATTTAAAGTTATTTTTTAAGCTTGATGTGATTCTATTTCTGCAACCTTTGTTTTACAACGTAAGTTCTGTCATACAACCGACGTTAAGTTGTGCAACGGCGTTAACTTGTGCGACGTAAGAAAATGTTTCAATTAATAAATATTACAACTGTATTTGTATGTATTTGAACAAAATACTGTTACAGTATTTTGTTCAAATACAAACAAATACAGTTAAAATACATACAAGTATATGTATACAAATATATGTTACATACAAATATATGTATAAATATATAAGTATATATATATATATATATATATATATATATATATATATATATATATATATATATATATATATATATATATATATATATATATATATATATATATATATGTATATATATATATATATATATATATATATATATATATATATATGTATTTAAACATATATTCTAACAATAACATGTATAAATAAAATTATATATGTATATATATATATATATATATATATATATATATATATATATATATATATATATATATATATATATATATATATATATATATATATATATATATATATATATATATATATATATATATATATATATATATATATATATATATATATATATATATATATATATATATATATATAGGGCCGCCAAGAAATAAGAACTAGTGACTACTTTAACGTCTTCAAAATAAAAAACAAATCATAAATTTTTTTCTTTATGGGTTGGTTTTTATTTGGACTATCAATATAACCCCTTATGGGTTGGTTTTTATTTGGACTATTAATATAACATCCAAAACCAAAAATAGATTGAAAAAAAAATGGTAACTCAAGTTTAGTAAGAAGTAGGAAGTACATAGTAATTAAAAATGAGAAAGCATTTATGCAGTAAGCAAACATAATAATATTGTGTTTTCCAGTTTTCGAGGGTAAATCTAAAAATGAAATCAAATACGCACCAAGCTACAAATGTCAACAAATTCTCACTAGTGAAAAAGAAATATTTTTAAAAGATTATGTAGTAAAAGCTTCCGGGATATAATTAGGATTTACTCCGACTCAGTTAAAAAATTAGCAAATGATTTTTCCAAACATAATAATCATATTGTTCTACAATCATGGATTGCGGCTAACTGCTGAAGAAGATTGGTTGTGCGGTTATATGAGTAGATGTAAAAATCTTTCTTTACGCAGACCAGAAATAACTAGTTTGTCGCGCGCTACATGTTTTGATAAAAAAAATATTGCAGTGTATTTTAAAAATCTGGAAGAAATTCTTAAAAAACACAATTTTAGTTCTAATGACATTTATAATGCTAATGACACGTACAAAAAATACAGTACAAAAAATAGTTAATATAAAAGTTATTGGCAAATAGATAAATAAGTTTGAAAAATTACTTTAGCAAAGAAAATTTTTCACTGGATTGAAAAATTGATTGTAATTTATCAATTTATGCTCAAAACAAGAAATGCGTACAGAAAATATCTTGGATTTTTAAATGTAAAATTAATAGCCTAATCAGTTGCTCGAGAAAAATTTATCTTTTCAGCTGTAAATTCCACGAAGAACTGTTCAACATGTTATAAAAATGTACAATGACAACAAAACTGTTAAAAGAAAATGTGGAAGCGGTTGAAAGAAAGAATTTGTATCAAAAAATAAGCATTGAATGTAAAGGAAGCATGAGAAATCCAAAATTATTGATATAAAAATGAGCTAAAAAATTGGACACAACCCAGTGAAAAAAAAACTATTATCTCATGGGCTCCGTGTGGAATACATTGGAACCCGCATAGAAACTATGTGGCACAAGTTATTTCTTACTCGGAAGTAAAACTATGATTGAAAGAATTAAAAATATGCAAGGTCATAGATCCTATAAAAAAAAAACCCATAACGCAAAGAAAATCAAAAAATAAAAGCAATTCGTCGTTCTTTTGTCATTTAAAATTGAAAAAAAGAAATATGCAATTTTAACTTTAATTTTAATTTAATTTATACACAACCAATAAAATTTACAAGTTATCGATGAAGAGCAGCACGCTAGGCCATTCTGTGATGAAAATACAGTCAGCTTTTAAATGAAAATAATTTTTAGCTTTCAAATTACAATTAAGTGCCATAATAATGATAGTTGATGTTTGAAGTTGTTTATATTTGTTGAATTTACGCCTAGATCACTTTCAAATGTTGTGCTCAATAACTGGTGCAAATGAACGACATTGTCGTTCATTGTGTAGATTGCAGTAAATCTTTTGTTGTAGTTGCTTAAGGTCTGCATGACTTTGCACTTATCTGCATTAAAAGACATAACCCATGTGTGTGATCAATTCACTGTTTTGTTAATGTCATATTGGAGTTTTATTGTGTCTTTGTTCAATTTAACAACCCTAATTATTTTACAGTCGTCTGAATACATTTTCAAATGGTGTAGTATTTTGTGTGGTAGATCGTTTATATAGATGAGAAATAGAAGTTGTCCAAGAAAAATAGTCATTTAGTGTGTTGCAGATTATTTTAGGGTCTGTTGTTTAATTGTTTGTTGTTTCCGTTCGTGTGTTTTTTGCTTGCTCTTGGTGTATGAGTGGATAACTTTAGAGTCTTGCCTTACTATTTTTGACTTGCTCCTTCATAAACAAGAACTGCTGTTTTAACTAGCCTTTTCCATTTTACTTCCATTTTAGCTTTTATAAACTTTTTCCAAGGTTTGAAGGGTTTTTAGCAACATTCATCGAACAACAACAACAACAACAACAACAACAACAACAACAACAACAACAACAACAACAACAACAACAACAAAAACAATAACATCAACATCTCATGTTGAGATGAAACAAACCTATTTTTTAAAACTCAGTGACTATTTACGTGAATGTAAAAACTGAAAAGGTTTGCTTGCAGTTGCAAAAATAATTCTTTTGATGAATTGGTAAACTTGGTCTTTGCATAAAAGTGTTAAAATAATTTACGCTAAACTACTTTGACATGGTAATAAACACTGATATTTAGTGGCTGCAGAACTTTAATTAGATTCATTAGTCAGTTAGACATAACTAATTAAATAATCTTTGCATAAAACTGTTAAAATATTTTGCGTTAAACTATTTTGACATTGTAATATACGCTGATAAAAAGTGGCTACAGAACTATAATTAGATTCATTAGTCAGTTTAGACATAACCAATTAAATGAAGCCAAGTTATCAACGTATTGTATTCAATCCTATATTTCACTCTATTTTTCACTAGCTACCTTGTAGTGAAACTAACTATCTCGTAGTGAAAATAGTCAATTTAATTTTAAAATAAAACTTTTGACCGTTGTAAAATTTATACAAGGACACGTTTTAAGTTTACTGAAAGCAAGTTTCACTTCCAAGAGTTTTATGCCCATATAAAAAGAATAAAAATTATTACAGGGTCGAATATTTAACAATTTATGAAAAAAAAATTATTTACTTTTCAGCAGAAACTAATGTATTTAAGATACCACATTGGTTTTCTTAAGCTGAGATAAAAAAAATTGTCTGATCAAGAGAAAGCTACTGGCATGTTTCTGCTGGACTTTGTTGTGTCTCTAAAATGCCAATATTTACGAATATATTGTTCTAAGGTGAGCGAACTTAGTGTCCCAACTTTTAAGAATATAGTATGTTCAAGGGTAACAAAAAATATCGAATGTGTGTTAATGTGTAGTGCCAAATTTTAAATTTTTTATTTAGTCGTCGAAAAGATAAAACTGTACTCAAAAAAATAAAATGGTACTAGACTCCCAATAGTTTTTTGAAAAGTAAAGTTAGTAATTTATATGTTAATATACACTATTTATATACGTATAACTTAGGATTAACAAGTTCTCTCAGATATTAAACCAAAAAACAACAACAAACCTTTACAAGCTTTGGGAGATAAGAAAAAACATTTGTAATTGCCATTGCACTAAACAGCTAAAAAGAGTGAAACTATATATATATAAGTATATAATTGCACAAAAAATGAAATGATATATATAATATACATATAATAAGGATGAATCTACACACTAAAACAAACCTATTAATTTTGAGTTGTCTTAATTTTTGGGGCAATATATACGGGGACAACCACATTTTGTGTTTGTCTTGATATGTTTTGAGCTCAATTTGTTTTGACTCCCTATATTTTAACAAAAATTTATTTGGAAAGCATAAAAATGTCTCTACTGACACACACACAACATGCATAAATCTCAAAAAAATGTTCAGGCAAACAAAACTATGCATAAATCTCAAAAAAATGTTCAGGCAAACAAAACTATGCATAAATCTCAAACAACATTTTCAGGCAAATGAAATCATTTTTAAAACAGCATTTTAAGTATTATTTCATACACTCTTTTTATACATTTTTTAAACACTTTTTTCAATATTGAAAATCTCCTTACAATCTTATTAAACTATATTCAAGAATTATATTCCACAACTATATTCAATAATTACATTCAACAACTGAAGACTACAGGGGAAAAAAGGCACATGCCACACATTTCCACTTTTGAGATAAATAAATTTTGTCTTTGAATGTTGCTATGTTTCCCCCGTTATGCCTTTCCTTTGGGTATTTCTGTAGCATTACATAGACCTTTTTGGATTGGATTTTACTACTTTACTAACCCTCAAGCTAATGCTTATATAGTCGGGGGCATAACTTAAATAATTGGAAAATGCGAAATGTGCCCTTTTTCCCTTCAACTATATTCAACAACTGTATTCAACAACCATATTTAACAACTATATTCAACAACCATATTCAACAACTATAGAGAGCTATTAGATGACTAATAGCTCTCTATAGCTCTTAATTTTTTACCATGTATAACATTTTTCTCAGACACATAAAACGTTTTAAGTAAGTTGATTATGATGATGAAGGAGTACGTAGTAAATGTTTTACTGATATAATAGCTTGGTCTAAACCACCTAAATAAGAACAAGGAGAAATTGAGCACAAGAAATAAAGACAATACACAAATTAAGAAAATAAAAGATTGGTAAGATTAATAGTTTCGAGCTTTAATGCCAACAAGATCTAGATTAGTTTTTTTTAAAAACGAGTCAAAGTAAGCTATCTGAGTAACAGAATTAAAAAAATTTAAGTTTTAGTGTAAGCAGGTTCAGGGATATTAAAGCCAGACTAATAAAAATGATATTGGTTGAAGGTAAAGGAGATAGAACTCGATCAATTTGAGCCAAAATAACATCAAGCTTGGCTTTAAAATCAGAGCTTAAAAAATGTTGAAAACTAGTTTAGGGGGTAGCCATTACGTATGTGTGGAAGTATGGGGGAAGCAGAAGCGATTTTAAGGGGGATGGGGGTCTTATACCTATTCCCCCTCCCCCTCTTTTTCCCTAATAGAAGGTGATTTTCAAGTTATAGTTAATTTTTTGAGAAACATAGTCTACGGTAGGATGTTTGACACATTTAAGTCAATCGCTTTTTAGTTTTTAGGACCTGTTTTTTTTTTTTTTTTTTTTAAAAAAAAGTAAATTAATCCTTAAAAAGCAGTTAGTACTTTTTATGGATTTACTCCCCGACCCATTATTTTATCCCTAAACCACCACTGGGGGGAGGGAGTTATCCGGAACTGTACAAGTACAAAGTGGTGATGAGAAAAGGGAGTGATTTAAAAAACTGCTGCGTAAAAAACTTCTTTAAACTATTTTGAAAATTTTGTTTCCTTTTTTTACAAAAATTTTTAAATATTTTATTTATTTCGTCAGTAAAAAAAGAATACAATGCCTGTTATGTAAATAAAATCTACAAAACCGGGGATAAAAAAATAACTATATTTGTCTTGTCACTACGCCCCAATGTGCTTTCATTAGCAAGCGTGTACAACCATTAAAAGGTAAGCATACATTAACTTTGTACCATTTAAAAATTTTGTACAAGTATTTACAAGTATGTTAAGATTAATTATTAAGCTATAATCAATAGAAAATTGTAAAAATAAAATAAAAAATATTCAAACGTAAAAACTAGAGATAAGTTAACAGGATAATTTTAAAAAAATTTGAAGACAAGTTAAATAAATAGTTGTTAAAAATAAAGTAAAAATAAAAACAAAAAAGAAAAAGAAAATTAATAGTCTATAAAAGATTTTAGTTCATTAAAATCGTTAATAAGTTTTTGTTTCAGTTTTTTTTCTAAGAGAAAAAGAAGAACAATTTTTCAGCTCGTTATTTTATAAATTGTTCCATAATTTAGGACCTCCTTTGGTAATAAAAAATTTGGCAGCCAAATAATGCATTTTAGGTTGCTCATAATTGTACTTTGAAAAGCTTAAAGGGTACATGTGAATAATTTTATTGAAAAGTGTATTAAATATTATAAGTGATATTTTATTACGAAGTTTACAAATAAAAATAAAAATTGAATAAAGCTTTAACTGAAAAACATTGAGAATGTGATGATTGTTAAATAGTTCTTTAGTATGTGTGAATCGATCTGCATTTGGTATAATTCTGACAGCGTGTTTTAACTATTAAGCAATTTTTAATCTTTACTTTAATTAGAGCAGCACCAAGCAATATTTGCATAATTTATATAACAATGTATAAGGGAGAAATTCAAGATTTTTAAGCAGGTTTGGTTTAATATATGCTTGGCTTTGTAAAGTTTGCTTGTATTTTTTGAAATTTTACTTTCTATCGTACTTATACGTTCTCTCCATGTTTGGTTTTCGTCATCACTTCTAAAAACCTCAATGATTACTCTTTAATTATTTTAGTGCCAATGTAAAGATCAGGAAATTTTAATGGAATATTTTCTTTGTTGTGAATTCTATAAAAAGAAGTTTACTTAAAAAAAAACTTAAAAGTTTTATTTAAACTTAAGGGAAATTTGTTTATATTTTAAATAAAAGGTTGATTTCTCCATTAGAGTAAAAAAAACTCGTATCACCCGCAAATAGAACTGAAATTAAAATATTTGAAAATTTATGGAAATTATTTACATTAATAAGTAATATAAGAGGACCCAGAATTGAAACTTGGGGAACACTGCAATTTATAGTCATGTAAGAGGATTTTCCTTTTTCATATAATATGTATTGTTTTCTATTGTTTAGATAACTTATAAGCCAGTCTAAATAGTACCATAACTTTTAATACCATAACTTTTGAGTTTTTTTATAAGAATGTTATGGTCTACTGTATCGAAGGCTTTGCTAAGATCGATAAAAATTCCAAGGGTAAACTTATTTTTGTCAAATGCTTTAATTATATAATGAACAATATTAATAATTGCATGATCAGTTGAATAACCAGGCTGAAATCCAGATTGTTTATTATTTAAAATATTATTTGTATTTAGAAAATTCTAAACTATACATAATTTTCTCTACAATTTTAGAAAAGCAAGAGAGAATTGAAATTGATTTTATGATTTTCAGGAATAGAAATGTTTCCTGACTGAAAATAGGTATAAAATAAAAAAAGGTACAAAAGTATTTAAGATAAAAAATTGTTAGGATCTTTTTAAATATTATAATAGAGTGCTTAAGTTACTTAAATAAGTCTCATAAATATAGTTACATAAGTAAAGTCACGCAAAGTCAAGAGACTTTGATAAAGTTACGCAAAGTCTAGAGACTTTAGTTAAGTCATGCAAAGTCTCTAGACTTTGCATGACTTTACTAAACTTTAGACTCTAAGTTGCATGAAATTTTTTTTTTCTTTTGCATTAAAAAAGTTTTTAGCGATTCCTTAGAAAAGTTTGATACTTTTTTAATAGTTACGTAATTGTAAGGATGGCCTTTTCTAGGGAATTTAACCATTCATTATCTGGCATCTACAAAAACTATACGACAAATAATATCCAAAAGTAATAAAAAATGTGTCTATTTTTGATAATTTTGTTAACTTTTGTAATGGTAAACAAAAGAAAAACTGTTTCAAGGTTAAGGGGCCTAACATTTTATCGCATCAAAAAATTTTATCGATGACATTAAATTGATACTTCCTTAAATCAATTTATGTGGCCCTATAAATATTTGGAAAAAAAATACTGACTGAAAATTTTCGGATTAAAAATATACTTAAGTGCTATACATTTCTCCTTTTTATAGTATAGTTCTATTAGATGTAAAGAACATTGTTTGGTGTTCAAGTGATAGTTTTGTATTTTTCTTGAAATATAAAAGCATTTGAATTATACTTTGCTAGGCCTAGGCTATACAAAACTTATGTTTAAAAGCTATGTGGTTTTTTAGTGCAGCAAAAAGTATGCAACTCAATTTTAGCTTTTATCTATACTTTAATTGAAGTATAGATAAAAGATAAAATTGAATTGCATACTGTTTTGCTGAAAAAAAAAGATCAAAATTTCTATCTTGGGTAGAATATATGATAAATCTTTAGTAAGGTAAAAACTTTCTATCTTTTAAGAAAATTAAATTAAAAACAATGATTTGTCATGCAACTTTCTATCTTAAAAGATTTTTTTCTACCTTAGAAAAAAATCTTTTAAGATAGAAAAATTTCAAATAATTTCTACCTTATTTTACCTTACTAAGAGTACCTTACTACCACATACCCTATCCTAAGGTAGAAATTTCTACTTTTTTGATTGTGTGAATCAAAAAAACGTGCAAAAATAATCTTATGTGGTAATTATATAGCAATCAACAATTAATAGTACAAAAAAGAAATGGATGTATATTGTATTGAATCTTTAAAATATAAATAATGACGTCAGTATAAGAACAGTCAAAGCAGTACAACAGCAACTTATGTTGTTGCTTTTGCTCTTGTGTATCTTATTTAAGAGGTAAAATTACACTTTTGCAAGCGTTTGACACTTTTGTAAAAATTTGACACTTTTGGAACCATTTAACATTTAGCAACTTTGATTTAAACAGTATAAGAATTGTTCTTATACAATAACTGCACACATTAACTGAATAAAAATAAAGTTTTACAATAAATTTGTTTTGAAAATTATAAGGCTTAACCCTCATGAGGATTAAAAAAGTGTCTTATGTGTACAACCTATGAGGATTAGGCCTCAACCTATGAGGCCTAATCCTCATAGGTTGTACACATAAGACACTTTTTGATTATTTTCGGTGAAGCCACGTGAAGCTATTTCTGACATTTTAATATTATTATTTATTTATTTCGTCATAAAAAAAGAATGCGATGCCGTGATAAATAAATAAAATCTACAGGACCGGGGCTAAAAAAGGCAAAATGTGCCTTTTAACTACGCCGCAACGTGCTTTCATCAGCAAGCGTGTGCAACCATTAAAAAGTAAGCATACAATTAAAAATTATCTACAAGTATGTTAAGATTAATTTTTAATCTATAATTAAGATTAATTACTAATCTATAATTAAGATTAATTACTAATCCATAATTTAAAAAAAAAAAAGTAGTAGTAAAAATAAAATAAAAAATAATCAAACCTGAAAATAAGAGATAAATTAATAAGATAATTTAAAGAAAGTTTAGAGACAATCAGACTGTTGTTAAAACTTTTATTTATGAAGTTTGTTCATAAAAATAAGAACTGTACATAAAAATAAAAAATGAGGGCTTAACTGAAAACATTATGGGTTGATTTTTAAATAGTTCATAATTGTGTGTACATTCACTTGAATATGCGGTCGGCAATCAAAGTCATTTAAAATTGAAAGTTGAGAATGGGGTTAATTTTACAAAGTGATTTTTTTAAAGAATAACGAACTTTTTATTATAATTTAACTTTTTGCATTATGACTTTACAATTTCCGGTACTACCAGACTTAAAAAACCACTATATTTCTATGTTTTCCAAGTATGTTCACTGCATTTTTTTATGTTTTCTATGTATGTTCACTGTATTTCTATGTTTTGTAACTTATATGCAAAGTAAAATTCAAGTTTCAATAGCTTTAAACTTGAATTAATCCTAAATAAAGTAAACTTACAACAAACAAGAACGCGGTCACTGTTATTCCAAGCGGCAATGGTGTGACCCCTTTTCCGTAGATGATTCGTTTTAAAGTTTCTCCCAGTCTCATTTTTGAATTTTAATGTAAGACTTCTCTTTTATTCAAGGAACTCTCTCTCTCTATATATATATATATATAAATATAAATATATATATATATATATATATATATATATATATATATATATATATATATATATATATATAAATGTATATATATATATATAAATATATATATATATATATATATATATATATATATATATATATATATATATATATATATATATATATACATATATATGCCATTATATTTAATTCGTAATTAAAAAGTGAAAATGAACTTTAAATAAAAAAAATTTTTAAAAAGTTTAAATTAGTTATAGCGAATTATAGTAAATCACATTTAAAATTATTTAAAATTTTCAATTAATTTAAAGTTTTTGCTCTAATAATAACTAATTTTGTAACCCTATATTGATATTAGCATATAAATTAATATAATATGAATAAACATATTTTTTTGATTAAAAAAAAAGCACAGACAAAAGTATACGTGCGTGATAAAACAAACAAATAAACATACATAATGACATACATAAAATAATCATATGATTAAAAAACAGCAAACAGCAAAATAAATTTTATTGTTGGGTTGTTTTTATTTAATAGTTTTTTTTTGTTTTTAAGGTTTTAATAATATTAGCATAATGTTTTTAACATCCTTAAAACTTTGATAAAATAATATTTAAGTTGATAAGTTTAGGTTTTTTTTGTAAGTTTTTTTCACTTCAATTTTATGTATCCAATTTATAGTTTTTAGTAATAAAAACATGAAAAAAATAAATTTCGGAAGAGGGTAGGGAGGGGAATATCCTTTTATGAGATTGAGGATATAATAAATTAATTTAAAACATGTTTTTCTCAATAAAATATTTTTCTTAATTAGAAATTTTTGTTTTATTAATTACCAATCTAAGATTGTTAAGATTATTCAATTAAAATGCTTTTTAATTTCTTTATATAAATTGTTTTAAAGATCTAAAATATTTTTTTAACTTTATTTTTAACTTTATTTTTGTCAAGACTATATCTTGATAGTATTGCATTTAGAAAATAAAAAAGAAGTCAAAATCATTCTTCTGAAGCCTTTTAACTGGTAAATTTTTCCTTTTTGGTAGAATTTGTTTTTAATTTTTTTTTTTTTTATCGAGCTTTTTATATCGCGTATTTTGTTATTAAATAGTTTTGTTTCCGTATTAAATCCAATCTAATTATAATAATAATACTATATTTTTAACTTTTTTTTTTCATTTTCCTTTAAAGAATTAGGCTTTGAAACCTTAAAATTTTACTACTAAAAAATATATTTATCAAGTGTAGTTGTATGTTTTATAAGAATATAGTTTATATTATATCATATAGGAAATTTATAATAATTGTTATGTTTATTTTTATAATTACTGTCATAATAATTAACTTTACTTTATAAATTTAAGCCATTGTTTTTATCAACTTTTATTATAGTTATTATGTTATAGTCATTATTTGTTTTTTTTATTCAGATTATTACTATTATTGTTATTGCTGTTATTAATATTATCATTATTAATTAGTACTTTATTTTATTTTTATTCTGTTTTTATATTAGTTTTCTTTGTTTTGTTTTTCTGTTTTATGTTGGTTTTCTTTGTTTTTGTTTTTTTGTGTTTTTATGTTAGTTTTTTTTGTTTTTATTTTATTTTGTTTTTATTTTATTTTTGTTTTTTTGTTTGTTTTCTTTGTTTATTCTTTATTTATTTTTATTTTTTATTTTAATTTTTGTTTTTGTTTTTTTGTTTTCTTTTATTTTAAATTCTTTCTATGTTTTATTTTTTTTTTATTTTTTTTAGATGTCATTCAATTGACTAGTTTTTAACTATACAAGTGACACCTAACCTTACTTATGTGAATTTATATATTATTATTGTAAATTTCGCCATTTTATGGTGAAATAAAAATAAAAAGTTTATGTTTTATTATTTTAATTAAGTTGCGTTCTTTAGGATATTTTATTTTCAAAATGGTTTCAACCATCTCTGCAGCTTATTTAGTAAAAAATAATTCAAAATAACAAAGAAAATGATGTAACATTTTTATTTCTTCGATTTTTTTTGAAAATATTTAATTAAAGAATAATTGTTAAATTCATGGCAACGAAGAGTAAAAAAAAATTCTTTTGATATCTTTTTATTAATGTGACAAAATGAATATGTATTATATAAAGTTAATCGAATTTAAAATTTTTGTGTGGGAATAGGGCAGTTGTGTTGTAATACTGATTTTTTAAACAATATCTAATAAATGTAATAATTAAGGGTTTATCTCTTCAGCAGATAAAAGCAAACCCTATTGATTGCAAGCTAAAAGCTTACAATCAATAGGATTTGAAAAAAAGAATGAACCGGAGAAAGATCAGACATTTAATTAATATTTTAATGTTTACTAACGTAAAATTGATTTCTTTTTTTTTTATGTTTCTTTTTTATATATCCAAAACCCCCTACATAATCAAAACTAAAAAACTTTATAAAACTATATATAGCTGTAGAATCTAGACACAAAAGAATTATTTAAATTTACTGATATTTACACTAAAGTTAAGCCATTTTGCACAATAGTAAATTTTAAAGCAAATAAAAAAAAAGCTTTATCAGTTTAGCGACAAAATGTCGTGGCCACAAAAACGTAGTATATCCTTTTCTAAAAATAATTTCATTAATAGTTATATATATATATATATATATATATATATATATATATATATATATATATATATATATATATATATATATATATATATATATATACATTTACATATATTTAAACAAATCTATAAAATAGATTGCTCAATGTTTTTAAAAGAACAGAGCAATTATAAAGTAGTAGAAAATCACTTAAAAAATATATATTTTATTGTCAAGTGATTTTCTAAGACCTAACGCTTTTGTCACAGACCATAGAGGAGGAGTAGTTAACTAGGAAGTTCATGCCTCCAAACTTACCGATTGCACAAAATATGTCCAGAGCTCGCTTTGAATCATGGATCCCTTGTTTCAAAAGCAAGCGCTCTAATCACTGCGCCATGGCTGCTTAATTTATTTTTAAGCATAGCTTCAGCAATATAAATCTTACCTAAAATTAAAGCTTCTTGCATAAACCTACAATTTACAGCGGCTGATGGCAGTTAAAACGGCTTTTTTTTTTTTTCGACTAGTTGATTTTATACGACTTTGCCTCATTGTTGGCTCATTAATTTTTATGACATCGTTCGTACTCGCATTCATTAATTAAAGCTTCATTATGATTTTTCAAATGTCATCACTGCCCAGTAGGCACGGTACGTTTTTAAAACGTTCTTTGGACGTTTTTATTAGGTTTAAACCTAATAGAAACGTCCAAAGAACGTTTATAAAACGTACCGGGCCCAATGGGTGTAATTCAAATCATTATTTCCTCCATACACAACAAAAAAAACCAACTTTTGATATTTTTAGTTCTTGTTTTTTAAAATGTTTGTCAGTTTTAATCTCTCTTTCAAAACCAACGTATTGCCAACAATGTAGAATAAATACCTTACCGATAGGGTTTATAAAAACCCGGATATTTACTATTCCCGAGACTCGGGATTGTATAATTAATTACCGGAATTTCTCAGGAAACCCCGGCTTTATTTTAGGCTTTAAAACTAAAAGAACAATTATAATTTAATTAAGTATATTGAATTAAAATGAAAAAGTCTTGTACATAAAGTTATTTATTTTGTCTTTAAGAAATTTTCACGCAGAAAGCTCAAACTATCTAAACTATTATCACTTAAGCGACTTTTTATTTTATTGCAAAATAGTTCTGTGGAGAAAAATACCCTTTCTGACTCTGGGCTCATGGGTTCGATTGTCATTAAAATTCTTAAACTTTCTAAAGACTATCACCCCAAGTACAACCACTTTCAAACAATGACATTTCTTTTGATGGTTTGGAAGTAAGAACATTTGCCTAATCTTGACAAAGAATTTTTGGGTGTTGCTAAAAAACCTTTTTCTAGAGCTTCAATTAATAATGTAAATATTCCATTAGACTACTTAATTCAGTCCTTCACTCTTTGATTTTGGAGGTTAACGCATTAAAAGGTTGACAACTTGTTGTAGTATTTAGTTCTTTTAATTTTGGTTAGCACAAACTCTAACGCAATGTTAGCAGTTATAAGGTTTGCATCGCATCAACAAAGCGCTTCCGCTGCTGCTTTTATTGGAATTAGCACGTTTACTAGTTCAGAAACAATTTCATTCTTATTATTTGAAATTTTTATAGAATCATTAATACTGATATCAACAAGCGTCTTTTTTATGCAATTTTTTAACTTATGCAACCTTTTAATCATTGATAAGCTGCACCATCTTGTTTTACAATTTTTAATTAAATAAATTTTTTTTCCAAAGTCATTTTTTACGTATTTTTGAAGATAGTCATCATTTTAAGTTAGTAATCTTTTAAAAACCATCACGATTTTTCAAACTTTATTTATAACAGGGCTAATCGTTTTATTTGTAATTATTACGTCTTCAATTATTTGATTATCCACTATAAAGCTATTCTCATCATCATCATCATCGCTATCTAATTCACAGCTTTCAATAAACTCAGATTCATTTTCCAAATTTTGAAATGTGATTATTAACTTCCTTAACTAAATGTAGCTCTGCATAAAATTTGATGATGACGTATTATGTAAAACTGAAATAATAGCCAGTTGAATACCGTGAGCAAAGTTTAGCTGTTGATTAACCTGTAATAGTTTTCCAATTTTTTTAATTACGCTGGCTCCGTCTGTCATTATGCACAGAATACTATTTTTAAGATTTAAACCAAACGCGGAGAGTTTTTTTTAAACATAGTTATACCCTTTTCAGCTGGCATTGTCCCTACAATCGTTACTATACCTAAATTCCAAATATTGTCTCTATCGTGTAAATCAATATTCAAATATCAGGTATTTCGAATCGACGTTCACTCATCAAAAGAAATTGAAAACTTATTTCCACTGTTAATTTTTTGTCTTAATTCATTTCTGATAATATTCTTTACATTGTTAGAGAAGTTTAGTACCATTTTTTAACAGTGCTTGGAGATATAGGCATGTTGCCAAATCGCCTCATTGCCAGCCCAGCACATATATCAATAGAGGCGCATATTACGTTTAAAGAAATCCCATCTTTAGCTGTTAATCTTGCAAGCACCTCAGACATGGTGTCTTCTTTATTCATATTCGATGAAAAATATTAACAAATTTTACTTTTTTTATGTGGTTCTTCTTCCGATGTTTAAAAACTTGCCAGTTCTACTTTTAAATTTATTTTATGTAACTACAAACGTAGAACTTTTGGTCCGCCAGCAATTTTCAATATTTTTTTGCAATGGCTTAGTCTAAAGATTGCTGTTTCACTTTCTTTGTTGCGCAGAAAATGTTTCCATATAGGGGTTTTGCTGTTGAACTCTATAAAATTTGACATAGTATCCTAATTTGACGAATCAAAGAAAACATAAGAATTTATTAACTGTTTTAACTTTCTTATTAAGTTAAGTTTTCAAAGTTAAATAAATTTAAATAAATACACTATATTATAACAAAAACCCATTTATATCAATACAAATAAATAATTAATTTTTTTCCAAAAGTTTTAGAAAATAGAAATACATTCTAAAACTTAATATATTTTCTAAACAATTTTTAAGTATATTGTATATTAGTTTCAGGCTTTTTAAAGTTTTCATGGGCAAACTTTATCCATCAAACCGATTATTTCACCAATTTTTTGTTTTTTAATTTATGTTGAGAAGCCACAATAAATTTATATGAATAAGGGTTCGTAAAAGTTTTATCATATTAAAAAGATACCATTAATAGCAACATTCCTTCGTTCAGACACAGTTCTTCATTTAAGTACATATAACTACAAATTATCTAAATTTTCAAGTGACAAGCTCCAAACATTCCATGAACCACTACAACAAAGATAACTTCGCTTTTGATAATAAACTTAAAAATGTAAGAAATAATCGATTGTTAAAGTTGCCACGAAATCTCCGCTAGTTTCCGGAATCTCCGCTAGATTTTGCTTTTGCTTTAACTTAAGCAAGAGTTATGATGAAAATATTTTATTACATTATATATAATATTATATTTTATTACTTGAATTGCAAAATAGTAGTTTTATGCATAAATTATGTAGATGATATTTTTTATATCTTTAAAATAACGACGATGATCTTATCTTTTTAGAATACATAAATAAAAAACATCTCAACACCTCAAGTTTACTAAAGTGGAAAAAATTATTTCCAAATTGAACTTCCTTGATTTAATGATTAATTCTGTAACTAATAAGTTGGACACTTAAACAAAAAAAAGATTTATTAATTCATTTTATCAATTTATTTAATATTAGTTATAAGCCAGGACTGTTATAAGCTAGGACTGATAACATTAAAGCTAGACGAGTACTTTTCAAAATTAAAATTTCAAAATGTGCTTTTATTAAAAATCTAACAACTTTAAGCCGTTGTATATTGTATGCTTTAATTTCTAACTTTCTATGTTACACGTTATTATAAAATAACGTGTTACATAGAAATAAGTTTTTATAATAAATGAGGCAAACCCTTTTGTTACATATATTATTTATACTAATAATTTTAGTAATTCTCAAACGTAGTAGGAAAATAAAGTTTTAATCATTTTTTAAAAGCTGTTTAGTTATTTAAAAGAAATTAAAAAAGGAGTAGGTGGTTTTAGTAAAAAAAAAAATATTCACCGGAGGCAGGGTCGTCCGAGTAGAGATCATAAAAGAGTGGGGGAAGGAGGTTGGGGGTTGGCGTACGTGTTTTTTGTCCAGTAAGACATAGAAAATATTTTTTGTAGACTTAGACTTTAAAAAATGAAATAAAAAAGGCCTTATGGGCTAACATTTGTCGACTACATATCAAATTTTGCCGACTTCAGTGTCCAAGTTTGTCGACTAATTCATTTTCTAGGGGGATTAGACACCCCGGACGCCCCCATTTTGGGACGACCCTAACTTTAGAATTGAGTGTTTTGATACCTAGTCTGTTCAAGCATTGATAGCCAATGTTTATTTTTTATTTGTTATACGTGTTTTTTTATACAAGAAATTTGTTTACTACTAGTACTTGAAGCTCCAAAATCTTAAAAAACTTTTTGTTAATTGTTAGTTCGAGGAATATTTTTAAATTTTTCACCTACATATCGCATATATCACGTAACGCTAAGTATAAAACATTTTCTACATTAGAAAACAAACTTTAAATAAGTATTTAATTTGTACGCGTAATAGAACGGAATTCCATTCGGTTGCGAATAAAATTTTTTAAACTTCTTTTTTTATGGTTATAACCTTTTCTCTTCTGATAATTTGAAACCTTCAAAACTTTTAAAACTATATTGGGAAAATAGAATTCATAAAGTAAGAAACTTTCTTTTACTTGCCATTCGCTTGATTTCTTATATATATAAAAAAAGAACGTTTATAACAGTAAATTGTAAAAGATTCTTTTTATGAAATTTTTATTCAAATAAAGCTCAGCGATATTTTCTATTTGGTATTTAAATAAGTTGAGGTAAAGAAATTTACCGCAACCCTGCCCCCCTCCCTCCTTCCCAAACACACAGTGTGGTTTAGATAAGGCAATTTTAAACTATAACGACATCTATATAATATTTTGCTGACCACAACATATTTCCATTAAATGATCACGTCTCTTAAGGTGAGTTTCCACCCATCCGTTTTTCTACTGGAACGGGATGGGAAAGGAAAGAATAATCACGTGAGCATGCGCAGTTTTACTTCAGACCAGAGATGATAAACGGCAGAAATCTTCTCGCCTCCACGTTTCTTCCGCAGCTATTGGCGGCCGCTTCCCAAAACTTTTTTTGCCTGCAGAATGTTCTGGCTTCCACCTCCAGATGCTTCCGCCTCCCAAAATTGGACGCCGCCGTTAGAAATTTGTTTTAGAGGCAGAATTTTTTGGATGCCACCGCCAATCGGGAGGCGAAACCCACTGGAGCCGCCGTCAGAAGATACTTTTGAGAATGTTTTGGAGGTTGCCTCCAATCGGGAAGCGGAAGTCACTGGCGGCTGCCGTCAGAACATGTTTTGGAAGCAAGATGATTTGAAGACCGCTTCCAATGGCTTCGGCCTCCCAATTAACTGCTGCCGTCTGAACTTTTTTATAGAGGCAGAATGTTTTGGAGGCCGCTGCCAATCGGGAGGCAAAAGCCGTTAACGGTCATTGTCAAAAATGGTCATTGTTGATTTTGAGGCCGCCCCCAGTGGTTTCTGGCTCCCAGTTGGCTGCAGCCGCTAAACTGGAGGTGAAATTTTTGCCTCCCGTCGCCTGAAGTTGAAGTCAAGGTGGCAAAATTTTTATTAAAAAAAAATTCAATCTTTAAATTGCTTGTTAATTTAAAAAGTTTGTTTTTAAATTAACAAGCAATTTAAAGATTAATTGGATTCAAATATTGAAAAATTGACATCAAAATTGCGTTTTATATGTTGTATAAAAATTTGCCTGTCCATATATGTAACTATAATGCTGTATGTTACAAAAACAAATTATAGTATTTCAAAAATAATCATGTCTATTATATTACAATAACATATTTTAATAACTATTAAATTTTTAATGTAGCCAAAACTGAACTGAAATTGTAATTTATTTTTATGTTAATTGATATTGATAGTGCATGTCATGAAAATGCATTAAAAAGATATATATATGTATATATATATATACATATATATATATATATATATAGATATATATATATATATATATATATATATATATATATATATATATATATATATATATATATAATTATTATTTTATATATATATATATAATAATAATAATAATATATATATATATATATTATTATTATTAAATATATATATATAATAATAATAATATATATATATATACATATATATATATATATTATTATTATATATATATATATATATATATATATATATATAATAATAATAATATATATATATATACATATATATATATATATATATATATATATATATATATATATATATATATATATATATATATATATATATATATATATATATATATATATATATATATATATATATATATATATGTAAATTATGTTAGTGTATTTTACAAATAGAGTGCTCAATGTTCTTAAAGAACAGAGCAATAATAAATTAGTAAAAGACACTTATCTAACATTTATCTTCGACTTGAAGTTTCACCATTGCTGGATCATCAGGAAGAGTTACTAAATCTCAAAAAAAATTCAATTTATAGAAAAAAAAATTTTACAGGAAGTTATAAATTAATATAAAAAATTATTAAAAATGATAAAAAATTATAAAAAAAAACAGTAATTAAAAATTTTTTATAATAATTTATAACTTCCTGTAAAATATTTTTTTCTATAAATTGAATTTTTTTGAGATTTAGTAACTCTTCCTGATGATCCAGCAAAATGCTTACTCAAAAAAAGATATTAAATGCATTGAGCTTGTTTAACATAGGGCCACAAAAGTCTCTCACCCGCTTAAAAGTTTGATTATGAAAGAAGATTAAAAATTTTTAATCTAACAGAAAGAACATGTGCAGATTGCATTCAGCAGTACAAACTTGAGAATAAATTAGACCATGATAACTGGTATATCGAACCAGAAACTATTGCTCCACAATGAGGACAATGTAAGCACCTACATCGCGAAATTATAAAAAACTGTGAACACCGACACTTTCACTAACAGAATTGTCAATCATTGGAATAATTTGGACAACTCAATATTGTTTCAGAAAAGTGTTGGAAGTTTTAAGAACAGTTTTGACCAAAAGAACAGTTAAACTAAGATATAACAATTAACAATGACCGGCACTAAGCCCCTGATCTGCTTGTAGCAGAACAAGTACTCATATTCTGCTTAGGAGGTTCACTCCTTGCAGATTAATAATAATAATATATATAAATACACGCACACACACAAATATATATATATATATATATATATATATATATATATATATATATATATATATATATATATATATATATATTCAGGTAGTTCAAAAAACAACATTTTTGAAAAATATCTACAGCATGCACCATAATGTGTTCTATATGATAAAATAATGCTGGATTTATAAATTTTTTGCATAAAAAATATTTCAGAGTATCAAGACCCTTGAACATTTAATGGGTCTCTAATATTAATATATAAAAAAAAACTTTGTCTTGGGACTAAACAAGACATACTTTTAAAAGAATGTCTTGTTGAGTCTCAAATGAAGCTATATAAAAATTTCAAAAATAATCATTTTATAAAAACATAAATTATAATCAAAAAATGGTGTAAAAATGCACTAAAAATTCAATTTCTATTTAGTAAAATCTAAAATAATAGTTTTTTTTTATAAAATGGTTATTATTTTTGAAACTTTTATATCATTTCACTGCTTTTAAATTCTTAAAATGTTAATATTTTCTATTACCATTTTAATAATTTTTGTTAATTTTAAAGGAAATCTAGTGACAGTGGTCTGAAACTATGGGTTTTATATTAAAATAATTATTTTTAAAGAAAATTAAAAATATAAATAATATTAAATTTATGTAATTATTATTTATTATTATGTTTATTAATTACTAGTTATACCGCGAATATTTCCAATGGACATTAATTATTCTTAATTGATCTTGTTTAAAAGCTTGTTACCTTTTCACAAGCATCTGCTTCAGATTGACATTTTGGAATAAACTCATCTATAATTTTGTTTTCTAGATAGAGTTGGCGAAGATTATGAGCTATTTTCTTCCGTATTCCACTTTTAATTTTGGACGTGTAAATGATTCTGAGTTAATCACTGGAACAACTGAAACATGAGCTTGGCGCTTTTTTACCAAGATAAATTCCTGTTTCGGCAGTATACTTATTAACATCTCTGCAGAAGTTGTCTAAAAGATAAAAATAAAGTTTAAAAGATATGAATTCTGCAGCAGTTTAAGCTTTGCGAATTTATACTTCAATACTCAATTATCTTGTTAAAAAGGCAACAACTCAACAATTGATGAAGAGATCTTTGTTGTGGATATCAGAGCTGCAGATGGAGAGATCTTTGTTAAATTTGTGGATATCAGAGCTGCAGATTTTGCAACCTATAAAAAAAATTACAAAACAATTCCATTACTATGCTAACATTTGCAACCTTTTATGTTGAATAACATAATAATTTTATAATTTTAGTTGAAAAAAAGAGGATTAAAAAAACACAGCAATATAAAAAGCAAAAACAAAAACCAAACAATTGTTACCAATAAACAAAATAAAATCACTTAACAAAATCAATTAAACATTACTATTATATATGTGTGTGTGTATATATATATATATATATATATATATATATATATATATATATATATATATATATATATATATATATATATATATATATATATATATATATATATATAATTAAAAAAGTATTAATAAAAAGAACCTCTGTCTTTGAATGAGCAATTCGTTTGTTTTTAACAAAATTTTGAGGAATATTACTAGTCAAGTCAAAATCATCTTTTTGTTCACTTTCAGTATCAAACTTCACATCTAAGAGTTTTTTCTTGACTGAAGATTCGCTTTTTTCAACATTTGATTTCCTCTTTCTTTTTCTTAAATCTTGGATTTCTTCAGTTGCAAAAAATGAAACATCTGACAGTTTTTTAATGCTTTTTGGTATAATAGTATTTTCATTTTTGTTATCCATATTTTTATTAGGAAAAGAAGAGGAATCTCTTTTCAATCCAGATGAATGATCATCCACAAATCCTGAACAGTCAGGATCATCACATTCACAAACTTTTTTTGTAGGTATTTGATAGATCTCTGCGTAATGTCTTCTAAGCAATTAACTTTTTTATCATTATCTAAAGTTTTGTTATAGAACGCTTCTGTTAAACTGTTTTTTTTAATTTTACATTTTCCTCATCTATTTCTGCTAAAGTCTTCTGAAGTTCACGTATTCCTTAAATCCAAAAAATACTTCACGTAAATGAAATATAGATTGCAAGTTTTGCATGATAAATATAAAGCCAATAATAAACACCCTAGGGTGTCAACATTTGCACACTTTGTTAGTAGCAACAAATGCAACTAAACATTTAACCTGCAACAAACACCCTAGGGTGTAAACATTCAACCTGCAACAAACACCCTAGGGTATAAAACATTGAACCTGCTTTCTCTGAGCATAAGCAAACAATTTAGATGGCGATATATTCTTTACTATTTTCATCACTTCATCATTATCATCGTCTTCATCATTATGTTCATTTAACACAGATGTTAAAGGTTTATTGGCATCATGAGTGTCCACTGTAAATAATAACAAATTATTTTAATTGCTTTTTTAACTTTTGCATTTTTTTTTTTAAATTTCAAAAATTTTTTAAACATTCTAGTTTAACTACCTTCTTAAAAAACAAATTTTTTATCACAAACAAAATTTTTTTATCACAAACAAAAATTTTTTATCACAAACAAAAATTTTTTATCACAAATAAAAAATTTTTATCACAAACAATTGCAAAAATACAAACGATTGCAAAAATACAAACAATTGCAAAAATAAAAACGATTCTACTTTTAAATAAAGTCTAAACCTTTATGGAATTGAGGACTACAATCTTCTTTAATAACTTTGTGTTCTTTGTTCACTTGTTGTTTTTCATTTATTCGTTGTTCCTCTATAAATACAATTTTTTTTTTTTGTAATTAATCCTTGAAGTAACTTAACAGGTGAACTTAGCCTTAACCCTAACATAATGGATTATTACCCTAACAGAAACAAAACAAAAATGACTAGATCTTCGTTAAAATTAGTTTAAAAAAAATGATGTAAAACACAAAATATTAGGAGGGACCTGTATAGCTAACACAAAACATTAAGAGGGACTTGTGTACTTAACACAAAGCATTAGGAGAGAAATGTGTCTACAGAGAGGGACCTGCGTACCTAACACAAAACATTTGAAGGGATCTGCTAAAAACTAAAAATATAACATATATATATATATATATATATATATATATATATATATATATATATATATATATATATATATATAATATAAAATATAATTACATTATAAAATATAATTACATTATAATAGTATAATTATATAACTGAACTATAATAATATAATTATAACTGAATATAACTAATAAATACAACTGAGTTGATATACTTATAATAAATTTACACAACTAAATTAATAGACATGTTAAAGTTAGTTAATATTAAAACAATAACCTTGTGAGTATGTACATATATGATATAGCTCAAGTAAACATTAAGAAAACATTAACACTAATAATATAAAAAATATATAAACAGTATTAAAGTTAGACAACTATTTATCAAAGAGATGTTATTAGTATGATAATTGCCGTTAGTTACTGCCATTAGTTATTGTCATTAGTTACTGTCAATAGTTACAGTCATTAGTTACAATCATTAGTTACTGTCATTAATTTGACTTTTAAACTACACGTTTTGTTATTCATGAGTTGTGATAAGCAGGTTCTTATTTATTTTTTCTGCTTTTTATATCATCTCTTTTATCTTAACATTTAATAAAAATTATGTCTTACCCACTAAAAGTTTCCTATATAACAAAATAACACTAGATTTAAAAAAATTTTGAATAAAAAAAAAATTAACCGTTGCCACAAGACCCTTGCACATAGGTCCCTAATATTATCAAAAAAAAAGTTTGAAGCGAAATTAAACAAAAATTTTTAAAATAATTGTTGAATTCTCTTAATTTAAATGACATTTTTAGCTTAAAATTCTTTAAACTAAAAATGTCGTTTTCTGTTTACTAAAATCTAAAATAATTTATTTATAAAATTATTCATATTTTTGAAATTTTTATTTTAACATGACATACTTTTGATAAACTTTTTTTTTAATATAATATTAGAGGCCTGTTTAATGTTTGAAGGGTCTTGTGACACCCCTAAAAATATTTTTTTAATTAAAATCTTTTAAATTAGAAAAAATGAGGTCAGAAATAATTTGCCAATCTTAATCTTTTAGAGATCAGTAAAAAAATTTGATACAAATATATATATATATAAATATATATATATATATATATATATATATATATATATATATATACAGCCCTCAGAATTAGAAAAAACAAAGTCGACAAAAAATTGCCAACCTAAAAATGTTTTAGGTCGGCATCAGGTTGGTTAAATATTTAGAAACAGAGTTTGACAAATCAACATACTGCAAACATTTAGCATAAAATTGAATTGTCAAGTTTGCAGACTTTTCTTTTAAACCTCTGCATTTGCTTAAAATTTGAAAAACAAACAAAGCATTTTACCATTTTATTAGAATTTTAAATAAAACATTAATTTTGCAGGTTTTATTTTAATTATTTTATTTAGAGTTAATAAAAAAAGTTGTTTTTTCCGTTTTTATATAAAATGTTCATTTTTCTATTTTTACTTTAATTATTCCGTTTACAGATTTGAATAAAACATTGGTTGTTCCATTGTTGTTGTTTTCTTTTAGTTTATTTGTACTAATTTAGAACTTAATAAAAACGTTTGTTTTATCATTTTATTTTAATTATTTAATTTAGAATTTAGTTAAATTATATTTTTAAATAAAATTTATTTATAAATTATATTTTATTATTTTAAAATTTAATTAAAATTTAATCTATATAAAATAACTAAAATAAAAACAAATTCAAAAAAAAATTAAAAAAATAAATTCATTTAAATAACACATTAAAACCAATGTTTTATTTAATTAAATAAAACCTTCTTAATGTTTTTAAATTAATTTGTTCAGAATTTATAAAAAAAGTTAGATGTGCTATTTTTACTTTAACTACTATGTTTAGAATTTAAATAAAACTTGTATTTTTATTTAAATTTAAATAAAACTTTATTTTTATTTAAATTTAAATAAAAGTTTTATTTTTCCATTTGTAATTTTAACTATTTTATTTAGAATTCACAGTTTTTTTTTTAACTATTTTATATTTAAAATATAATAAAAATGTTTTTTTATTTTTATTTTTGACAACTTTATTTATTATTTAAATACAACATTTGTTTTACTGCTTTTATTTCAATTTTATTTAAAATTTAAATTAAGCGTTTGCTTAAATGTTTTTAATTTATTTGTAATAGCAAATAAAATTGAGTTTTACAAATTCTGAGATCGGCAAGAAATTGCCAACCTAAGACACTGTCAGGTCAGTAGTTAGGTCAGCATTGCCGAATACAAACCTTAACTTTGAGGGCTGTAATCTATAGATAGATAGATGATAGTCTATTGAAGAAATAGCACATGGAAGTAATATTTTTAACACAAAATAGTCCATTTTATTAAAAATAAAACTAAACTATTTTATATTAAAAACTAAAACCATTTTATATTAAAAATAAAGGTTAAATATTTAAGTTTTAGAATTTTCAAGAACCTTCTCTGTACCAAACCCCTATGATGTGTTGCTATGAAATGTCTACCCACTTATGTTATGTTGCATACAATTATGATAAGTGATAAAATTTTTGGTTGGCTGAGTGATAAAATTATTAACTGACAATACTTTTCCTTCTTAGAAACAATAATGGAATAATGTTCCTTGAATTATTTATTTTATTTCTTTATAAAGTTTTCTTTTTCTTTTTATAAATGGTTATTATAATTGAGTATATTATTTATATTATTTTTTATATATATTATTGGAGTATATATATTAGAGACTAAAATTTAGATTCATTAAAAAAAAAAGACCAACCTTTAGCATGCTTGAAGTGACAATATGGTCGATGACATAATCCATGTTGATAAAATGGACAAACAGTGTTTCGAAAATAACCTTTCGATGGAAACATCTTAAGTTTCTATACTAATTTTCTAAGAAAAATTCTTTTTAAAAGAATAAAAACATATTAAAAACACTTTGAATTTTAAATTTTAAAATAATTGAGATTACCATTTGTTTAAACAAGATATACAACATAAAAATTAAATGCCAAGCATATATATATATATATATATATATATATATATATATATATATATATATATATATATATATATATATATATATTATATATATATATATATATATATATATATATATATATATATATATATATATATATATATATATATATATATATATATATATATATATATATATATATATATATATATATATATATATATATATATATATATATATATATATACATATAAATATATATATAAATATATATATAAATTTATATATAAATATATATATATATATATATATAAATAAATATATATATATATACATATATATATAATAATATATACACAGTGGCAGCTTGTCAATAGGGGCCACAGGGGCCGGGCCACTCCATGATTTATTCAAAATAAAGTATTTGTAAATGTAAATATGTATTTATATATATGCAAATATGCAACTATTAGCCTAAACTATTTGCAGACAGGTTTTATAAAAGTAAATAGTTCTAAGTTTGTTCTAATTTTAAATTATTTCATTTTATAAGTAATATGCTTATTTGCAAATTATTTAAAGTATTGTAGCGTTGTTTTAATTCATTGCCAATAACGGCTGGGCTGATTTTTACTGGCCCTATTTCATTTATTTGTAATAATATAACTTTTGATGCGCACACAGAATTTATTGTACTTTCAGGTGGGACAAAAAAGCATACAGCAGGGCCTCATTGAATTGGCCCAAGAAGAAATGAAGTTTAAAATTATCGCTAAGTTGTAAAATTTCATCCACCATTCTTAATTCTCGATTTTAAAGTGAAGAATTTACTGCTGCAAAAAGTCAGAAGTTTTAATGACTCAATAAGGTACAGTAATATTAGGAAACTTTATAACATTAAATGTAAACATTTATTTGTAAAAATAATGTTGTAAACATCATACATTTGATAGTATTGCAAGTTTACTGTGAATATTAACAGTGTTAATATTGCAATATTAACAGTGTTAATATTGGTTTCTTTACATGGATATGTAGATATAAAATTTAACATGTAGTTATTAGGAGTATAAATTAATAGGAATAGGAACATGGCAAAAACATAATATTTAAAATAATGTAACAGAAATTACTTGTATGAATGTTGGTTTGACATAAACATTTAAAGAGATACAGTTAAGTAAACAAAAATTAATTTTTATTAATTTTCAGAAACTAGATTTTCAAGGAAGTCATTCTATTCTATAATTATAACAGGAATAAATAATTATAACAGGAATAAATAATTATAAACAGGAATAATAATGGTAAAAAGAATAATTAAATTATAAGTTTAGAAATTCTTGGGAAATCGAACAGTTTGGAAAATTGATTTTAAAATATCATGGAAAAGTTTCGCATTTCTTTTATAATCAACAATCTTATACATTATATAACTTTTGTTAGTGAACTACATTTTCAGGCATATATTATTTTATTTTATTTTTTAATTTATAACGCTTGTTTGCTTTTTTACAGGGAAAAAATAGTGGCTCAGCCATATTAATGAGAACCTTGATTTGTATTAATTAAATTATTATTGTGTATTAATCAAATAAATGTATCGCAAGTGTATGGCGATGTTTAGCAAGTTTATATATTATGACACGAGAAAGCTTACGTCATTTCTACAAATATAATAAGAGCTACAAACTGTTTGTATTTTTGAAATTCTTGTTCTATTCTCAATGAGGGATTGCTGAAGTTTATTTTTTCCAAATAGCTTATGCATTATTTTCTGTGGCATAATGAATCGGCCATTGAAAATTGTTTACATTGTTTGGTGGCAGTTGAATTATTCTACCTTTTAAGTTGCTAATTAGATCGATGCTGAACCAGAGCCAATTTCAACCATGATGATAAGCATCAATCACAAGTTTTAAAGAATTTTTTATCAGCAAAAAAATTCAACTGGGTTTTCAAGTAATATTTTAAAGTTAGTGTTATTATTAGTTTGATACAACCAAGGTACAAACAGCTAACAGAAGATGTAAAGAAAATTTTTTTTTTAATCACAAAAACTGTACCACTGGTGGTTCTGTTACATTTTATTGTATAGCTTTAATAATTGATACTTCCAAAAAGGCACTAATTAAAAAAATATACAAAGTTTAGATTATTTTAAAATGTTCGACATTTACCATTACCATAGAAATATAATAATCAGAATATTTTATTGAATTGTTTTTTTTTTGGGGTGTTTAAGCTGAAACCAAATAACTAAAACTATATAAACATTTAAGTACTGTTATGTATGCTTACCAACAGATGTTAAGTTTTTATCTTTAATTACATGAAATCGTTAAAGCATCTTTGACAATGTAAATATTCTTGTGAGTTTTACTATTATTAATGACTGACATTGTAAATGTTGTATATAATAATTATGGATTTAATTAAATAAATTATGTGTTGTATTATGAAAAAATTATTTAAAAAACTTGTTTAAAAATTTTTTAATGTTTTAAAAGTATCTTTTGTTTTTGTTGACCCTTTCATCGTTCTCAGAAAACTTTATGTGAACCTGTCAGAGAGTTTAATGTATATGTAATGTTACATTCTTTATTATTTATCGATTGGTAATTAAAATTAAGAGCCCTTCTTGACTAAACTACTGTTGATAAAGTTTTTAAATCATGCTAAAGTCATAGTTATAATATAGTTTAAAGTATATTTCATAGTTACAAAATAGTTTAAAGTATATTATTACGATAGTTTAGGATCATTAATTATATAACATGAACAAAATTGACAGTTTATTGGCTAAACGTTTCTCGTCATTGGGATCCGAAAACCAATTTTGGATCCGAAAAATTTCAATTTTAAAGGGCAAAATTTCCTCGAAATTGTGTATAAAATATTAAAATAACTAACCAATACTACGTGAAGTAAAGTTGATGTCAGGATTAGCCATTTCGATGAAAATGCTGTTTTTTAGTGATAAATGCACAATTAATGCCCTATCCCAATTTATGCATGAAAATAACCTGGTTGAAACATTTTCTGAAGTATTAAAGTTGATAGAGATTGTTTTGGTTATGTCTGTGCTGATGCTGAACGGTGTTTTATTACTTTAAAAAGAGTAAAGACACTTAAACTATTAGGGCAGTTTATAGTCAGTTTTTGCTGGTTTTTACGTAGGTTTAAAAGATTCAATGCCATTAAATACTTTATTTTGAAAGTATGCTAGCGCTTAACTCTCTCAACTAATTAAAAAACACTGGCGTTCTAAAAAACACCAAAGTATCAATTACGCTGACGGCAAGGCGTTGCAGTATTGTTCGATTAATATTTCCTGGCCCCACCAAATCTCCTACCGGCTGCCACTGTATATATATATATATATATATATATATATATATATATATATATATATATATATATATATATATATATATATATAATATATATATATATATATATATATATATATATATATATAAATATATATATATACATATATATATATATAAATATATTTATATTCAAAAAAAAAAAATATATATATATATACAATAAAATAAAAAAAAAAGTGATTATAAATATGAAGTTTTCATATTTCAAAAAAAAGTTGTACATAAAGATTTTAACTTAGCAATTAACTTTTTAACTTAGCAATAAATTTCTTTGTACAACTTGGCTTAAACAATGTTATGACAAGGTTCCCCCTGGTTTTGTAGAAACTATTTGGTTTCCAGTTCCCTTTGGAAATTTTACCAAAGCTTTTAATTTGTTTCTATATTAATTGCATCAGCACATTGAAAACATTTTTAACATACAAAAATATATATTATATATGCTCATGTAAAATAAAAAAAAAAATAAATATATACATATATATATATATATATATATATATATATATATATATATATATATATATATATATAATACTGCAAAAAAATGAAAAACTTAATAATAATGACATATTGAAATATGCATGAGAGTTACCGTTTGGGCAGGTGCATAGCTCATCGCTTGGTGTGCCGTGCTCTGTTTAGGAATGAGTCAAGTTCTCTTTATACTCAAATCATGCCCAAAGTCACCAAAACTATTAAACATAAAAAAGCATCCCAACCACCTAGTTGTTTCAGTATATCCTTAACAAATATTCTTGGACTTGCAAGTAACCTTCCATCAGTTGAACCTTACAAAGTTCACTAGAGTTGCTTGCTCTTTGTGAAACTATTTTAAATTCGGCTGTTCTTTCTTCAAATCTCATATTGATGGGTACTATCCATCGATTTGCAAAGAGTCCAATAGTCACATGCTTGGCTTGGGGGTATACTTACGCATAAGTTCACCAATTTGTTTAGAAATCAGGTTTGAATCCTTTGACCATTCTTTTATGTGCTTCCGCTTAGCTTCTCTTTACTCTATCACCTTTTTCTTTGTACTTTATTGTTGTTGTTCTTCTTCTCAAGACTGCACTCTTTTAGATGTAATTTCTGATGAAATTAAGGATGCCCTTTCTCTTCACCCCTTTGCCAATACTGTTGTTTATGGTGACTTTAATGCTCATCGCACCGAACGGCTTGGCTCTAACACCACTAACCCTGCTAGCACTAAAGTCCATAACTCTTGCATTTGTCAATCTCTTACTCAGGTAATTAACTTTGTGACTCATTTTCCAGACATCCCTAATCACTTACCTTCGCTGTTTGATTTGTGTCTTGTCTCTGACCCTAGTTTGAGTTCAGTTTCTCCTTTTTCTCCCTCAAAGTGGTTCTGACCATTTGATGACTTTTATAAATCTTTCATCTCGTACTTCTTCTTCGAACTCGCCCTATCATCGCACTACTTACTACTAGTCTAAAGCTGACTGGGATTCTTTTTGTGATTTTTTTTGTGATGGTCCCTTAGTTGTTGTCTTTTTTTCTCTCCGCTGATAAATGCGCCTCCTTCATGACCTCCTGGATCCAGGCAGCAATGAATGCTTTTATTTCATCTTTTCGGTCGAGCCTCATTCTACTCCATGGTTTTCACCTGCTTGTGCCGCTGCAATATCTAATTGTATTCATTTTTTTCATCTTTTTTAAAAGAACAACTCTTTTGAAAACAAACGCCTATTTACTATTGCGAGAAATTGATGTAAAAAGGTACTGTCTGATGCTAAGCTCAATTAGTCTCAGTTCACTAAATCTCGCGTCTAATCTCAGAAGTTAGACTCTAGAGACTTTTGGAAAATCTTCAACAGCATCATCAACAAAAGTAGGTCTAACATAGCATATCTCTCATTCATGGGACTGATCTTATTACCTCTCGTGAGGATAACGCAGAACTATTTGCAAAGAACTCTTCTTCTAGTTCGTGAATCTTATTCGTGAATCTATACTCTTCCTTCCAATTCAATTAAACAGGTTAACCCATTTTTAGACATTCAAATCACTCCAGCTTTCGTTGCTAAAGTCATATCTCAATTAAACTCTTACACAGCTTGTGGCCCAAACAACATTCCTGTCATAGTCTTACAAAAGTGTACTCCAGAACTTTCTTAGATACACTCACTTCTCTCTAAACTATTTAATAAGTACCTGGCTGAATTTTGTTTTCCCGCTTGCTGGAAAACGGCATCCGTGTTTCCGATTTTTAAAAACTCCGGAGAACATTCTGACCCATCCAACGTATGTCCGATCGGTCTTCTTTCTGTTATTAACAAGGTCTTTGAGTCTTTGATCATCAAATTTCTAACACTTTATACTGCTGTCTTGACAAAGAATCTTCTCTTTTTGATCACTTAGAACAGACAGCCGATCTTGAATCTGATCTCACTTTATTAACAGAATAGGGCTTGCAGTGGCTTGTGAAATTTAAGTCTAGCAAAACTCAGTTATTTACTTTAATCGACTATTGCCATACTGTCAACATTCCTATATTGATGAATAGCAACCTTTTCACTGAGTTCTCTTCTTTTACGACTTCTTGGATTATCTTTTACTACTGACCTCTCATGGAAACCATATATACAGCCGATTGCTAAGTTAGCATCTGCTAATGTTACTTCTTTTTATTGTGCTCGCCATTTTCTTACTTCTGATTCCATTCTCTTGCTCTACAAATTTCTTATTTGCCCATGTATGGAATACTGTTGTCATACTTAAGCTGGTTCTTCTAATGATGCTCTTCCTGTTCTAGACAAGGTCTAAAAACCTGTTATAAACATAGGTGGACCCGCTTTATCTGCCAAGCTTGAGCCTCTCTCCCATCGTCGTAAAGTTGCATCTCTTTCTCTTTTCTACAAACACTATCATGACAAATTTTTTTTTATAACTTAGAGTATTTGTATTTTCACCTTGCAACCATACTCTTTTTTCCTTTTCACATTTATTTAAATTGTTGATCTCCCCAAAGTTTTAGGGGTCTACTCCAGTCAAAGATGATAAAAAAATATATATGTTATTAAAAACTTGTAAAAATACACCTTTATCATCTTTGAAAAAAAAAACCATATTTTTTACACAATAAAATCGAAAGCAATAAACTTTTTTTTATGTATTTGTGTATATATACGCTGTATTTATTGCATTATATGTATTTTCTTTTTTTAGTCCCTGAATCCGTCAATTTTTTAAATGTCAACAGTGTATCTAAGAAGTCAGTATGTTTGTCATGGATGAAACCAAATATTACGAATGGAATCGTTTCATATTATGTTTTTTATAAATCAGAAATGTTTCCGAACGACACACATGCACTTAGTACTCAAAATCCTTCTTTGTGTGTTGAAAGTCTTGAAGAATTTGTTATGTATGACTTCCATGTTCAACCTTTTACAAGTGCTGGTAATGGTACTATGAGTAATATTTCTAGTAGAACACTTCCTTCCGGTAATTTTATTCTTAATGCAAATTAAAGTTGATGTGTTACAAATTAAGCACAATTGTTTGTTTATAAATTTGTTCAGTTTGTGTTTTTTATGTTTTTCAATTTGTGTTTTTTGTGTTTTCCGAGTTTGTGTTTTTTTTTTTTTTTTAAAAATTTTTTTTATTTTTTACTAATAAAAAATATATTATAGAAACTGATGGAGCACCATTAAATTTAAAAGTTATTTCTAAATCTTCAACATCGATTTATTTAACATGGGATCCACCTGAACTTTTGTTACAGAATGGAATTATTGAAAGTTACAATGTGACTTACAATAGTTCTTTAACAGATCTGGTAGAGGTTAAAACACCATCAACTTTTTATGTTGCTACAAATTTAAGTAAATATACAAACTACACTTTCTTAGTTTATCCCTGTAATCAAGTTGGCAAAGGTTTAGTAGGAGCTGCGGGAGAAAGTACTACACAAGAAGATGGTGCGTATTCATTTTATATTTTGCATTTACTTTAAATAATAAACTTTATAAAACAATTATTTAAACGTTTAAGTAAAATATATTTTAAAAATGTTCTAATAAAAAATAAAATGTTCAAATGAAATGTACTTAAGTAAAAAAGAAAATGTTCAAATAGAATGCACTTAAATATACTAGGTAGAAATAAATTTGAAGAAATGATCCAAAAAGGTAGATAAGTATAAGTTAAAAGTAGCTTGAGATAAAAGATTGAAATAGTTTGTTGGTAACTATGATAGTATTTTGTTGCTAACTATGATAGTGTATTGTTGGTAACTATGGTAGTGTATTGTTAGTAACTGTGATAGTGTATTGTTGGTAACTATGTTTTGAATGTATTTTTAATATTTATCGGTAGTTGGTCCAAATTTCAACATAAACAACTTGACAAACTTTATATAATTAATAAATATTAGAATTACTTTTTTTTGTGTGTTTTATTTTGATGTTTTTATGTCACGCCACAATGTTATTATTATTATTATTTTTTTGACATCCATTAAATCATGAAGATGATTTAACGTATTTCAGCATCTTGAGTCTAAAAAAATCATGAATATGTCTTGAGTCCAAAATAATTTAATTTTTGTTTACAAAAAATATCTTCAAAATTTAAAAAACGATTCTTCGTTAGTTTTTATAGTTTAACCATAAAATTAAAGTTTCTAATATAGTTAGTTCTTGGTTGAGTAAAGGTTATGCAACTCTTCCTGTAATCTCCTAACGAGGCTACAACTCTAAAACTCAGTCTAATGGTTCTGAGACCTGCTGGTAGTGGTAGCTCTTAAAGAGGCTGATTCCTTCAACAGCTGTAAAATATCAGAGTAATAACAGTGCCATGTTGCGCATGGACGGCTTCCCTGTTAATGCTTTTGGTGTGCGTTGTCGAGGCCGCAAAAGGAGCTCTTCGTTATTTGGCTTTGTGTTAATTAACGAGACTGAAACAACTGCATAGCTCATCGCTTGGTGTGCCGTGCTCTGTTTAGGAATGAGTCAAGTTCTCTTTATACTCAAATCATGCCCAAAGTCACCAAAACTATTAAACATAAAAAAGCATCCCAACCACCTAGTTGTTTCAGTATATCCTTAACAAATATTCTTGGACTTGCAAGTAACCTTCCATCAGTTGAACCTTACAAAGTTCACTAGAGTTGCTTGCTCTTTGTGAAACTATTTTAAATTCGGCTGTTCTTTCTTCAAATCTCATATTGATGGGTACTATCCATCGATTTGCAAAGAGTCCAATAGTCACATGCTTGGCTTGGGGGTATACTTACGCATAAGTTCACCAATTTGTTTAGAAATCAGGTTTGAATCCTTTGACCATTCTTTTATGTGCTTCCGCTTAGCTTCTCTTTACTCTATCACCTTTTTCTTTGTACTTTATTGTTGTTGTTCTTCTTCTCAAGACTGCACTCTTTTAGATGTAATTTCTGATGAAATTAAGGATGCCCTTTCTCTTCACCCCTTTGCCAATACTGTTGTTTATGGTGACTTTAATGCTCATCGCACCGAACGGCTTGGCTCTAACACCACTAACCCTGCTAGCACTAAAGTCCATAACTCTTGCATTTGTCAATCTCTTACTCAGGTAATTAACTTTGTGACTCATTTTCCAGACATCCCTAATCACTTACCTTCGCTGTTTGATTTGTGTCTTGTCTCTGACCCTAGTTTGAGTTCAGTTTCTCCTTTTTCTCCCTCAAAGTGGTTCTGACCATTTGATGACTTTTATAAATCTTTCATCTCGTACTTCTTCTTCGAACTCGCCCTATCATCGCACTACTTACTACTAGTCTAAAGCTGACTGGGATTCTTTTTGTGATTTTTTTTGTGATGGTCCCTTAGTTGTTGTCTTTTTTTCTCTCCGCTGATAAATGCGCCTCCTTCATGACCTCCTGGATCCAGGCAGCAATGAATGCTTTTATTTCATCTTTTCGGTCGAGCCTCATTCTACTCCATGGTTTTCACCTGCTTGTGCCGCTGCAATATCTAATTGTATTCATTTTTTTCATCTTTTTTAAAAGAACAACTCTTTTGAAAACAAACGCCTATTTACTATTGCGAGAAATTGATGTAAAAAGGTACTGTCTGATGCTAAGCTCAATTAGTCTCAGTTCACTAAATCTCGCGTCTAATCTCAGAAGTTAGACTCTAGAGACTTTTGGAAAATCTTCAACAGCATCATCAACAAAAGTAGGTCTAACATAGCATATCTCTCATTCATGGGACTGATCTTATTACCTCTCGTGAGGATAACGCAGAACTATTTGCAAAGAACTCTTCTTCTAGTTCGTGAATCTTATTCGTGAATCTATACTCTTCCTTCCAATTCAATTAAACAGGTTAACCCATTTTTAGACATTCAAATCACTCCAGCTTTCGTTGCTAAAGTCATATCTCAATTAAACTCTTACACAGCTTGTGGCCCAAACAACATTCCTGTCATAGTCTTACAAAAGTGTACTCCAGAACTTTCTTAGATACACTCACTTCTCTCTAAACTATTTAATAAGTACCTGGCTGAATTTTGTTTTCCCGCTTGCTGGAAAACGGCATCCGTGTTTCCGATTTTTAAAAACTCCGGAGAACATTCTGACCCATCCAACGTATGTCCGATCGGTCTTCTTTCTGTTATTAACAAGGTCTTTGAGTCTTTGATCATCAAATTTCTAACACTTTATACTGCTGTCTTGACAAAGAATCTTCTCTTTTTGATCACTTAGAACAGACAGCCGATCTTGAATCTGATCTCACTTTATTAACAGAATAGGGCTTGCAGTGGCTTGTGAAATTTAAGTCTAGCAAAACTCAGTTATTTACTTTAATCGACTATTGCCATACTGTCAACATTCCTATATTGATGAATAGCAACCTTTTCACTGAGTTCTCTTCTTTTACGACTTCTTGGATTATCTTTTACTACTGACCTCTCATGGAAACCATATATACAGCCGATTGCTAAGTTAGCATCTGCTAATGTTACTTCTTTTTATTGTGCTCGCCATTTTCTTACTTCTGATTCCATTCTCTTGCTCTACAAATTTCTTATTTGCCCATGTATGGAATACTGTTGTCATACTTAAGCTGGTTCTTCTAATGATGCTCTTCCTGTTCTAGACAAGGTCTAAAAACCTGTTATAAACATAGGTGGACCCGCTTTATCTGCCAAGCTTGAGCCTCTCTCCCATCGTCGTAAAGTTGCATCTCTTTCTCTTTTCTACAAACACTATCATGACAAATTTTTTTTTATAACTTAGAGTATTTGTATTTTCACCTTGCAACCATACTCTTTTTTCCTTTTCACATTTATTTAAATTGTTGATCTCCCCAAAGTTTTAGGGGTCTACTCCAGTCAAAGATGATAAAAAAATATATATGTTATTAAAAACTTGTAAAAATACACCTTTATCATCTTTGAAAAAAAAAACCATATTTTTTACACAATAAAATCGAAAGCAATAAACTTTTTTTTATGTATTTGTGTATATATACGCTGTATTTATTGCATTATATGTATTTTCTTTTTTTAGTCCCTGAATCCGTCAATTTTTTAAATGTCAACAGTGTATCTAAGAAGTCAGTATGTTTGTCATGGATGAAACCAAATATTACGAATGGAATCGTTTCATATTATGTTTTTTATAAATCAGAAATGTTTCCGAACGACACACATGCACTTAGTACTCAAAATCCTTCTTTGTGTGTTGAAAGTCTTGAAGAATTTGTTATGTATGACTTCCATGTTCAACCTTTTACAAGTGCTGGTAATGGTACTATGAGTAATATTTCTAGTAGAACACTTCCTTCCGGTAATTTTATTCTTAATGCAAATTAAAGTTGATGTGTTACAAATTAAGCACAATTGTTTGTTTATAAATTTGTTCAGTTTGTGTTTTTTATGTTTTTCAATTTGTGTTTTTTGTGTTTTCCGAGTTTGTGTTTTTTTTTTTTTTTTCAAAAGTGTTTTTATTTTTTCCTAATAACAAATATCTTATAGAACCTGATGGAGCACCATTAAATTTAAAAGTTATTTCTAAATCTTCAACATCGATTTATTTAACATGGGATCCACCTGAACTTTTGTTACAGAATGGAATTATTGAAAGTTACAATGTGACTTACAATAGTTCTTTAACAGATCTGGTAGAGGTTAAAACACCATCAACTTTTTATGTTGCTACAAATTTAAGTAAATATACAAACTACACTTTCTTAGTTTATCCCTGTAATCAAGTTGGCAAAGGTTTAGTAGGAGCTGCGGGAGAAAGTACTACACAAGAAGATGGTGCGTATTCATTTTATATTTTGCATTTACTTTAAATAATAAACTTTATAAAACAATTATTTAAACGTTTAAGTAAAATATATTTTAAAAATGTTCTAATAAAAAATAAAATGTTCAAATGAAATGTACTTAAGTAAAAAAGAAAATGTTCAAATAGAATGCACTTAAATATACTAGGTAGAAATAAATTTGAAGAAATGATCCAAAAAGGTAGATAAGTATAAGTTAAAAGTAGCTTGAGATAAAAGATTGAAATAGTTTGTTGGTAACTATGATAGTATTTTGTTGCTAACTATGATAGTGTATTGTTGGTAACTATGGTAGTGTATTGTTAGTAACTGTGATAGTGTATTGTTGGTAACTATGTTTTGAATGTATTTTTAATATTTATCGGTAGTTGGTCCAAATTTCAACATAAACAACTTGACAAACTTTATATAATTAATAAATATTAGAATTACTTTTTTTTGTGTGTTTTATTTTGATGTTTTTATGTCACGCCACAATGTTATTATTATTATTATTTTTTTGACATCCATTAAATCATGAAGATGATTTAACGTATTTCAGCATCTTGAGTCTAAAAAAATCATGAATATGTCTTGAGTCCAAAATAATTTAATTTTTGTTTACAAAAAATATCTTCAAAATTTAAAAAACGATTCTTCGTTAGTTTTTATAGTTTAACCATAAAATTAAAGTTTCTAATATAGTTAGTTCTTGGTTGAGTAAAGGTTATGCAACTCTTCCTGTAATCTCCTAACGAGGCTACAACTCTAAAACTCAGTCTAATGGTTCTGAGACCTGCTGGTAGTGGTAGCTCTTAAAGAGGCTGATTCCTTCAACAGCTGTAAAATATCAGAGTAATAACAGTGCCATGTTGCGCATGGATGGCTTCCCTGTTAATGCTTTTGGTGTGCGTTGTCGAGGCCGCAAAAGGAGCTCTTCGTTATTTGGCTTTGTGTTAATTAACGAGACTGAAACAACTGCATAGCTCATCGCTTGGTGTGCCGTGCTCTGTTTAGGAATGAGTCAAGTTCTCTTTATACTCAAATCATGCCCAAAGTCACCAAAACTATTAAACATAAAAAAGCATCCCAACCACCTAGTTGTTTCAGTATATCCTTAACAAATATTCTTGGACTTGCAAGTAACCTTCCATCAGTTGAACCTTACAAAGTTCACTAGAGTTGCTTGCTCTTTGTGAAACTATTTTAAATTCGGCTGTTCTTTCTTCAAATCTCATATTGATGGGTACTATCCATCGATTTGCAAAGAGTCCAATAGTCACATGCTTGGCTTGGGGGTATACTTACGCATAAGTTCACCAATTTGTTTAGAAATCAGGTTTGAATCCTTTGACCATTCTTTTATGTGCTTCCGCTTAGCTTCTCTTTACTCTATCACCTTTTTCTTTGTACTTTATTGTTGTTGTTCTTCTTCTCAAGACTGCACTCTTTTAGATGTAATTTCTGATGAAATTAAGGATGCCCTTTCTCTTCACCCCTTTGCCAATACTGTTGTTTATGGTGACTTTAATGCTCATCGCACCGAACGGCTTGGCTCTAACACCACTAACCCTGCTAGCACTAAAGTCCATAACTCTTGCATTTGTCAATCTCTTACTCAGGTAATTAACTTTGTGACTCATTTTCCAGACATCCCTAATCACTTACCTTCGCTGTTTGATTTGTGTCTTGTCTCTGACCCTAGTTTGAGTTCAGTTTCTCCTTTTTCTCCCTCAAAGTGGTTCTGACCATTTGATGACTTTTATAAATCTTTCATCTCGTACTTCTTCTTCGAACTCGCCCTATCATCGCACTACTTACTACTAGTCTAAAGCTGACTGGGATTCTTTTTGTGATTTTTTTTGTGATGGTCCCTTAGTTGTTGTCTTTTTTTCTCTCCGCTGATAAATGCGCCTCCTTCATGACCTCCTGGATCCAGGCAGCAATGAATGCTTTTATTTCATCTTTTCGGTCGAGCCTCATTCTACTCCATGGTTTTCACCTGCTTGTGCCGCTGCAATATCTAATTGTATTCATTTTTTTCATCTTTTTTAAAAGAACAACTCTTTTGAAAACAAACGCCTATTTACTATTGCGAGAAATTGATGTAAAAAGGTACTGTCTGATGCTAAGCTCAATTAGTCTCAGTTCACTAAATCTCGCGTCTAATCTCAGAAGTTAGACTCTAGAGACTTTTGGAAAATCTTCAACAGCATCATCAACAAAAGTAGGTCTAACATAGCATATCTCTCATTCATGGGACTGATCTTATTACCTCTCGTGAGGATAACGCAGAACTATTTGCAAAGAACTCTTCTTCTAGTTCGTGAATCTTATTCGTGAATCTATACTCTTCCTTCCAATTCAATTAAACAGGTTAACCCATTTTTAGACATTCAAATCACTCCAGCTTTCGTTGCTAAAGTCATATCTCAATTAAACTCTTACACAGCTTGTGGCCCAAACAACATTCCTGTCATAGTCTTACAAAAGTGTACTCCAGAACTTTCTTAGATACACTCACTTCTCTCTAAACTATTTAATAAGTACCTGGCTGAATTTTGTTTTCCCGCTTGCTGGAAAACGGCATCCGTGTTTCCGATTTTTAAAAACTCCGGAGAACATTCTGACCCATCCAACGTATGTCCGATCGGTCTTCTTTCTGTTATTAACAAGGTCTTTGAGTCTTTGATCATCAAATTTCTAACACTTTATACTGCTGTCTTGACAAAGAATCTTCTCTTTTTGATCACTTAGAACAGACAGCCGATCTTGAATCTGATCTCACTTTATTAACAGAATAGGGCTTGCAGTGGCTTGTGAAATTTAAGTCTAGCAAAACTCAGTTATTTACTTTAATCGACTATTGCCATACTGTCAACATTCCTATATTGATGAATAGCAACCTTTTCACTGAGTTCTCTTCTTTTACGACTTCTTGGATTATCTTTTACTACTGACCTCTCATGGAAACCATATATACAGCCGATTGCTAAGTTAGCATCTGCTAATGTTACTTCTTTTTATTGTGCTCGCCATTTTCTTACTTCTGATTCCATTCTCTTGCTCTACAAATTTCTTATTTGCCCATGTATGGAATACTGTTGTCATACTTAAGCTGGTTCTTCTAATGATGCTCTTCCTGTTCTAGACAAGGTCTAAAAACCTGTTATAAACATAGGTGGACCCGCTTTATCTGCCAAGCTTGAGCCTCTCTCCCATCGTCGTAAAGTTGCATCTCTTTCTCTTTTCTACAAACACTATCATGACAAATTTTTTTTTATAACTTAGAGTATTTGTATTTTCACCTTGCAACCATACTCTTTTTTCCTTTTCACATTTATTTAAATTGTTGATCTCCCCAAAGTTTTAGGGGTCTACTCCAGTCAAAGATGATAAAAAAATATATATGTTATTAAAAACTTGTAAAAATACACCTTTATCATCTTTGAAAAAAAAAACCATATTTTTTACACAATAAAATCGAAAGCAATAAACTTTTTTTTATGTATTTGTGTATATATACGCTGTATTTATTGCATTATATGTATTTTCTTTTTTTAGTCCCTGAATCCGTCAATTTTTTAAATGTCAACAGTGTATCTAAGAAGTCAGTATGTTTGTCATGGATGAAACCAAATATTACGAATGGAATCGTTTCATATTATGTTTTTTATAAATCAGAAATGTTTCCGAACGACACACATGCACTTAGTACTCAAAATCCTTCTTTGTGTGTTGAAAGTCTTGAAGAATTTGTTATGTATGACTTCCATGTTCAACCTTTTACAAGTGCTGGTAATGGTACTATGAGTAATATTTCTAGTAGAACACTTCCTTCCGGTAATTTTATTCTTAATGCAAATTAAAGTTGATGTGTTACAAATTAAGCACAATTGTTTGTTTATAAATTTGTTCAGTTTGTGTTTTTTATGTTTTTCAATTTGTGTTTTTTGTGTTTTCCGAGTTTGTGTTTTTTTTTTTTTTTTCAAAAGTGTTTTTATTTTTTCCTAATAACAAATATCTTATAGAACCTGATGGAGCACCATTAAATTTAAAAGTTATTTCTAAATCTTCAACATCGATTTATTTAACATGGGATCCACCTGAACTTTTGTTACAGAATGGAATTATTGAAAGTTACAATGTGACTTACAATAGTTCTTTAACAGATCTGGTAGAGGTTAAAACACCATCAACTTTTTATGTTGCTACAAATTTAAGTAAATATACAAACTACACTTTCTTAGTTTATCCCTGTAATCAAGTTGGCAAAGGTTTAGTAGGAGCTGCGGGAGAAAGTACTACACAAGAAGATGGTGCGTATTCATTTTATATTTTGCATTTACTTTAAATAATAAACTTTATAAAACAATTATTTAAACGTTTAAGTAAAATATATTTTAAAAATGTTCTAATAAAAAATAAAATGTTCAAATGAAATGTACTTAAGTAAAAAAGAAAATGTTCAAATAGAATGCACTTAAATATACTAGGTAGAAATAAATTTGAAGAAATGATCCAAAAAGGTAGATAAGTATAAGTTAAAAGTAGCTTGAGATAAAAGATTGAAATAGTTTGTTGGTAACTATGATAGTATTTTGTTGCTAACTATGATAGTGTATTGTTGGTAACTATGGTAGTGTATTGTTAGTAACTGTGATAGTGTATTGTTGGTAACTATGTTTTGAATGTATTTTTAATATTTATCGGTAGTTGGTCCAAATTTCAACATAAACAACTTGACAAACTTTATATAATTAATAAATATTAGAATTACTTTTTTTTGTGTGTTTTATTTTGATGTTTTTATGTCACGCCACAATGTTATTATTATTATTATTTTTTTGACATCCATTAAATCATGAAGATGATTTAACGTATTTCAGCATCTTGAGTCTAAAAAAATCATGAATATGTCTTGAGTCCAAAATAATTTAATTTTTGTTTACAAAAAATATCTTCAAAATTTAAAAAACGATTCTTCGTTAGTTTTTATAGTTTAACCATAAAATTAAAGTTTCTAATATAGTTAGTTCTTGGTTGAGTAAAGGTTATGCAACTCTTCCTGTAATCTCCTAACGAGGCTACAACTCTAAAACTCAGTCTAATGGTTCTGAGACCTGCTGGTAGTGGTAGCTCTTAAAGAGGCTGATTCCTTCAACAGCTGTAAAATATCAGAGTAATAACAGTGCCATGTTGCGCATGGATGGCTTCCCTGTTAATGCTTTTGGTGTGCGTTGTCGAGGCCGCAAAAGGAGCTCTTCGTTATTTGGCTTTGTGTTAATTAACGAGACTGAAACAACTGCATAGCTCATCGCTTGGTGTGCCGTGCTCTGTTTAGGAATGAGTCAAGTTCTCTTTATACTCAAATCATGCCCAAAGTCACCAAAACTATTAAACATAAAAAAGCATCCCAACCACCTAGTTGTTTCAGTATATCCTTAACAAATATTCTTGGACTTGCAAGTAACCTTCCATCAGTTGAACCTTACAAAGTTCACTAGAGTTGCTTGCTCTTTGTGAAACTATTTTAAATTCGGCTGTTCTTTCTTCAAATCTCATATTGATGGGTACTATCCATCGATTTGCAAAGAGTCCAATAGTCACATGCTTGGCTTGGGGGTATACTTACGCATAAGTTCACCAATTTGTTTAGAAATCAGGTTTGAATCCTTTGACCATTCTTTTATGTGCTTCCGCTTAGCTTCTCTTTACTCTATCACCTTTTTCTTTGTACTTTATTGTTGTTGTTCTTCTTCTCAAGACTGCACTCTTTTAGATGTAATTTCTGATGAAATTAAGGATGCCCTTTCTCTTCACCCCTTTGCCAATACTGTTGTTTATGGTGACTTTAATGCTCATCGCACCGAACGGCTTGGCTCTAACACCACTAACCCTGCTAGCACTAAAGTCCATAACTCTTGCATTTGTCAATCTCTTACTCAGGTAATTAACTTTGTGACTCATTTTCCAGACATCCCTAATCACTTACCTTCGCTGTTTGATTTGTGTCTTGTCTCTGACCCTAGTTTGAGTTCAGTTTCTCCTTTTTCTCCCTCAAAGTGGTTCTGACCATTTGATGACTTTTATAAATCTTTCATCTCGTACTTCTTCTTCGAACTCGCCCTATCATCGCACTACTTACTACTAGTCTAAAGCTGACTGGGATTCTTTTTGTGATTTTTTTTGTGATGGTCCTTTAGTTGTTGTCTTTTTTTCTCTCCGCTGATAAATGCGCCTCCTTCATGACCTCCTGGATCCAGGCAGCAATGAATGCCTTTATTTCATCTTTTCGGTCGAGCCTCATTCTACTCCATGGTTTTCACCTGCTTGTGCCGCTGCAATATCTAATTGTATTCATTTTTTTCATCTTTTTTAAAAGAACAACTCTTTTGAAAACAAACGCCTATTTACTATTGCGAGAAATTGATGTAAAAAGGTACTGTCTGATGCTAAGCTCAATTAGTCTCAGTTCACTAAATCTCGCGTCTAATCTCAGAAGTTAGACTCTAGAGACTTTTGGAAAATCTTCAACAGCATCATCAACAAAAGTAGGTCTAACATAGCATATCTCTCATTCATGGGACTGATCTTATTACCTCTCGTGAGGATAACGCAGAACTATTTGCAAAGAACTCTTCTTCTAGTTCGTGAATCTTATTCGTGAATCTATACTCTTCCTTCCAATTCAATTAAACAGGTTAACCCATTTTTAGACATTCAAATCACTCCAGCTTTCGTTGCTAAAGTCATATCTCAATTAAACTCTTACACAGCTTGTGGCCCAAACAACATTCCTGTCATAGTCTTACAAAAGTGTACTCCAGAACTTTCTTAGATACACTCACTTCTCTCTAAACTATTTAATAAGTACCTGGCTGAATTTTGTTTTCCCGCTTGCTGGAAAACGGCATCCGTGTTTCCGATTTTTAAAAACTCCGGAGAACATTCTGACCCATCCAACGTATGTCCGATCGGTCTTCTTTCTGTTATTAACAAGGTCTTTGAGTCTTTGATCATCAAATTTCTAACACTTTATACTGCTGTCTTGACAAAGAATCTTCTCTTTTTGATCACTTAGAACAGACAGCCGATCTTGAATCTGATCTCACTTTATTAACAGAATAGGGCTTGCAGTGGCTTGTGAAATTTAAGTCTAGCAAAACTCAGTTATTTACTTTAATCGACTATTGCCATACTGTCAACATTCCTATATTGATGAATAGCAACCTTTTCACTGAGTTCTCTTCTTTTACGACTTCTTGGATTATCTTTTACTACTGACCTCTCATGGAAACCATATATACAGCCGATTGCTAAGTTAGCATCTGCTAATGTTACTTCTTTTTATTGTGATCGCCATTTTCTTACTTCTGATTCCATTCTCTTGCTCTACAAATTTCTTATTTGCCCATGTATGGAATACTGTTGTCATACTTAAGCTGGTTCTTCTAATGATGCTCTTCCTGTTCTAGACAAGGTCTAAAAACCTGTTATAAACATAGGTGGACCCGCTTTATCTGCCAAGCTTGAGCCTCTCTCCCATCGTCGTAAAGTTGCATCTCTTTCTCTTTTCTACAAACACTATCATGACAAATTTTTTTTTATAACTTAGAGTATTTGTATTTTCACCTTGCAACCATACTCTTTTTTCCTTTTCACATTTATTTAAATTGTTGATCTCCCCAAAGTTTTAGGGGTCTACTCCAGTCAAAGATGATAAAAAAATATATATGTTATTAAAAACTTGTAAAAATACACCTTTATCATCTTTGAAAAAAAAAACCATATTTTTTACACAATAAAATCGAAAGCAATAAACTTTTTTTTATGTATTTGTGTATATATACGCTGTATTTATTGCATTATATGTATTTTCTTTTTTTAGTCCCTGAATCCGTCAATTTTTTAAATGTCAACAGTGTATCTAAGAAGTCAGTATGTTTGTCATGGATGAAACCAAATATTACGAATGGAATCGTTTCATATTATGTTTTTTATAAATCAGAAATGTTTCCGAACGACACACATGCACTTAGTACTCAAAATCCTTCTTTGTGTGTTGAAAGTCTTGAAGAATTTGTTATGTATGACTTCCATGTTCAACCTTTTACAAGTGCTGGTAATGGTACTATGAGTAATATTTCTAGTAGAACACTTCCTTCCGGTAATTTTATTCTTAATGCAAATTAAAGTTGATGTGTTACAAATTAAGCACAATTGTTTGTTTATAAATTTGTTCAGTTTGTGTTTTTTATGTTTTTCAATTTGTGTTTTTTGTGTTTTCCGAGTTTGTGTTTTTTTTTTTTTTTTCAAAAGTGTTTTTATTTTTTCCTAATAACAAATATCTTATAGAACCTGATGGAGCACCATTAAATTTAAAAGTTATTTCTAAATCTTCAACATCGATTTATTTAACATGGGATCCACCTGAACTTTTGTTACAGAATGGAATTATTGAAAGTTACAATGTGACTTACAATAGTTCTTTAACAGATCTGGTAGAGGTTAAAACACCATCAACTTTTTATGTTGCTACAAATTTAAGTAAATATACAAACTACACTTTCTTAGTTTATCCCTGTAATCAAGTTGGCAAAGGTTTAGTAGGAGCTGCGGGAGAAAGTACTACACAAGAAGATGGTGCGTATTCATTTTATATTTTGCATTTACTTTAAATAATAAACTTTATAAAACAATTATTTAAACGTTTAAGTAAAATATATTTTAAAAATGTTCTAATAAAAAATAAAATGTTCAAATGAAATGTACTTAAGTAAAAAAGAAAATGTTCAAATAGAATGCACTTAAATATACTAGGTAGAAATAAATTTGAAGAAATGATCCAAAAAGGTAGATAAGTATAAGTTAAAAGTAGCTTGAGATAAAAGATTGAAATAGTTTGTTGGTAACTATGATAGTATTTTGTTGCTAACTATGATAGTGTATTGTTGGTAACTATGGTAGTGTATTGTTAGTAACTGTGATAGTGTATTGTTGGTAACTATGTTTTGAATGTATTTTTAATATTTATCGGTAGTTGGTCCAAATTTCAACATAAACAACTTGACAAACTTTATATAATTAATAAATATTAGAATTACTTTTTTTTGTGTGTTTTATTTTGATGTTTTTATGTCACGCCACAATGTTATTATTATTATTATTTTTTTGACATCCATTAAATCATGAAGATGATTTAACGTATTTCAGCATCTTGAGTCTAAAAAAATCATGAATATGTCTTGAGTCCAAAATAATTTAATTTTTGTTTACAAAAAATATCTTCAAAATTTAAAAAACGATTCTTCGTTAGTTTTTATAGTTTAACCATAAAATTAAAGTTTCTAATATAGTTAGTTCTTGGTTGAGTAAAGGTTATGCAACTCTTCCTGTAATCTCCTAACGAGGCTACAACTCTAAAACTCAGTCTAATGGTTCTGAGACCTGCTGGTAGTGGTAGCTCTTAAAGAGGCTGATTCCTTCAACAGCTGTAAAATATCAGAGTAATAACAGTGCCATGTTGCGCATGGATGGCTTCCCTGTTAATGCTTTTGGTGTGCGTTGTCGAGGCCGCAAAAGGAGCTCTTCGTTATTTGGCTTTGTGTTAATTAACGAGACTGAAACAACTGCATAGCTCATCGCTTGGTGTGCCGTGCTCTGTTTAGGAATGAGTCAAGTTCTCTTTATACTCAAATCATGCCCAAAGTCACCAAAACTATTAAACATAAAAAAGCATCCCAACCACCTAGTTGTTTCAGTATATCCTTAACAAATATTCTTGGACTTGCAAGTAACCTTCCATCAGTTGAACCTTACAAAGTTCACTAGAGTTGCTTGCTCTTTGTGAAACTATTTTAAATTCGGCTGTTCTTTCTTCAAATCTCATATTGATGGGTACTATCCATCGATTTGCAAAGAGTCCAATAGTCACATGCTTGGCTTGGGGGTATACTTACGCATAAGTTCACCAATTTGTTTAGAAATCAGGTTTGAATCCTTTGACCATTCTTTTATGTGCTTCCGCTTAGCTTCTCTTTACTCTATCACCTTTTTCTTTGTACTTTATTGTTGTTGTTCTTCTTCTCAAGACTGCACTCTTTTAGATGTAATTTCTGATGAAATTAAGGATGCCCTTTCTCTTCACCCCTTTGCCAATACTGTTGTTTATGGTGACTTTAATGCTCATCGCACCGAACGGCTTGGCTCTAACACCACTAACCCTGCTAGCACTAAAGTCCATAACTCTTGCATTTGTCAATCTCTTACTCAGGTAATTAACTTTGTGACTCATTTTCCAGACATCCCTAATCACTTACCTTCGCTGTTTGATTTGTGTCTTGTCTCTGACCCTAGTTTGAGTTCAGTTTCTCCTTTTTCTCCCTCAAAGTGGTTCTGACCATTTGATGACTTTTATAAATCTTTCATCTCGTACTTCTTCTTCGAACTCGCCCTATCATCGCACTACTTACTACTAGTCTAAAGCTGACTGGGATTCTTTTTGTGATTTTTTTTGTGATGGTCCCTTAGTTGTTGTCTTTTTTTCTCTCCGCTGATAAATGCGCCTCCTTCATGACCTCCTGGATCCAGGCAGCAATGAATGCTTTTATTTCATCTTTTCGGTCGAGCCTCATTCTACTCCATGGTTTTCACCTGCTTGTGCCGCTGCAATATCTAATTGTATTCATTTTTTTCATCTTTTTTAAAAGAACAACTCTTTTGAAAACAAACGCCTATTTACTATTGCGAGAAATTGATGTAAAAAGGTACTGTCTGATGCTAAGCTCAATTAGTCTCAGTTCACTAAATCTCGCGTCTAATCTCAGAAGTTAGACTCTAGAGACTTTTGGAAAATCTTCAACAGCATCATCAACAAAAGTAGGTCTAACATAGCATATCTCTCATTCATGGGACTGATCTTATTACCTCTCGTGAGGATAACGCAGAACTATTTGCAAAGAACTCTTCTTCTAGTTCGTGAATCTTATTCGTGAATCTATACTCTTCCTTCCAATTCAATTAAACAGGTTAACCCATTTTTAGACATTCAAATCACTCCAGCTTTCGTTGCTAAAGTCATATCTCAATTAAACTCTTACACAGCTTGTGGCCCAAACAACATTCCTGTCATAGTCTTACAAAAGTGTACTCCAGAACTTTCTTAGATACACTCACTTCTCTCTAAACTATTTAATAAGTACCTGGCTGAATTTTGTTTTCCCGCTTGCTGGAAAACGGCATCCGTGTTTCCGATTTTTAAAAACTCCGGAGAACATTCTGACCCATCCAACGTATGTCCGATCGGTCTTCTTTCTGTTATTAACAAGGTCTTTGAGTCTTTGATCATCAAATTTCTAACACTTTATACTGCTGTCTTGACAAAGAATCTTCTCTTTTTGATCACTTAGAACAGACAGCCGATCTTGAATCTGATCTCACTTTATTAACAGAATAGGGCTTGCAGTGGCTTGTGAAATTTAAGTCTAGCAAAACTCAGTTATTTACTTTAATCGACTATTGCCATACTGTCAACATTCCTATATTGATGAATAGCAACCTTTTCACTGAGTTCTCTTCTTTTACGACTTCTTGGATTATCTTTTACTACTGACCTCTCATGGAAACCATATATACAGCCGATTGCTAAGTTAGCATCTGCTAATGTTACTTCTTTTTATTGTGCTCGCCATTTTCTTACTTCTGATTCCATTCTCTTGCTCTACAAATTTCTTATTTGCCCATGTATGGAATACTGTTGTCATACTTAAGCTGGTTCTTCTAATGATGCTCTTCCTGTTCTAGACAAGGTCTAAAAACCTGTTATAAACATAGGTGGACCCGCTTTATCTGCCAAGCTTGAGCCTCTCTCCCATCGTCGTAAAGTTGCATCTCTTTCTCTTTTCTACAAACACTATCATGACAAATTTTTTTTTATAACTTAGAGTATTTGTATTTTCACCTTGCAACCATACTCTTTTTTCCTTTTCACATTTATTTAAATTGTTGATCTCCCCAAAGTTTTAGGGGTCTACTCCAGTCAAAGATGATAAAAAAATATATATGTTATTAAAAACTTGTAAAAATACACCTTTATCATCTTTGAAAAAAAAAACCATATTTTTTACACAATAAAATCGAAAGCAATAAACTTTTTTTTATGTATTTGTGTATATATACGCTGTATTTATTGCATTATATGTATTTTCTTTTTTTAGTCCCTGAATCCGTCAATTTTTTAAATGTCAACAGTGTATCTAAGAAGTCAGTATGTTTGTCATGGATGAAACCAAATATTACGAATGGAATCGTTTCATATTATGTTTTTTATAAATCAGAAATGTTTCCGAACGACACACATGCACTTAGTACTCAAAATCCTTCTTTGTGTGTTGAAAGTCTTGAAGAATTTGTTATGTATGACTTCCATGTTCAACCTTTTACAAGTGCTGGTAATGGTACTATGAGTAATATTTCTAGTAGAACACTTCCTTCCGGTAATTTTATTCTTAATGCAAATTAAAGTTGATGTGTTACAAATTAAGCACAATTGTTTGTTTATAAATTTGTTCAGTTTGTGTTTTTTATGTTTTTCAATTTGTGTTTTTTGTGTTTTCCGAGTTTGTGTTTTTTTTTTTTTTTTTCAAAAGTGTTTTTATTTTTTCCTAATAACAAATATCTTATAGAACCTGATGGAGCACCATTAAATTTAAAAGTTATTTCTAAATCTTCAACATCGATTTATTTAACATGGGATCCACCTGAACTTTTGTTACAGAATGGAATTATTGAAAGTTACAATGTGACTTACAATAGTTCTTTAACAGATCTGGTAGAGGTTAAAACACCATCAACTTTTTATGTTGCTACAAATTTAAGTAAATATACAAACTACACTTTCTTAGTTTATCCCTGTAATCAAGTTGGCAAAGGTTTAGTAGGAGCTGCGGGAGAAAGTACTACACAAGAAGATGGTGCGTATTCATTTTATATTTTGCATTTACTTTAAATAATAAACTTTATAAAACAATTATTTAAACGTTTAAGTAAAATATATTTTAAAAATGTTCTAATAAAAAATAAAATGTTCAAATGAAATGTACTTAAGTAAAAAAGAAAATGTTCAAATAGAATGCACTTAAATATACTAGGTAGAAATAAATTTGAAGAAATGATCCAAAAAGGTAGATAAGTATAAGTTAAAAGTAGCTTGAGATAAAAGATTGAAATAGTTTGTTGGTAACTATGATAGTATTTTGTTGCTAACTATGATAGTGTATTGTTGGTAACTATGGTAGTGTATTGTTAGTAACTGTGATAGTGTATTGTTGGTAACTATGTTTTGAATGTATTTTTAATATTTATCGGTAGTTGGTCCAAATTTCAACATAAACAACTTGACAAACTTTATATAATTAATAAATATTAGAATTACTTTTTTTTGTGTGTTTTATTTTGATGTTTTTATGTCACGCCACAATGTTATTATTATTATTATTTTTTTGACATCCATTAAATCATGAAGATGATTTAACGTATTTCAGCATCTTGAGTCTAAAAAAATCATGAATATGTCTTGAGTCCAAAATAATTTAATTTTTGTTTACAAAAAATATCTTCAAAATTTAAAAAACGATTCTTCGTTAGTTTTTATAGTTTAACCATAAAATTAAAGTTTCTAATATAGTTAGTTCTTGGTTGAGTAAAGGTTATGCAACTCTTCCTGTAATCTCCTAACGAGGCTACAACTCTAAAACTCAGTCTAATGGTTCTGAGACCTGCTGGTAGTGGTAGCTCTTAAAGAGGCTGATTCCTTCAACAGCTGTAAAATATCAGAGTAATAACAGTGCCATGTTGCGCATGGATGGCTTCCCTGTTAATGCTTTTGGTGTGCGTTGTCGAGGCCGCAAAAGGAGCTCTTCGTTATTTGGCTTTGTGTTAATTAACGAGACTGAAACAACTGCATAGCTCATCGCTTGGTGTGCCGTGCTCTGTTTAGGAATGAGTCAAGTTCTCTTTATACTCAAATCATGCCCAAAGTCACCAAAACTATTAAACATAAAAAAGCATCCCAACCACCTAGTTGTTTCAGTATATCCTTAACAAATATTCTTGGACTTGCAAGTAACCTTCCATCAGTTGAACCTTACAAAGTTCACTAGAGTTGCTTGCTCTTTGTGAAACTATTTTAAATTCGGCTGTTCTTTCTTCAAATCTCATATTGATGGGTACTATCCATCGATTTGCAAAGAGTCCAATAGTCACATGCTTGGCTTGGGGGTATACTTACGCATAAGTTCACCAATTTGTTTAGAAATCAGGTTTGAATCCTTTGACCATTCTTTTATGTGCTTCCGCTTAGCTTCTCTTTACTCTATCACCTTTTTCTTTGTACTTTATTGTTGTTGTTCTTCTTCTCAAGACTGCACTCTTTTAGATGTAATTTCTGATGAAATTAAGGATGCCCTTTCTCTTCACCCCTTTGCCAATACTGTTGTTTATGGTGACTTTAATGCTCATCGCACCGAACGGCTTGGCTCTAACACCACTAACCCTGCTAGCACTAAAGTCCATAACTCTTGCATTTGTCAATCTCTTACTCAGGTAATTAACTTTGTGACTCATTTTCCAGACATCCCTAATCACTTACCTTCGCTGTTTGATTTGTGTCTTGTCTCTGACCCTAGTTTGAGTTCAGTTTCTCCTTTTTCTCCCTCAAAGTGGTTCTGACCATTTGATGACTTTTATAAATCTTTCATCTCGTACTTCTTCTTCGAACTCGCCCTATCATCGCACTACTTACTACTAGTCTAAAGCTGACTGGGATTCTTTTTGTGATTTTTTTTGTGATGGTCCCTTAGTTGTTGTCTTTTTTTCTCTCCGCTGATAAATGCGCCTCCTTCATGACCTCCTGGATCCAGGCAGCAATGAATGCTTTTATTTCATCTTTTCGGTCGAGCCTCATTCTACTCCATGGTTTTCACCTGCTTGTGCCGCTGCAATATCTAATTGTATTCATTTTTTTCATCTTTTTTAAAAGAACAACTCTTTTGAAAACAAACGCCTATTTACTATTGCGAGAAATTGATGTAAAAAGGTACTGTCTGATGCTAAGCTCAATTAGTCTCAGTTCACTAAATCTCGCGTCTAATCTCAGAAGTTAGACTCTAGAGACTTTTGGAAAATCTTCAACAGCATCATCAACAAAAGTAGGTCTAACATAGCATATCTCTCATTCATGGGACTGATCTTATTACCTCTCGTGAGGATAACGCAGAACTATTTGCAAAGAACTCTTCTTCTAGTTCGACTCGTAATCAAGTTGGCAATGGTTTAGTAGGAGCTGCTATAGAAAATACTACACAAGAAGATGGTACGCAGTCATTATTATATTAGTTTTGTTTTATTTAGTGAACTTTCTCAAACTCTTGTTTAAGTAGTTAAATAAAAAGTTACTTAAATCTTATTGGTAACTAAAGTTTTTGTTTTTTCACCTTGCAACTTTACATCTTTTTTTTTTTTATCATGTTTTTCTTTTTGTTGATCAACTTATATTTTTAAGGGCTTTTCCTTCAGGAATGATAAAAGAATTGGTAATAAAATTTCTTAAACCGATTTTTCTTATACTTTGCATAAACTGTCTTTTTAATGAAGTTATTTTGAATGTGATAATTTTTCTATAGAGTAGGTTTTTATATATATTTTCGCTTTATCTATGTACATTTACTTTGTTATAAAACACGTTTATTGATTTTTTTTTTATTTTTAGAGCTTTTTCAGACATATTTCACTAAAATAGTCTTTCCTATTTTATTTCAATCTATGAAAGAGATAAAGCAGTTAATTATTTTGTGTGGTGCTTAATCAGTTATTTTTTGCTTTTTATAAATTGCACTCTTCGATCACCTCAAAAACTTTGTTTTCCGTATTTTTGCCCTGAATATATGATTTATTATTTTAATTTGTTCTATTTATTTATATATTTTGAGCTATCTTCTTTTAAACTTACTTTTTTGAGTGGATAGTTACCTTAAAGTTTTGAAAGAGTTTTTTAATAAAATGACATTAGCGTTTTATACTTTCAAATGAATTTTAATGCATTTTCCATTCCTTTTAAGTTATTAAAACACATCTTTGCCTATAGAAAAATTTTTAATTTTGCAGTATTTTATAAATCTCCTATGCAGGATACTTATATTGTACTTTTTTAAAGTAAATGGGATTTTTATTTAATTATTTTTAACAAAGATTTTCAAAATCACGGGAACTAATGGTTATTGCAAGAGAAAAGTTTCTCTTGCAAAATTATGTCGGTGAGAGCAGGTTTATGACTTTTGTTAATAAAATAAGCATAAAGTAAACAATTTATTATGTCTTACTAATAATTACTAGCTGTTAGAACCTGTATGATACGAGTCATAGCAAGTCTGTTCCACACCCTGGCTATTTCTAAACTTGTTATTAATTTGGTCTCTTTACTTTAATAAATTTTAGTAAACCACAGAAAAATAATCGATTTTAAATTCTTGGCTTACAATTAACGGGTTTTCAAATAATTTACTGCACTTAATAGCTATAATTATTCACTTCAATATTTTTTATATAACAAAAGTGTCTTTAACATAGATGACAATTGCGTATCATTTCTCCTGGTGTTTATAGAAGCTTAAGGCTATGATAAAACTTAAACCCTCTCATTAAGATTTATTTAAAAAGTAAGAGAGGACACAGAAAATGGGTCACAGGGACCTAGTTATTTCAAACAAGTTAGTTTATCTGTTCAACAATTTTTAATAAAAGCTTATTGAAATTTCGTTTTGGTTTTTAGAAAACAATCAACATTCAGAACATTCCTTAAATTCTGCTATGTAGGAACTTTCAAAAATCAGTCATAAAAGAAAGCCTAAAAATGGAATAAGATTAATATAAATAAAATAAATTGCACATTAATGTGTTATTTATTTTATTTATTTATTTATTTGAAAACTCAAAAATGTGACTAAACAGATAACAAATAAATAACTTGTTGTGAGATTGTTTTTCTTTTGTGAAAGTTTCATGGTTTGTTGTTGCAAGTTTGAATTAACATTTTTAGAAAAAAAAGTAAATAATCACAATAAGATAAACCTTTATGTTTTTATTTGAAAACTGAATCCTCGGTGAATGATTTTTTAGTGATCAGTTTTAGTAATGAAACTACCTTATAATAAATATTTAACTATAGACACTGACATGAAGGTACCCAAGTCGTCTATCAACACAAAACAACACAACAATAAGATCACAAAGTTAACAAATAACATAACATATTACAGTAAACTCTGAGTTACTCAAACCTCCAAAGGACCAAGAAAAAGCTGTACATACTTTAACTACTAACAGCACACACATTAAACAATTGCAATATATAAACTCATATAACCTTATATAACACATAATAAAAATGCACATTACCACATAATATGGCACATAAAAATACTTATCAAAAAACTATAAATTAAGAACATTTACAAATACACCATTTGTGTAATACTTGTTAAATAAAATGGCTTGTAATGCATGTCTATCAAATTTAAAAAACAAATGATCAAATGACTTGGTTCTGGAGCATCCCACATAGAATTGGTTGTAAAAAAACCAAGACTTTTTGAGATTAATAGCAACTTTAATAAGTAGAGGACCTAGATGCTTGTAGTGATATAATAAAAATTGATCCCAAGTTGAATCGGAATATATATATATATATATATATATATATATATATATATATATATATATATATATATGTATATATATATATATATATATATATATATATATATATATATATATATATATATATATATATATATATATATATATATATATATATATATATATATATATATGTATATATATATATATATATATATATATATATATATAAAAATAATGAATACGAGTTCTCTCAATACTAATTTTTTTATTTAATCTAAGAAATTTTTGCTAGATTTTTGATACTAGCATCTTCAGCTTTAATTACAAATTGGGCTTCTTTAATGTTATGTAAGTATAAAAAATATGCTGTCCAGAATTTCGTTTTTACATACTGACTATCATCTAAATTCGTACTTACGTTCTTAGGTTCGCATTTGTTAAACTGAATTTCGATTGCCTCCCAAACTTTTCTTTCAAAATCTTTGGGTTCTATTTTTAACATTTTTACTTAATCCCATTTTATATTACATAGACATTTAATTTTATGATGCCCAATTGGAGATTGTTCCAATTTTTCTTCAAAAATATTTTTTTGGTGTTGTTTCATTCTTGTTGCTATTTTCATTTTTGTTTTGTCAATGTATTTTTGTTCACACTCGCATTCTATTAGGTAAACTCTGCAATAGCTATTTGATGGTAGTGTTGTTTTGTTGCGTGAAGTCAGCAAAGATTTAAGATTTGCACTAGATTTAATGACTGCCCTGTAACCTGCTTTCCTAAAGATTTTTCGAAGTTTTGGTGATAATATTAGGATCCATGATAGTGATATAGTTGGCATGGTTGCTTTGTTGTTAGATTAGACTATTTCATTATCTGAGTGTGGTTTTTTTTATAACAATATTTGCAAGGTTTAGTAATTTTTTCTTTTCATATCCATTTTCAGCAAACAAATTTATTAAGAAATCAGAATCTTTATTTAAAAATTTTTCAGAGCAAATTGATAAAGCTATATGAATAAATCCTTTAAATATTCCTTCTAAGATTTTTGGATCATGGTTTGAATTGGGCTTAACCTGAATATTTGTTAATGCTTTTTTTCAATGTATGTTAAAATCATAATTACCTTTTTGATTATTGGTTATTTGGGTGTCTAAAATATTTAATCTTTTGTTTTCATCTTTCAATTCAATTGTATTTAATGGCATGATGTTGACTGTTTAATATTTGTTGAAAACAGATGGCATTATGTTTATTTATAAATCTTGCGTGGCTATCATCTACATAAAGTTTATGCAGTACTGTGGCCTATCTTTATATAAGGATGATGTCCATATTAGTAAAAAAATTTTTAGGTGTCAAAATGTATACCCCTTATTTCTTTTTAAACCATCTAGACTTACTTAAAAACATAATTTTTATGACATCATTAACCCATGCCAACAGAACTCTAAAGATTTTGAAAAATCGCTGTTTTTACTCCTTTGTTATGTAGCTAAATTAAATAAAACATTTATATTTCATAAAATTTTTATTAAAATAATATCAAATTGCAGATCAGGCAAAATATTTTCCTTTGAGGGTCTTTTTTACAGTCTGGATAAAGATTTCTATGCTTTTACACATAGCTAAAATTGCTTTTCTTCTTTTTTGCAGTGATCAAATCATGAAGTTTTTTAATAAGTTTTACTGCTCTTTCAGCTTTATTGTTTACACAAATCTTGATTTGCCTTCACCACCAGACTGCATCCATCCTATGGTCTCACATATATAACTTTAATAAATAAACAAATGTCGTAACAAAAGTGCTTGTACCCTTGGTGCTAATTTTGAATTAAGATTGCAACAAAAATATTTTTAAAGAGCTTTAGCCATCCACCTTGCTTGTTGCATTCCTCCAGGAGATCTGATTTTAAGTATTTTTTTATTATCACCTCCTAAGAAAATAACAGATAGTTCAATCAGTTTCCAATTTTGTCACACACTATGGTTTTTTGCAGTTCTCGATTAAAAAATGTTAACAATTCTTTTATTGTCGTAAAAATTTGTAAATGTTGACAATATTGGTGCATGTTTCAATAGCAGCAGGATTAATATTTTTTTAGTTGTTTCTAAATCTTTTGAATATTGGGATATCAGAGCTACTTGTGACATGGTGAATTTTTGTTTCAAGTACACATTTAAAACCAGTTTGTAAATGTGATGGCAGCAAGGAAAGAGTACTAACTCCCTGTCTAGTTTTGTTCCAAAAGTAAACATGCTCCTTTCAGTGGTCTTGTATTAGATGCTGTTTTGTCACAGCACATTATTTGTACTTTGTCATCAAGGTTCCAGTTAAAGAGTGCCTTGAATACAGCTTATATGTTCACTAGTTAGATTGGCACGATACTTTGATTTAACAAATTTCATAGTCGAAAATAAAGTTTCACATGTATATGTTGAACCAAAAATTGAAATAAGTTTTATACTAATCCTTTTTAGTTGAGGATACTTAACTTCAGGAACCAGTTTCCAAAAATCTTATAAAGTTATTGTTTTATGCAGCATTTGAAGATTTTGATCTTCTTGGAGATCAAGTAATTCTATTTCAATTTGAGATGTTTCTTCAAGTATATTTTCTGGTATTGGACAACCATCACAAATAATATCAATTAAAAGTTCTACAAACCTAAAAAGAATGTCACTACTTGAAAGCCACTTTACAGCACAGTAAAATAACAAGTCACTTGGTTTGTCAGCAAGATCCAGTTCACTAATGAAATTTTTAAACTGTCTGTGATTTTTTGCATTATATCGAATATAATTTACAATCTCCAGCACTGATTTAAAAATAATTGGAAACTTAAAATGTTTTGTTGCTAAATGTTCTCGATGAATCACACAATGAACTGGGAAAAACTCTGGACACGTAGGATTACTATTCAGTAGACCCATAAGCCCGATGTGTTTTCCAACCATTGCTGTTGCACCATCTGTAGCAACACTAACAAGCTTGTTCTTAGGAGCATTGATTTTCACCAGAACAGTGTCAAGGGCTTCCTTTAAGTCAATTCCACGAGTTGTGTCTTTTAGCTCTACTAAGTCGAGAAACAGAAATATTTGAAATTAACCATTGAACTTTGCTATTATTAGGATCTAAAACTGAGATCACATCAAAAAGATTTTGTTTTACAAACTCTCCATCGGTGTAAGGATGTTTACTTTTTGCAATGTTCCAAGCTATAATAAAACTTGCTTCTGTTGTAAAATTTGGTTCTTTGCTGGAAGATGAAATATTCATTTGTTGATTTTTAAATATTGTTTTAAGCAACTCGATTTTATTTTTTCTATGACATGAATTTATTGGGTATTTTTCAGAAAAATACATATGTTTTGTTTCATAGTGACGTTTAACATTACATGTCTTATTATGAGCTAGTTCAGTATTACAAATTAAACACATAGGTTTATTCTCTTTTTCAATAAATGAGTATTTTTTTGTCCAATCACCATGAAATGATCTGTTCTCATCCCCAATTTTTCTTTTCTTACTTCTATTGTGAAGTGCTTTATTGTCATCTTTTGCTATATCCATTTTTCAAACAATATGTCTTCCGGCAATGTATAATTCAAATTTTTATTATCAGTAAATCGATAAAACTTTTGAAAAGAGCTGCATGTGGCTCGTGAGCCGCTATTTGGCCATCCCTGGTTTAACCGTTTGTTCATATCTGGATTTTTCCATTCCATGAACTTTTCATTCCACGAACAACAAACTTTCCTTAATCTCAAGCTCAAATTTGTTGGAGGCAGAATCCAATATTGAGAATCAGTCATTATTATAATTATCAAAATAATTATTGTTAACATGGAAATGTTTGTATATGTGTGAGTTTTTGTCTCTCCTGTAGTGTTCAGTTGAAATATTGGATTCTGCCTCCAATAAATTTGAGCTTAAGATTAAGGTACCATAATAAGATATCATTATGAAATACTTATTATTTTCAAAATTTTTATATAGTTTTGCTTCATTTGAGTTAAAGATTAACCAACTTTTGAAATTTTTTTTTCTCCAAAATATTAGAAACCTTGTAAATGTTCAAGCGTCTGTGGGGTCTAAAAATACTTTTTCTCAAATTTCCACGATTATTTAATTATTAAAAATTATATAAAAATTTCAAAAATAATATTCATTTTGAAAAATTTTAACTTATCAAAATTATCATAAAAAAAATAAAAAATGCATTTTTTTCATTTTTTGTTAAAAGCGTAATTTTTTATGTAATAACCATAAATAACAATTTTTTTTTAGAAATAATAAAAATTTTAAAATTTTCATATAATTTCGTTTCATTTGAGTACCAAGTTGACATATTTAAAAAAAAAAATTTTTTGTAAATATTAAGGACCCAATTAATATTCGAGGGTCTTGAGGGACCTATATTAGATAGAACACATTTAGGGGGTAGGATCAGATTATTTTCAAAAAAATATTGTTTTTTGGGACACCCTAATATGTATATATATATATATATCTATATATCTATATATATATATATATATATATATATATATATATATATATATATATATATATATATATATATATATATATATATATATATATATATATATATATATATATATATATAAATTAGTAAAAAACACTTATCTCACTTTTTCTTCAACTTTAAGTTTCACCATTGCTGGATCATCAGGAAGAGTTACTAAATCTCAAAAAAAATTCAATTTATAGAAAAAAATATTTTACAGGAAGTTATAAATTATTATAACTAAAAATAAAAAAAATATTTTAATTACTCTATTTTTTTGGTTAACGGGAAGTTACAGAAAGTAATTATTAAATAAATTTCTTTGGAATAGGGATAATTTAATTTGGTCATTTGTTTTTATAATTTTTTAAGAGGTATTTATTTTCGTGTCTACATTTAGAAATTAATTTCTAAATTTTTTATTTAATAAATTTTCCTGATTTAAATGAGTAATTATTTCAAATTTTTCTTGGAAACATAGCATACATTTTTTGGAAATGTTATTATAGGCAGGGGCAGATTTTAGAATAGACCATTGTAAATTAAAATTTTTATTTTTATCTTTTAAATCCCAAATATATTTTGACAGCATACAAATATATATATATATATATATATATATATATATATATATATATATATATATATATATCAATATATATATATATATATATATATATATATATATATCAATATATATATATCAATATATATATATATCAATATATATATATATATATATATATATATATATATATATATATATATATATATATATATATATATATATATATATATATATGTATATCTACTATATATTTACCCAGGTCACTGATTCCCTGATTTCTGATAGTGTAATGCTGACTTAATGCTTACTTATGGAAATTATTTTATTTTAAAATTAATTAATTAACAATTAAAATTAAAGATTTAAAATTTTTGAAATCCAATGCTTTTGTATGTTGTTAAAACACAAATTTTGCAATCAATTTTGTCTGATATTACTGTTTTATTTTATTACCATTCGGCTGTCTGCGTGTGTAAAAAAACAAGAGTTCAGGAAGATGCGGGTCTTGAACCAGAGACATTCCAATTTACAAAGTCAACGTCTTATCCAAATATGCTAACGCGCATTAAAGTATGAAAAAATCAATATAGTTATCTTAAAAATTCTTTTTATTTTTTTCATATAAAAAATAAACTTACTTAAAATTAGCTAAATTAATTGATTTAATACAAAATTAATTATTGAATATTTTATTGTCATCAAGCAAGAGTATGTATGCAAAATTTCAAGAAAATCTTTCATCAGGAAGTGACAGGAAGTGAAAATTGATTGCAAGATTTGATTCTCACAGACAAACAAACAAACAGATAGAGACGACGACTTAATAAAAGTCAAAACAAATTTATTTTATTTAAACTTTATTACTTAAACAAATTTATTTTATTTAAACTTGTTGAATTACAATATTGTGTGGTGTAGTGGTTAATAAATTTGATCGTGGTGTCTGCGCTCTGTTTAATTCCTATTTAAGCCTACTTTTGTTTTTTTTAGAATATTTTTTTATTAATTAACTAATTGATGCTAATATATTAATAATAATAAATATTAATATAATAAAAGACACAGTGGTTAATAAATAGTTAAGTAATTCAGTTTATAAATAACATAAATACGTGTAACATGTCTTGCTTTGAAAGAAAAACATTATCGTTAATGATCTTATTCTCGAGACAATAAGGGAAGGCGGGGGCGGGGGGATAGAAGGAGTGCTGGTGGGAATTTTAGTCTAGATCTAATAAACGAAGGAAGTTTTAATATAAGAGATAGTGGGAATTTTTTTATGATACAATATAAGTATTTTTTATAAAAAAATTTAGTTTATAAATCTGAACTATTATTTTTTACAAAATACACTTAAAACTATTTAATTCTAGCATGGCTTGCGGTCAAATGCGCGTTTTTGAACAGCTGTTTTACCATATTTTCAATAGGACTTAATATGCTGAATCAAGATTTACCAGGTCTGAGATTTTTAAGCCTGTTTACGCTGGAAGTTTTTGTTTTTATCGATGACTGAAAGAATTATTTTCTAATTTTTAAGGCCCATTTTTACTGATTTTTTTTTTAGTTTTGAGATATAAAGTTTTTGCTAACAACAATTAAAAATGAATAAAGGGGGATGGTGTCTTAATAAGCTTGGGGTGGGTAAGAAAATTTTCCAAAAAATAATAAGCGTTCTCTCCCCCCCCCCCCTCCTTATATTAAGGACTCGAGAGTAATATAGTTTATAAAGAAATTCTTTAATGAATTTCTTATTTTTAACATTTGTTTTAAGTCAATTAAATTTTTAATTTTAATTCTTTTTTACTTAAAAACACTCATTAGGTATGCATGATATATATAAGATTTATTTGTCTTCACTGGCTTCACTTCACTTCTCAAAATAATTATCATTTACAAGTGTAAAAGGTTGCTAAAAAAGGATTTTACTAGTATATATATATATATATATATATATATATATATATATATATATATATATATATATATATATATATATATATATATATATATATATATATATATATATACATACACACACACCTATAGTAAAAGGCTTAAACTTACCATTTTAGATAAAAAATAGCTCTTAACTGCTATATGGTAGTAGTAAGTGACCGGAGCCCTGGCTAAAAATGAGAATTTTTTCAAACCCGGCCCCGGCAAAATTATAAGATTTAGCTGGGGTTGATACCCGGGGCTAGAAAAAAATTTATCATGCTTTGTATATTATAATTTTATGCTTACATTTACTATTTATTAAATACTGGCATACATTTAAATATTCCTAAACTCTAACTTACTTCCAACAAGATTGCAAGCAACCACTATTAAGTTATGAGTTTAAAATAGAGAGTAAGTTAAAATACTAGGAAACGTAAAACTGAAGATTTAAAAAGTTGTAAGTTGTATAAAAAGGGAAAACATGAATATGGGTAAGAGTTATCAGGTTTTTTTTTTATGTTCAAGGAAAAAAACTGGATTAATAAAAGTTTTTATAGCATGAAGGTAAAAATACAGTAAAAGGATGTAACTCGTTAAATAAAAAGCCAAGCAAGAATGAGTTTTGGTTTATCGTTATAGAGTATAGAGATGATAGCTCGTTTGAGCATTGACCATGATTGTATTTGTAGAAAAAAGAAAGAAATGCAACCTTACAACAATTGGAGAGTGGCTCAAGTTTGGTAGATAAAGCAGGTCCAATTACATTTGCAAGAGGGTTGTTATTCATCAATATAGAAATCCCAAAAATATTGCAATATTTTTTTGCAGTAAATAAATGAGTTTAGTTGTCTAACAAAAATTGTGGATTTTAAGTCCAGAATTTAAATCCATAAGCCACTGCAAGCCTTAAGCTGTTACAGAAAAGAGATCAGATTTAAAAACGGCTGCTTGTTCTAAGCAATTAAAATCTGCAGTTAGAAAGAAATAGTTTCATAACCCTTAAACCTTTATATAAAGAAACTAATAACAGAGTGAAGACTAGTTTCAGGATGGTTGGAGAGTTCAAAGTGTTTTCTAAAGTTTTGAAAAATTGGAACCACTTATCTTGCACTTTTTCAAAGTTTAGAAAAAATTAAAGAGAGTTCTGGAGAACACTTTTTTATGGCTATAATGAAAATCTATTCTGGAGCACAAACCGTAGAAGTGTTTATTTGAGAATTAACTTCAGGATTGGAAGCCAGAGTGATTTGGATGTTTAACATTGGGTTAGTCTGTTTAACTGTCAGGAGAGTATGGCCATTATATTCAAGAGTCAAATTAGAGTAAGATTTCTTTGCAAATAGCTCTGCTTTATTCTGAGGAGAAGTAAAGAGATCAGACCTATGAATTAGAGATTAAATGTTAGACTTACTTTAGCTAATGACACTGTTGAAGACTTACCTAAAGTCTCTAGAACCTAACATCTGATATAAGATACAGGATTTAATAAACTGAGAATAACAGAGCTTAACATCTGACATGATTTTTTTACATTGGCTTCTTTCAATAATAAATAAGCATCTTTCCTTAAGAAAGACGTTCTAGTAAAAAAGATGAAAAAAATGATGAATGTTAAATAAAGCATACATATTATAAATACAAACATATATGTTGGCTATTTATTTAGACGGTGGTATACAATATCCTTTCATTGTTATATAAACTTTAGTATTTATATGGTGTAGTATTTGCTGAAAGAGATGATCAGATGGATGTGTGGTGTGACTCTAGCAAGACAAGAAAAGGAGGCATAATCTTAGACAGGTTAGAAAAATCGTTGTATCAAATAATGTTTGTTAGAAAAGATTAAAGTAATTTAGGTACCACCATGTAGAGAGGTAGCAGCTTCAGTAGAAAATGGTAGTGGTAGAAATAAGAAAACTTTAAGAGAGTGCCTTACATATTGTATGAATGAGCTTAAGTTAAGAAAAAAAATGCTCTAGATTGTTTATATTAGAGAAACAGCATAAAAGAGGAAGGCTAAAGCCTGATGGTAATGATGATGATAATAATGATGATGATTATCATCATTAGGCTTTAGCCTTCCTCTTTTATGCTGTTAATGATGATGATCATGGTAATGATGATGATCATGGTAATGATGATGATGATGATGATGATGATAATAATGATGATCATAATGATCATGTTGATCATAATGATGTTTATATATGCATATATATACAAAATGTAACATGAATTTTGAAAAAAAATATATATATATACCTTAGGGTGTATAAATGTTTATGCAGCCCCAGTTACAAACCCGGCCCTCGCTATATTTTATCAAACCTGGCCCCGGTCAAGTATCAACCCTGGTCACTTACTATTTGGTAGCTAATTTGACAAAATTACAGTTAGATAACAACAAAACGCATTAATTTTATTGAGGAAACTAAATAAATATGTTTTTTTTAAAAACCACAAAGTGTTAATTAAAAGTCTGAAATGTTTTTTTAAATTTTCTAAATGACGTAGCAGCACTCCCTTGTAGTAGCCGCTATAAGATTGTTGATGCAGTAACACTCCGTGCATGTTTTACAGTGAAAAAAATAAAAATTAAAACATTCAGAATGTCTTTATTTAAAAAAATGATAAAATAAAAACATTCTGAGTGTTTTTATTTTTGTTTTTTTACTGTAAAACATGCATGATGTGTTGTTACATTGACTATCATATAGCCTGGTGATACAAGGAAGCACTGCTACATCGACTGAGAGTTTGATTGGGGCAGGGGTCCTATCAAATAATTAAAAAAACACTCTTTTTTTTTAAAAAAATAGTTTTAAACTTTTTCCTTTTTCTATATATATATATATATATATATATATATATATATATATATATATATATATATATATATATATATATATATATATATATATATATATATATATATGTATGTATGTATATATGTATATCTATATGTATATATATATGTATATATATATATATATATATATATATATATATATATATATATATATATATATATATATATATCTATATATATATATATAAATGTTGGGTTAATTGCATATAATGTATTTTAATTTTTTAGTACCTGAATCTATCAATTTTTTATGTCAGCAGTATTTCGAAAAAATCAGTGTGTTTGTCATGGGTGAAACCAAATATTACTAATGGAATCATTTCATATTATGTTTTTTATAAATCAGAAATGTTTCCAAACAACACATGTTCTTAGTACTCAAAATCATTCATTGTGTGTTCAAAATCTTATATAATATTTATAAATAATATATTATAATATATAATTTTAAATAATTTTTTGTCTTTGGATATTATTGTGCTCCAAGAAGAACTTATCTTGTCACAGGTAGGAGCATTTAGAATGAAGATTCACTGGTTTCCAACATCTTCTTTGTTGAGCTGGCATGAAATCTCTAATATTTTGATTTTAAAGTTTTTTAACCACTGCACTATGTCAATAAATTATTAAAATTTTTAAAATAAGATTCAACAGTAAAATGGTAATTGTATTGTCATTAATGATAATGAAAAACTTTTAATAATAGTTTCAATAATAGCCATAATCATTATAATCGTTATATTAACAGTAATAGATATAATAATTATAATAATAATGATAGTAATTATGGTAATATATTAATGCCGAACTTAAGTTTTAGTAGTAGTAGTGCCCCATTGAGTGTGTTTGACATGGAACCCATGTTAACCATTCCAACCTAGGTAATAGGGAGAAAGAGATGCAGAGTTGCAGTTCTTTTTTAAAGAAATTTCAAACTAAAGTGTATGCAAAAATCTAACTTTAAAACTTCAAATTATGTAATGTTTAAACATATATCAAGTTATGCAGTTTAACTTTAATTTAAAAATTGCATTGTGGCAATATCTCCTCAACTTTGATCTATAGCATTTATTTGCCGTTTTATAAAGTCTTGTTTGTTTAATAATATTAAAACATTAGTCATCTGATACACCTCAGTGAAATGGTTAGCTCGCAGAGTTTTAGAAGCAACGTATTGTGGTTCAAATCCCACAACTGGCACCATTTTTTTTCTTGTAAATCTTTTTCGATTTTTGAAAATACAAAATAAAACACTTTTGTCCTTTGGGTATTATATACATAACATATATAAAAATACTATAAAAAATGCAAGAAAGAGAACTTTAAGAAAAGCTTATTTGTCGTTTTATAAAGCCTTTTGTTTATAAAATACTTTTAAAATTTTTGTCAGATAATATGTCTATGTGGGTTCACTGTGGTTCAAATCCTTTCACTGACACTATTTTTTTAAAACACAAAAAACAAGCATTTTTAAAGTTCTACAGATGTTCTAAACATACATAAAGATATTATATACAAATCAAACGAAAGAAAGAGAATTTTTAAATAGCCAAAAATTTCTAAAATCATCAAAACACTGGGAGAAATTTGTTGCACATATGTCATGGGATAGGTTTATGTTATTAATGTGCTCAGGTAATTAGTCCTAATAGCATCTAATATAACATAATATAACAATAAACAAATATGCAAATGTAAAAAATCCACTTATATACCGTTATATACAGGATTGTGTGTAATATAAGAAAAATTTTCTAATAATGACAAATCTTTTTTGCTGAAACTGTTTGGTTTTGAGTTTTTGCATTTATGTTGTTGAATTTAAAAAATTAAGAAACATCTCATTCATGTGAAAATTTTGAAACTTCGATTTTAGATTTACCCCTCTCTTGATAAATATTGCTAAAATTACGTACAAATATAAGTGTAAATGTCTTTAGCATATGTTGAGTTTGCAGGCGCTATATAGAACAATCGTTTATAATATATGTTTAATATGAGAAAACTTTATCATTTGATTATAACGGTAAGAAGCCTTTTTTGTTTTATATATATATATATATATATATATATATATATATATATATATATATATATATATATATATGTATACATATATGTATACATATATATGTATGTATGTACGTATTTTTTACGTGAAGGGGAGATCTTGAACCCCCAAAACAACACTGATGACAGTGCACTAAACCACTGAGGTATCAATGATATGCATTTAGGAAAAAAACAAATCTAATTATAAATCTCTTATAAGCTCTACGCATACAGAAAAGGTGGGCATGTTAATTTTTTTTTGCTCTTTAAGCAAAATTCAAAATGATTTATTATATTAAAAAATATTAAAGTCAATAAGGAATAGGTATAGAAATGATTGGTGTGGAATCGATAAGTTTTAACTTCTTTGTTATGCAATATATATATATATATATATATATATATATATATATATATATATATATATATATTCACACACACGAATAACAGCAGAATAACATTTGCTATGAGTTATATGAATAATGTAATAATGATTCAAACAAAGTTATTTTTAATCTTTATAAATATATTAGTAAAACAATAAAAGTAATAGCCATCAGGGATGCAGAGTCCCAAAAGGACTCCACTTTATATTGCTTTTTCCTGGTCTCTAGTTTACAAAAGCTCTGAATATGTTGGTTGACTTGTATAAAAAAAACTCAAGAAATTGAATGCCTTAAATGAAAGCCCGGAGTCCTTGCTGCCATTATACCTAAGGACTCTGGATTCAAAAAGTGATTGTTCCTCTAACCTAAAAGTTATAATTTTTTTTACCAATAGTAGTCCATAAACGTTTTTTATATTGTTAGAGCTCCTGGATACCAAAAACTAGGAAGAAGTAATCTTTTTATAACAGTTGAATCCGGAGTCCTTTTTGGGACTCCGTATCCCTAATAGCCATAAATAAAAATCTTTTATTTAATTACATTTATTATTATTTTTTTTTAGTTCCTGATGAGCCTGATAGCATTTTTTGTTTTAATGGTCGAGAAGGTTCTAAACATTTTATTTTCTTGAATTGGACTAAACCTATATTTGAAAATGGCATTCTTTTGAATTACGCTCTTTACAGAAATAACAATCTGGTTTTAAGGAATTTAAACAAAAGTTTTATAGATAAAGAAGAACTAAGTATTTTTTGAATTTTTGAATTTGTTATACTTATCATTATGTGCATAAATATATAAAGTGTCTAATTTCTTTTCTTTTTTTATTTCTTTTTTTTTTTTTTATTAATTAAGAATTTAGTTTATTTAATGAATTATGATTTAATAAATTGTGACTTTTTTTCAACCATTTAGAACCATACACTAAATATAACTACAATTTAGCCGCTTCTACAAAAGTTGGATATGGAAAAAACAAGTCTATATCTTGTAGAACTCAGGAAGACAGTAATTTATTAAATATTACTATTAATTAATCTTTTTAAATGAAATGATTATTTTGTATTTCATGGATATTGAATTATATGAAAGTTATTATACTACGCAATGTCACCAAATAATGACTCGTAATAATGTTGAGTAGATATATGTAGTGTAGTGTAGTGTATTTGTCACCAAATAATGACTCGTAATAATGTTGAGTAGATATATGTAGGAAATAAAAGAAAGTTTAAATCAAATATATTTTAAAACTTTATTTCATAGATATTTATGAATAGCAAATTTATTAATTTTAAATAAACTCCTAAATAATGATTTAAAATTTTTTTTTGTTTTTTTTTTTGGATATTAATTTGCTCCAAGAAGACCTTATCTTGTCACAGGTAGGAGCATGGTTTTCTACATACGTTCACTGGTTTTCTACATCTTTTTTGTTGAGCTGGCATGAATTCTCTAATATTTTGATTTTAAAGTTTTTTAACCACTGCGCTATGACTATTTATTATTCAATAAATTAATAAAATTTATAAAATAAAATTTAACAGTAAAAATGATAATTATGTTGTTAATAATGTTAATAAGAAACTTGATGGCAATTGTAATAATAATAATAGTAATAATGACAATAATAATAACAATAATAACAATAACACTAATAATAATAATAGTTATAATAATAGTAAATATGTATGCGCATAAATAGGGGAGATTGTGTATGAAAGAGTCAGGCTTTGAAACAGTCGATGCAATTATTTCAAACTTAGCGGCATCTGACTATAATTGTATTAAACTCTTTGTATGGTAACACTAGATACCTGTTACCCACAAAAAATTTACAGTTCTACTAAAATAAGTTTTTTTGCGTTTACTTATCTATTTTTAAGATAAAGTCTATTGGATTATTTCATAAAAAATATATGAGGTATTGATATATATATTTGCCCTTCTTTTCCACAAATAATATTAGATTAATGTTTTAAAACTAAAAAAGCTCAGGCTCATCAAGAACTAAAAAAAAAGATAAATAACTAAATAAAACCTTTTTATTTATAGCTATTATTTTTATTATTTTATTAATGTATTTATAATGATTTAAAATATTTTGTTTGATTCATTATAATATATTTAATTCATAACAAATATTATGAATATGTTTAAAGTTATGTATTTAACCATACAATGTTTTGAAAGAGCCAAGTGTCTATGCTATGAAAAAACTGGCTCTTACATCGCAATATTATTGATTCTTTTAATACATCAATAGGTTTGAAACACTAATCAAATGTAATACCTTTAGGTTAAAAATTTAATCCATTCAAAAGTTTTAACTTTTAGGAAATTGAGGCTAATTTTTCCCCAATATTTTTTATTAACTTTCTTAAGCAATAACAAAATGATTGAATTTTTAAAAAATTCAATAATAATATAATTTTAATTAAAAAAATCAAAGTTTTTAATAAAATTTAAATAATTATAAATAATTTTTGTTTTTCAAACTTCATAATATTTTGTCAAAATTTATTTTGTATTATTATATTCATTTACATATCACTAGCATAGTTAGTATATATGACATGCCTTATAATCATAGAGATCGTTTATCATCAATTTGTAAACCAAGCAATTTGCTCTCTTGGTATATCAGCCTGCTTATTAGTCTTTCATATCATGCAATTAAAATTTTTAAGTAATCAAATTTTCAAGCTAAACGACTAGATTTGTCTAGTGTACCCTAACATTTTTCTCATTCTCATTTAATATTTTTTTTATCTTTAAAAGAAAAACATGTCTTCATAGGTATCAACTACTAAAATGGAACAAAGCCCCACTACTTCAGCAATAGAAAAAAGATGTAAATGCTGGCAACCAGTCCATTAATAAAAAGCATTATTGTTTGGAATATCAAGATATCTGAGTTTTGAAAATCAATATATTTAAATTGGAAAATCATAATATTTAGCAAAAGTGATTGAGAAAAGGTTAAGAATACTGAGGGTGAGCATGTGCATCTCTATGAATGAGCTATGAATGAATAGATGCTCTCAAATCCTGGAAAAACAGTCAGCGTTTATTAGGTTGCACAGTTTGCTAGAGATGCTTATTTAGCAGCTTTTAGCATGACAAATATTACATATGGATTTATCAAGACATTTACCCTTTAAGTTAAAAATTTTTCCTGATGATGACTTTCTTCCATCTTACATGACTGATAGACCTGAGCCAGTTCTTTTAGATAACGCTACTCCACAAAACTTGAGATCCTTAACACCAGGACTCAGCACTGCCCATATTGATACTTCAGATCCTGAAAACTCAAATGTTAATATGTTGGTTGACTTGTATAAAAAAAACTCAAGAAATTGAATGCCTTAAATGAAAGCCCGGAGTCCTTGCTGCCATTATACCTAAGGATTCTGGATTCAAAAAGTGATTGTTCCTCTAACCTAAAAGTTATAATTTTTTTTACCAATAGTAGTCCACAAACGTTTTTTTTATTGTTAGAGCTCCTGGATACCAAAAACTAGGAAGAAGTAATCTTTTTATAACAGTTGAATCCGGAGTTCTTTTTGGGACTCCGTATCCCTAATAGCCATAAATAAAAATCTTTTATTTAATTACATTTATTATTATTTTTTTTTTAGTTCCTGATGAGCCTGATAGCATTTTTTGTTTTAATGGTCGAGAAGGTTCTAAACATTTTATTTTCTTGAATTGGACTAAACCTATATTTGAAAATGGCATGAAAATCAATATATTTAAATTGGAAAATCATAATATTGAGCAAAAGTGATTGAGAAAAGGTTAAGAATACTGAGGGTGAGCATGTGCATCTATGAATGAGCTATGAATGAATAGATGCTCTCAAATCCTGGAAAAACAGTCAGCGTTTATTAGGTTGCACAGTTTGCTAGAGATGCTTATTTAGCAGCTTTTAGCATGACAAATATTACATATGAATTTATCAAGACATTTACCCTTTAAGTTAAAAATTTTTCCTGATGATGACTTTCTTACATCTTAAATAACTGATAGACCTGAGCCAGTTCTTTTAGATGACGCTACTCCACAAAACTTGAGATCCTTAACACCAGGACTCAGCACTGCCCATATTGATACTTCAGATCCTGAAAACTCAAATGTTAAACCCATTAAAACAGATAGTTTGTTTAAAAACATTGTGTCGTCAGAATCTTTAATACAGCCATAAACATTAAAGCAACAAATTGTTAGCCTTGAAATTGTAAGACTTTTTTTTAGATTAGGACCCAAAAAGAATTCAAAATCTAAGGATCCTAAAATAACTTCAACTATAATCGCATATATTCCATAAAAAAAAAAATTGAAAAAAATAAAAAATAGTTATTAGGAAGATTAAAACAAAACAAAAAAAACAGTATGATTCCATTTATTCTAGTGGTAGAATATCATTGCATGATAATGCAAGCTCAGATGATGAAATACATTTATTAGAATTAAAAAACAGAATATATGAGAAGAGGGAGATAAAAATCATTTTATTGTATGTAATCGACAATATGGTAAGACCAATAAAGAATGGTACCAGTGCAAGGTATATGAAAGGTGGACAAATGAATCTTGTGACTTTAAAGGTGCAATTAACTTCTTCTGCCTAAAATGTTTCTGATCCCTTTTTTTAGTTTTTAAAGTTGACTAATTTATGAGTATATTATTGTTGATTTATAATGTAAAACTGTTATCAAAGCTGTAATTAATATAGAATTATATAACTTTAAGTACAATTTGATTTTTAGAAGTCTAGTTAACAGATTATTATTCTTAAAAGACTTGTTCGTTTTCAAAAAAAGTTACAGCTTATTCATAACACACAGTGGCTCTTTCAAGTTTCTTTAATCAGAAACTCTTTTTTATTTTTTTTTCCGTCAAAATTATTTTTAAAAATAATTTTGACTAAAAAAATATAAAAAAGATTTTTATAATAATAGTAAAATATCTTTAAAATAATATATTTTTGTTTTATTACGTTTAACATGTTTTTTATTGTACCTATAATGTTTTATTATGCTTTGATACTAAATCTTTTATACTGCAAAACAATTTACTTATGTTTCAAATCACTCAACATAGATAATTTTTACTTATATGAAGTTTAATGTGTTTATTTTATTATAATGGTCTCAAGCAAATATTACTTTTACTACAATGATTTGAAGATAAATAAACTTATTTGTTCAAAGAATATATAATTTTCTCTTAAAAGTTTCTATCAGTAAAACTATTTGGCTTATTAAAGTAATTTTTTTTAAATTATTAAAAATTAGTGTTATTTAGTTGTGTCAAATTTAATTTATGTTTGTGAATTTTTTTCAAAAATATAAGTAGTATTATCAAGTTAAGATGTTATTATTTAAGGTGCACATTTGACTTTATGTTAAAACTTTTCCTAAGTTTTTTTTTTGGTTAACTATTTATTATTTAATTAAAACATTTATTTAGAACCAAGTGAAGTGGTTAATTTATCTGCTACTAATATTACTAATTCTTCTCTATGTTTGGAATGGCTAGAACCAGAGCATCCAAATGGTGAAGTTATATATTCTATCAAATGTAGCACCTTAAAAGAGAAAACAAAAAATTTGTATTTTTGTCTTAGTAATTTGTATGCTTATACAAGTTATCAAGTTTTTGTGTCAGCATGTACACATGGTGGTGAATTGTGTTCTGAAAAACAAAATATTAATGTTACTACAGATTTTACAGGTTTTTTTTTTACTTCAATGTTTTTTTCAAAGTTTAAATTGTTTTCCTTTCTATAAGAAATAAATATTGCAAAAATGACATTAACCTCCAAAATGAAGTTTCCATTATACTATAATAAATATAGCTATAATAAATTGCCAACTTCAAATGTATTTTAATTAAAAAAAGAAAAGAAATAGAAAAAAGAACATTTTTTAAAATTATAAATCTCTTTTTTGCGTACATTTGTATCATGTGGTTAATGCATTCAATATATTGTTGTTCATTGCTAAATGCTAAAAATAAGCGATTTTTAAAATTATTTTACAACTTCATGAGGCAGATATTCTTTTAAGTTTTCTCTTAATGGACAGCTTTCTTATATTATTTCTTTTTTGAATCTAATAGAATTTCTTTTATGTTATGTATTTAGAAGATAGTGCAAGCGAGAAAAAAAATATTATTTAAGTTTTAAACATTTATAACAATAACTTTTAAACTTTGTAAAAGCGTCATCATTTTTTGCTTCTTAAAAATAGTTTAGAAAGTAAAAATTGTTTCTGCTTTTATAGATTTAACATCCTTTCTTTAAAATATAATAACATTTTGTTGCTAACAAAATGTTATTCTATTTTAAAGAATATTATATTTTAAAGAAATTCTATTTTAAAGAAAGTAAATAAAAAACTTAAATTTCAGATTTTTTCTCAAAAAAAAATCTAAAATTTAAGTATATGATAAGTATTTAAGTCTAGTATATGCTAAGTATGTAAGTTACTAAGACTTACATTTATAGAAACATTTGTCTTTTTAAACCAAATTTTTTTGGTTTAAAAAGACAAATGTTAGTTTTTGCAAAACAAAAAAATATAAAAACTTGTTGAATGAAAAAATTAACTTTCCTTAAATTTTTAATAAACGCAGTATCAAAATGCAAAAATCTAGAAATGACATAATAAGTTTAGAATATAATAAGTTTAGTATTTTTTTGAGTTGACTTTTTTTTTTGTTTGATCTTGTTTGGTGTACTTATTATTGAGCATGTTTTTGTAAAACAATTATGTTTTTTTGTTTTATAACAATAAAAACAATTTTTTTTTTCACTACCTTTACTTCCAACAAGGCTGCAAGCAACCACTTTTAGAGTTTGAAGTTGCTGAAAGAGAGAAGATAAAATTTATAGAACAAGATAACAATTAACAGATGACTTAAAAGATTGCAAATTATATGAATCAGGAAAGCAAGATGAAGGAAGCAAATTCTAAAGGACTGATGTTTGAGGAAAAAAACTAGACGAATAAAAATTTTTGGAGCACTTAGAAACAGTCACAGTAAAGTGTTGAGACTTAATTGAATGACAAGTAATATGAGGTTGAATTTTAGTAGATGGTACAAGAGGTGCTAGCTCTTTAGAGCAGTGCCTATTTTAGTATTTATAGAAAAGAGAAAAAGAAGCCACATTAAGACAATGTAATAATGGTTAGGGGTTGACTGCAAGAGCAGGTCCAACTATGTTTACAATGTGATTTGTACCTTGTCTAAAAGAGAAAGGGCATCATTAGAATATCTGCCCCAGATATGGCAACAGTATTCCATACAAGGATAGAGTTAAGATTTAAAGAGATAAAGAATAGAATCCTGAGTAGGTGGCAACCACAATAAAAAGATGCAACCTTAGCAGATGCTAATTTTGCAATTGATTTAATTTATGGTTTCCAAGAAAAATAGGAAGTAAGAGTTAATCCTAGAAGATGAAGGGTAGATCACTCATTGTTCATAAATATGGGAAGATCAAGATTATTGTGATAACAATTAGCTGAAAAAAGTTGAGTTTTCTCTGAGTTAAAGTTCACCAGCCACTGAGAGACCCATGCTGTAGCAGAAGTGAGATCTTTTTCAAGCTCAAATGCCCCCTCCAAGCAATCAGAGAGTGTTGGTTTCTTATCAAGACAAGAATAAATGGTACTATCATCAGCGAACAATGCTACCTTTGATGTGAGAATATCTGGAAGATCATTAATGTAAGTTAAAAAGAGTATAGGGCCAAAGATAGAACCTTGAGGAACCACTGAAGTGACAGGATATGAAGAAGAGTGCTGTCCAAGAGGACAACTTTAATACTATGATTGGTAAGGAAGGATTCAATAATCTTAAAGATCTTACCTGATACACCGTAAGAAGAAAACTTATGGAGAAAACCAGCATGCCAAACTTTATCAAAGGTTTTAGAAATGTGAAGAGTGATACACTTAACCTCTCTAAATCTATCTAATACACTATAAAACCTATCAGTTATTACTGTTAACAAGTCAGCAGCAGAACATGAAGATCAATATAATAAGTCAAGTTCATCAAATGAGAAGATCTATATAATAAATTAGGTTCAAGATGAAAGATTGAGTGTTTTTTAATTAAAGACTCAAAAACTTTGCTTATGATAGTAAGGAGACTACTGGGATGGTAGTTAGACAAGTCAGATCATTCGCTAGAAATTTTGAAAGTAGGGATAACAGATGCTTTTTTTCAGCAGGCTGAAAAACAAGACTCTGATCAACACTTTTTAAATTGTTTTGGAGTTATAGACAATAGCTTCGGAAAGTACTTCTGCAAGACTATAACAGGTATGTTGTCTGGACCACAAGCTGTAGAAGAGTCCAAGCAGGAAATCACTTTAGATACAGAAGCTGGAGTGATACGAAGGTCAGGCAATAGATTAACCTGTTTGTCGACTTTATCAGGTAAAATGCGACTAGTGGAATCAAGAGAGGATATTGATGAAAAGTTCTTAGCAAACAATTCTGCTTTGTCTTAAGGTGAGGTGAAAAAATCTGAACCATACAAGAGAGGTGGAATAACTGATTCACACTTGCTATAGATATTGTTAAAAATTCTCCAGAAGTCATGAGCCTAATTTTTGAGAGGAAATAAGAGATTTTGTGACTTGAGAATAGCAGGCTTTGGGGTTAGACAAAACCTTTTTACAATGTTTTCTAGCATTAGAAAAAAGACATCTGTTAGGAGAATTTTTTTGCTGATAGATATGAAAGTAACGGTTACTATTGGAAATTGCAGCAGCACAATGAGAGTAAAACTATGGAGAAGAGTGAGGCTGACATAGAATTGTTGAGAAGGAATAAAAGATTCCAGCCTGAATCTAAGAAGTTCCGTAAGAAGCACATTTGTCAGCTGGAAAACAAAAGATTTTTACCAAAGAGCCATCACAAAGAAAATCACCAAAGAGTCTGCTTTAAAGTAGTTGTAAAAGGTACAATGATAAGGTGATTCTGATGATGAAGAAGAATGAGATTAAAGTTTTAAAGAGATCAAACCGTGATCAGAAGCACCTAAAGGTGAATCTGGAGAAACTGAGCACTGACTAGAATCAGAAACAAGATAAAAGTCGAAAAGGGAAGGTAAATGATTTGGATTGTCTGGAAAGCGAGTTGACTATTTGTGTTAGAGATTGAGAAAAGAAAAAGTTGTGGCCCTTAATGCCTGCAGAGTCACTGACACTAGAGCCATGCCATTCAGTGTGATGAGCATAAAGTCACCAACGACAATGATATTGGCTGAAGGATAAAGAAAAAGGGCTTGGTCAATTTGCACAGCACAGATAGTACTCAGTATACTATTAATAGTCCAAGCAATTGTCTTATTATTATTAATAAATCCTAAGCTGTAACAAAGAGCTCCAAATGTGGCCTTGACAATGCACACCGAAAGTACGAACAGGGACTCCATCCATGTGCAACATGTCAACAGCAACTGTGTTTCATATTTTACAGCTGTTGATGGAATCAGTCTTTCTGAGAGCTGCCACAGAGTTCAGGAAACCTGACTACCAGGCCTCAGAACTATAAAACTGAGTTTTAGAGCTGTACCCCTCATGTTGTTAACACATAATAAGCTTCAAACTTAAAAATTTTTTAACAGAATTTTCGAATAGAAAATGAAAAACACAATACCATTTTTTTAAATATCTTTATTTTATTTATACCGATATCAAGATTAAACATTTTTTATAAATACACAAGTTTTAATCATTTTTGAAGAAATCTATAAACTCAAATTGGAAACAATGTATTATAAATATATCTACGCAAGCCTAATAGATGAAGAAGGGGTGTGAGGCTAGTCAGCAGATTGAATCTGTTTAAGAACTCTTTTTCTTTATAAAAAAATGTTTAATGGAATTTGATCTTTCAATTCAAAAACCTGCTTGCAGAAGAGTGTTGAGTGTAGACTCCTTCTATCATCACACTACTTACTATAACCCTAAAGCTGATTGGGATGTTTTAGTGATTTTCTTTGGGATGGTCCTTGGGTTAATATGATTTGTCTCTACTGATAAATGTTCCTCATACATCACCTCCTGGATCCAGGTAGGTATGGATGTTTTTATTTCTTCTCATAGGTTTTAAGTCAAGTCTTGTCTATTCCATGGTTTTCACCTTTATGTGTAGCTGCTATATTTAATTCTAATCATTATTTTCATCTTTTTTTAAAAAGCAACTCACTTGTTTACAAACGCCTTTTTTTTATATATAGAAATTAATTTTCAAAAGTTCTATCTGATGCTAAGATCCATTAATCTCAGTTCACTAAATCTTGTACCTTATCTCAGAATTTAGGGTCTAGAGACTTTTTGTAAATCTTCAGACAACATTCCTGCCATAGTCTTACAAAACTGTTCTCCAGAACCCTCTTCAAGTCTTTCTAAACTATTTATTTAGTGCTCGACTTAATCTTATTTTCTTGCTTGCTTGAAAATAGCATTGGTGGTTCTAATTTTTAAAAACTCTGACCCCTCTAGCTATCGTCCTATCAGTCTCCTCACTATTATTTGCAATGTCTTCTTCATTTCCTGTAACTTCAAGAGAACCAAAAGTTTTTATCCTTGGTCCTTTATTGTTTCTTATCTACATTAAAATCTAAAGTTGCTCTATTTGATGACAACTCAACTTTATACTTTTGTAGACAAAAAGTCTCATCTTTTCGATTTCTTACAACAAGCAGCCAATCTTAAATCTCTTTTTGGTATCACCTTGGGGTTTGAATTGGCTTTGAATTGGCGAATTTTAACTGCAACAAAACTCAGTTATTTATTGCAGACAACTACCTTAATACTGTTGACATTTTTATATTGATGAATAACAACTCTTTAGCTGAATCCTCTTCTTTGCTTTTTCCTGGATTATCATTCACTACTGAATAGTAATCCAAAAAGACATAAAGAAGTAGACTCCTTGACTAATTGTATATATAGTTTCCACGAGAATAGTAGTTCACTATTGTTGTATTTTTTTTTTGAAAAAAAAACAAAGTTCTTCAATTTTTCTTTTTTTTTTTTTTTTTTAAAAATAAGTGAATATGAAATTGATTTTTTTTTCTTCTTAAAAATATAAATAAGTAAGCTATATTTGATTATTAGTAAATCATTATTCACATGAATAATGATTTACTAATAATCTTAGTTATAATTTTTGTAATAATTTTTATTACAAATAATAATAATAAAATAGCAGTAAAATTAGCATTTCGCATTATGTGGTAATAACAATACTGAAATGACCTGTTTATTTAATGATTTAAATATGTATTATTAGCTCCTTCAAAATATCCAGAAATTATTTCTCAGAGTAAACCAAATCCTTCATCAATTAACCTTATATGGGATCCTCCTGCTGAGTCGGCTGAAAATGGTCCATGTATTTATTATGTTGTAAAATATTGGGCTGTTAATATTAATGAAACAAAAGTAAATGTCACAAACACTGAAGTAACTTTAACTTCATTAAAATTCTATACAAATTACACTATAACACTTTGTGCTTGTAATGAAAAAGGTTGTGGACCAATATGGACCACTCATGAAGAAACTGGAGAAGGAAGTATGTTTTAACTTATATAACTTTTTAATCAAATTTTAATTTGATGATTATTTAATGAATACTAAAAGATACTTTTATTAATTTTATTAGTTCCTGGACCCCCTTCATTGTTGGGAAGTTATGAAAATAGTACTTCAGATACTAATATTTGGATTAATATAAATTGGAAAATGCCTGAGCAACCTAATGGAAAGTTGCTAGGTTTTAGATTAGAATATATCCCGTCTTTTTCTAGAAATAGAATAGAAAAAATACTGAAGGAACTACATAATGTTTTAGAATATAAAATTACTGGACTAGGTAAGTGTAAATTTAATTACAGGTAAATAAAATTATAAAAAATATATAAATTTTATATTTTAGATAAAATATTGTATTTATTTATATTAGATAAAATATTATATTTAGATAAATTTTATATTTAGAAATTTTATATTTAGATAAAATATTATATTTAGATAAAATTTTATATTTAGATAAAATTTTATATTTAGATAAAATTTTATATTTAGATAAAATTTTATATTTAGATAAAATTTTATATTTAGATAAAATTTTATATTTAGATAAAGTTTTATATATAGAAAGAATATATGAGAAATTTATGGGGATAAAATGATTTGTGCTAACATTAGTTTATTTTGAAATGCAATTTTAGAACCATATACATTATACAATGTCACATTAGCTGCAAGAACTAGTGTCGGTGTTGGAGAATATGATTTTAAACAGTATCATACCCGCTCTGCAGGTATATTTGTTTATATGTGTATTTTTTATGTACTTTAGTAAAAAGTAATAAAAATCCTTTTCATAAATTATTGAGTTCTTTAGACTCTTAAAAATTTATGAAACAAATTTTTCTTTAAACTTTTTTATGAAATAGTACAAAGAAAAGTTTAATAAAAAAAGAAGACTAGTACAGAATAGTTATTAAATATGTTAATTTTTTTCATTCGGAACTGAAATAATACTTTCTCACCATTACGACTCTCTGCATCAATTTTTCTGTATACATGTTCACACATATCTTGTACAAGATTTTTATAAATTATTCCTAAACAAGAATGAATGCTTTTCACAGTTTATCTTCATTTTCTGCTTTCCAATTGTTTTTACACACAGCTTATTCTTAATAGGTGGTAATTCTGGGACATAATTGGGATTATCAACTTTTGTAACATAATGGATATTTTCTCATACTTCTTGCATAGTGCGAAGAGGCCAAGCATAGTGCAAAAAGGCCAAGCTTTCAAGCATGCTATGCCAACCTAGGCCAAAAATACTTAACTATCATTACTGTGATGTTTGTTAATTTAAAAAATCAATCTTTTAATAATGCAATCATTTATATACACTGCTTGGTTAATTGACAGTCCCACAGAAATGATAAATGGTTGTAAAATTCTACAAGAAATTATGGTAATCCACACAACAAAATTTTTACAATATTTGGATGTATTTTACAATATTTGGATTATCTTGAGTAAAATTCAGTATTATAATTTTTGCATTTAAATGTAAATTTTTGCATTTAAATGTAAGGTATAACTCATCATTAATGGTAAAATAATAGTTTCTAATTTTTGTGACAATTTTATCCACGCTTCAGTTGTAACTGCTCTAATTGTTTATCAGTGCAATCAGGACTTGTGTTTTTCTTAAAATAACAAATGTTTATTTTATTTTCCAATGTTTTTACGATGCTGAAGTGATTACAATTGAATTTCTTTGCAATTTTGCTTGCTGAAGTTACCGACTTATTGTTTCCAGACTTATTTTTAGACTTGGTTGTTCAAGAGAACTTATCAATAATTGATGTTCCTAGCAGTCATAATTTTTAGTTTTCTGTCTGATCCGGGTTTATGAGGCATGGTTCTTCCATATTGTTTCTCCCCTTTTATCATATAATGCTTGTTGGTTCTTTTCTTGTGATTGGAGGCAACAAAATACTCTACAAAATCCAAAATTTTAGCATTAGGATGCAAATTTTATTAGTTGTAAAATTTTTCAAGTAAAGTAGTTGGCTTAATTTTGTGATTTTAATTTTGATTGAAGGTTTTACTATAAAACAGAAACAATTTTGGAGTATATATAATGTATATATGTGATGAAAATTAATCATTAAAATATAATTTTTGTATATACGTATTAAACTGGTTACTAATTATGAGAAAATATATGAAAAAATGTTTAAAAAAAACAAATAAGTTAAATGATTGATAATTTTTCACCCTAATGAAAGTTTTTATACTAGCAACAAAAAGTCACCAGAATAACTGAAAACTGTCATTTTTTACTGTATTTAACTTATTTTTGGTGATTGATTGAAAAAAATTTTAGAATTAATATTTCTTAGTGGATTTTAAAGTTTAATCAGAATAATACATATCAAATCTTATGTGCTTTAAATGAAAGGTTATGTTTATTACACCTAAAAATCTTTAAGCTATAACAGGATATGAATCAGCAACACCAAGTTAAATCACTATATTGGTACACAAAAATTAAAAAGTCAAAAAGAATTGTTGAAAATAAAATATTAAATAAGTATGAATTGTAATCTTATTGCTGTTTTGAATTTTTAGATAAATTTTCCTCTCTTTTTTTTTAATTTTTTTTTTATTTTATTTTTTATTCAAAAAAAAAATTATTACATTATGCAGTTGTGCAGAATCAATCGGGCAAAAAAAAGGGAAGCAATGGATGTTTTTATAAAAATCTATTTCTAGTTTTTCCGTTTTATACATTATATTTATAAACTTAGAATCCCAAATGAATTTTTCTTAAAAGTTATTTTTTGGACCTGTAGAACTTCAGAAAGGTGTAAAATGTGAAAATTTAATTTCACTTTTTAAATTATCTAAATGAGGTTTTTTATCCTGAAACCAATTTGTATTTACACCTTTGACTAAAGTCTAGTGCATATGTATAAGATGTTTACTTAAACTTTTTTTAAGATATATAAGGTGTATATATATAGCTAAGCAGGTTTACTCAGCAAAAAAATATAAAAGTTTATCTGTATAGTATAAATTTACTTTCAAAACAAAAATATTTTTCTGGAATATAATATGAATACCTACTGAACTTTAAAAAAATTTTATCACTAAGTGATAAAAATTTTTTAAAGTAAAAAAATAGTAAAAGTATAAATTTGATTATATGATTAGATAATTTATATATTGGGTGGAAAAATCCGGTCAACTTTAAATTGAGATTTCTCTAAAACCACTTTTTATTTTAATGCCTTTTATTTTTTAATTAAACGTTACTTCCTTATCTTTAATTGTGTTGATAGACTTTTGTTTACAAATCAATGATTTGCAAAATGTTTTGGAAACAAATTGATGTGCGTAAAAAAGTTGTGAATTTTTTTTGCAAAAATCCATCGACTTTATATTGCTTGATTGCTGATTGTGTAAATGTCCCAAAATCTACAGTCATAGATATTATAAATAAGTTCAAGACTACTCAAAGCTTCCAAAGAAAACCTGGAAATCGGAAGAAAGAAAACTTTCCAGAAATCCAAAAAGGTAAAGTTGATTTCACGTTCAATAGCAAGAAATCTAAACCAAGATCTAGCAAGAAAAATTAAGACTTAACTTTATAGACTCATTTTTATATCAAAAAAGTACTTTAAAATGCTGGAATTAAAGCACTTCATAAGAAAAATAAGTAATAAATATAATAATATATAATAATAAATAACCTGAGAGAAGCTTAAATGGTGAAATTAAAGGAATTTGGCGTGCGAAGAAGTTGTTTAATATAATGGCGAATAAAAGTATGTGCATAATTGAAGATGATGAAACATATTGCAAGGAGGATTTTCACAACTTCTTGATCAACAATTTTACTATGAGAACAAAGATAAACCTGTCGGTGATTAATTTAAATATATTCGATGAAAAAAATATGCATCCAAGTTTCTTGTGTGGTAAGCAATTTGTAGCTGTGGTATGCAGTCCTCTTGTTTTTTCACTACGAAGACCTTGAATGGCAATTTCTATATAAAAGAATGCCTCCAAAAAAGACTTTTGCCATTTATGAAAAAACACAAATACCGATGGCTCTTTCGGCCAGATATTCCTGCTTCTCACTATTCTAAAATAGTTCTACAGTGGTGCAAAGATAATAATGTAAAAATTGTTCCTAAAGATGCGAATCCTTCAAATTGTCCTGAAGAGTGCAAGATTGAAGATTTTTGGGCAATAGTTAAACTAATTCTTCGTAAGACAGGTAGAGTAACAAAGAATAAAAAGGACTTCCAAAAAAAGTGGATTAATGCCACCAATAAGAAGAAAAGAAAAAAAAATCTGGGAAATGATTGCATCAACCCACTATAAAGTTCGATCTCTTGCCAAACAGCCCATTTTTTCGAAAAGTTTGTTGTAGATACAAAAGCATACTTGCATACACTGCAAGTATGCTTTTGTATCTACAACAAACTTTTCAAAAATAAATTCAAAACCAGTGTGCATCAAAAGCTTTGATGACAAATAGGATTTACCTTTCTTATTACTATGGGTGTAAAACTGTGTGGAATGCAGCTTATCTGCTGTGGTTAGACCTAAGAGTTTACCCCAGTGCTAATTTCTGAAAGATTTTACTCCAAGTCTGATTGGAAAGAGTGCAGCAATAAGACTGAATTATTTAGTTTGATTGATGAGGTAATAAAGACCAATTTTGATAAAAAAAATTTTACCAAAGTTACCATTTTGATATTTTACAATTTTTTTTTACCAACTTTAATGTTATAAAACCAGTCAGTACCAGTTTGATAAACATATGTTTATTTACATTTTATTATTAGTGATTTTAAAGATTTAATTTGGTATACTTTGATGCATTTTTATGTTAGTAATAATGATGTTAAATTTTAGAAACTTTAAATATTAAATCTACCGTACAACCAATCTTTTAAATATTTATCTTTTTTTAAGTTAAAGAACTTAAGTACTATTATTTGAGTGTTATCTTTTAGTTTTATTGTTTTTGTTACATCACTTTTTTAACATTTTTATCTAGTATTATAATTTATTTATTTGTTTGAATGTCAAAAATAGGTTTCTTCCCTAATTTCTTTGGAGCTGCACCTGTCGACTGTGGTTTTCATAACTAGTTAATATTTAATAGTAATATTTTTCCTCTTCCTTGTGAGCTTCTCCCTGTTGTTTTCCTTATTTATATAATTTTTATTAAGTATTTCTTTAATATCCATCTTGCTCAATAGCATTAACTATTTTTTCCTATTAAAAATTTTTTTTTTTTAATTATTTTAAAATCTTATCAGTGATTCCTTGCAGCCTTTTTAAGAGTTAATATTTATTAAAAAAAATTATATAAATATGAAAATAAAATTTTTTAGATTTTTTTACACAAAAATGCTTTTATGCTTAACTGTTTTGACAAATTTTTTTTTTAGTTCCATATGGTCCACCAACTCTAACTGAGGTTAATAAAACATCAACAACAATTGAACTTAGGTGGATGCCTCCTGAAAAGCCTAACGGAAAAATTTTAAAGTATCGTATTTCAAATAGCTTTAATGAAATAAAAATAGGGGAATATGAAACTGAGTCACTTTTTTTTGAGTTTAAAAATTTAAATCCATACACAGAATACTCAATTGGTATTTCATGCGTTTCTGAAGGAGGTCAAGGTCCATATGCTATCAATAAAGTTCGAACTAGTGAGACTAGTAAGTCTTAGGCTTTTTGATTTATATGTTAAAATTTTTTTTGTTTTTTTTGTTTTTTCATTTTATAACTTAATTTTTACCTAATTTTTTTATACTTCTTTGATCAGATTTTTGCATTTTACATCTTTTTTCGCACACACACACAAACCGTTCATTTTCAAATCAATTCTGTTAAATTTGTTTTAAATCTGATTTGGTTTATTATTCTATCTGTTTAAATAGCTCTTATAAACCAAACCAGATTTAATACAAATTTAATAGAATTGATTTGGATCTTTTTAAATATTCACTTTATATAATCACAATTTTATATGTGAAATTAAATTTCTTACATACAAGATTATTTAGTATATAGATTTTTTAACAAAATATGTTGTATCATACATAAACATTGTTTAGTTCCTCCACTTCCTCCTACAGTAAGTCCACCATCAGAACTACCAACAAGTACAACCATAACAATACGTATATCTCAGGGGTCAAATGAAAATGGCAAGATAAGGTATTTTTTTAAAAATATTAATTACATTAATTTATTTAGAACTTTCCTGTACTATATGAATATGTTTCATTATATCATGTTAAAAAGTGTTCAATAAAAACTCATGAAAAATTTCGATGATCACACTTTATTAGTTTTTAAGTTGCAAATTAAACTAAAATATAATTATTAAAGTTTTCTGAACTAAGTTTCTGGCGTGAGTGTTTATATGTTTCACATTTCATTTTCAAGTTGGTTGTTTAGGCTGTTCCTCACTATACATTCAAAAGATTTTTCAGAAAATTTATTATAAAACTTAGCTCTCATTTAGCTTGTTAAAAATGTTGTTTTATAGGTAAAAAAAGTTATTGTTGTTAATGTTGTTTTTATTATTATTGTTAATATTATTTTCACTATTGACAATACTATTAGTAAAGTTGGGATTAGTGAAAGCGATAATGGGACAATAAGAAAATGTATACATATAAGGTTTTATTTATTAAAAGCATGTGTGCTCAATACTAAGTTTGATTGTTATAAAAGCATAAAAAAGAATTTCATCAATAATTCGATGTGTAAGAAATGTTTTTTCTCTGTTTTTTGCTTGAATGCCTATAAACAACTAAATATGTAACTTTTGATGTCTTTCATTAGGAAGAAAGTTTTATTTCTGCCACATAAAATGATTTAGAAAAAAAAATACTTTGAAGTGATTATTAAATTCCCTTTAAATTGTCATTAAATCTTCAGAGAAATATCATTTATGAACTACTCAAACAATAATTAAAGGGGAAAAAGACATATAAATGTATATCTAAGGGGTGTGTTACTTTTATTAATCTTAAATTGCACTCTAGTATATATATATTTACATATACATATATATATATATATATATATATATATATATATATATATATATATATATATATATATATATATATATATATGTATATATATATATATATATATATATATATATATATATATATATATATGTGTGTGTGTATATATATATTTGTATATGTATATATATATATGTGTATATATATATATATGTATATATATATATGTATATATATATATATATATATTTATATATATATACATATATATATAATGTTTCAATGTCATATCTTGTTGTATGTGAATATATATATATATTTTTGAATATAAAGCATAAAATAACAGCTGCGTACAAACTAAATTTATTCTTCGTAATATTTCGATCTGATCTGTGCAAAAGCAGACCAAATATTACGAAGAATAAATTTAGTTTGTACACAGCTGTTATTTTATGCTTTATATTCAAATATATATATATATATACATATATATATATATGTATGTATATATATATATATATATATATATATATATATATATATATATATATATATATATATATATATATATATACAACCCTCGGAATTAGCGTCGGCATTCGGCAATGCCGACCTAACTGCCGACCTGGAAGTGTTTGAGGTCGGCAAAAAATTGCCGACCTCATTTCTATGTTTTAAGGTCAGCCCTTTGTATCAAATAAATTTTGCCGACCTGATGCCGACCTCTACAAGATTGAGGTCGGCAAATTATTGCCGACCTCATTTTTCTTAATTCCGAGGGTTGTATATATATATATATATACACCTTTCCTTAGCTTGATGTTGTCATACATATTTTGCTTTCTGAGGGTTTAGTACATAAATTGAATAGAAGTTTTTTGCAGGCAGATACAATTCTGATATAAAGGGCATTTATTACAGCAAAATTTTTTCAGTGTAATTTTTATTTTTGTAGTTGTCTGGATAACTTTCTGGATTAAAGTTGACATTTTAAAAATTAAGGCAAAGTATATAAGTGCTGACCCAAGTCTGCTAAATTATGTGTATAATGTGTATGGTTTGGTATGGTACACAATATCAAATCATACGCAACACCAAACCATATAATATATGGTTTGGTGTTGTGTATGATTTGGTATTGGTCAAATTTTAAAAGCAAAGTTTATAATTTAAATTTGTATTTGAATAATAAAACAATATTTTTTAAATTATTTTATTCATTGTTTATGTTTATGTTATTAATTTATGTTGGGGATATGTACTAGTGTAGTTTTATTTGAATGAATATTTAAAAAGCTGTTTAAATAATAATTGAAAAATAAGTTTATTATTAGAATGTGGTATTAAAAAATATTCCACATGAAAAAAACAAAAACAAAAAGTTTAAAGTTAAACCGTCTAAAAACCTTTATATAACATATATATTTTATAATTTTCTTAAACAATGGGGTTTAAGTTTTACATGGGTATAATTTCTAAACATAATAATATTTTTTAATGATATTATAAATGTTTGAATAAACTTTCATTTAATTTAATATAATAGAATTTATATTTTGAAGAAACAGTTTCCCCACATATAATCAGTTGATGCCAATTTTTGATGATATTTTTGTTCCCAGGCTCTAATCAGTAGAATTTTCAACAAACCATCCTTATATGACATACATATTAAAAACATAAATATATGAGAACATAATATAAACATACAAAAGTTTGGAATTTAGATCTTACCTGCAGGTTACTCAACCCAAATAGCGAAAATACTGTAATTGCCTGTGCTTGTTTCTCAACTCAAATGGTAAAAAATTATTGTGTTATATTAATTTGTATTACATTCGCTTAGACTTTGTGCATATAATAAAAAGATAACACAAGTTTTTTTAATATTTGAGTTAAATACTTGGTAAAAAAATTTTTGTCATTAAATATTTTATGGACTTTTACTGAACACTAATCTTATTTTACTTGTTATTTTTAAACAGTTAATAACTATTGAATAACATATTTTATTTAAGCTATTACTTGATTGTTGTAATTGAAACTATCAACGGACGACCTAACAAAAAGCCTAAAGATTATAGTATTTCAGATCTAAAGACCTATGAAGAATATATTGCATTTAGAAAACCAGATAGTTTTGTACCTTATATTGCTGCCAATATATCAAGTGATAAATTTCCTAAAGATGGTACATTTGTTCTTGGATCAGAAAGGAAAAATCTGGTGAGAAAGAGACGGTCAGCTGCAAAAGTATACCAAAATGGTCCACTTTCATCAGGAAGAAGTTATTGTGTATTTCAGAGAACACATGTTAACCAGGTAAATAAGTTAATTTGTTTACTGTTATTATTTATTGTTTTCACAAATTTTTTATTTGATATGTTTCTGTTTTTTATAATGTTATATTTGCTTTAATGGAATATTTGAATTTAATTTTAAAGTCAAGACAAATTTAAATATTTAAATTAAAACTCTTAAAATAAAAAATTTAAAAAAGTTATTTCATGCTAGTTCTAAAAATTAGAAATTAAACTTAAAACTTTTTAAAGATAAAAATAAACTCAAAAAAAAAAATCTATTTTTTTTTTTTAATTTATGATTGATTAAGGTAATTAAGTCTATATATATGTATATGCTTACTGATGATCCTACAGAAAGAGAAACAGTCTGTTGAAAAAAGAATTAGATAAGTGTTTTTGCTAATTTATTATTGCTCTGTTGAGAATATTAAGAACTATTTGTAGAATACATTAACATAACTTTTATATTGTTGATATTGCATTTATAATGCATATGCAAAAAAATTTGATCATTATTATCATCATTAAAGTGATCACTTTAAATTTTTTATTTTGTTAAAAAACAATTAAAATTTTCAAAATTAAAAAAAATACCGTATTTAATTAACTTCAAATAAACTAAACTAAATGCATTTTAATTATATAAATAATCACTTAAATTAGAAGAAAATTAATATCAGCTACTAGTGAGATAAAAGCAATAATTTTTAAAATAGCTCATGAAATGAAATAAAGAATATAAAATTAATACAAAAATTTATTCCTTTAGATTTTACAAAGCCAATATATCAAAAAATTATTTTAAAGTTAAATTGAATAAATAAACATAAATTATGTGATTATTATAATTTTTTTTTTATACTTTCAAAAAAAATTTATGAAAGTTCTAGTTTTAGGTAATCATTTGACACCACCAACAATTTTAAAAATGTTTACTTATATTGCTAAATGCCATTCTGATATAAAATATTGTTATTGTTGCTTTTGCAATGTTAGACTGTACTAAGGGTATATAGGCACTTCACTTCTCGGTTTGCCAAATTATCACCGCCCAATGATAAATATCAATGATAAATACCGCCCTGAAAAAAATATCCAAATATATTCAAATGATAAAATAACAATGCCTTATAAATTTGTCAGTGCACAGTACTAGAAATTGAGAATTAGTGTTTAACATTTTGAATTAGTGTAAAATAATTCAAACAAGTATAAATAATGCTTGGTAAACACTTTTTTATTTTAAAAAATCGTTTTGTTTTCTTTTGTTTTAAAGTTTGTTAAATTTAAGGAATTTTTTTTATTTAGTTTAATTAAATAAAAGTTTGTCATAGCTTTGAAAATATTTAAAGATAAAATTTAGTTATTTTTTATTATTAAATTATTGTTTATGTTGTTGTTTTCATGCAATACCCAAAACAACAAAATTATAAGATACTTTTATAGATACTTTTTAAAAGAAAAATAACACCTCATAACTGTTGTATATTGTCTTCATAGCTCCTGTTTATAATTTTGAAAGTAATTAAAATTTCAGTACCAGTTGTTTTAGTCTTCTATATAAATAAATAAAATAAATTTTGTTTAATGTTTAACTTTTTAATTTTTTATTTATATTTAATTTAGGATTTGTATGTTTCGAGTGAAGATTGGGACGGTCCTTACAAAACTGGTAACTAGTTCATACTAATAGTTTACTTCTTCTATCAGTACAAACATATATTTAATAATACAAACAAAAAAATTATTGTAATGTTTTGATACTTGCTTTTGCATAATTTTGATTCGCCAAATTTAAATCTTACATCAGATGTGCAAAATTTAAGCAGTTTTGAAACTCAATTAAAAGTTCTAAAGTATATTTTTAAAGGTTTTGTTGTTTTTTTTTAATTTAATTTTACGGATTGAAACAATTTTGTCTTCTGCTTTTTTATTTCCAAAAGATTTTTTACAATAACTACAGACAACCTGCTTGTGCTTGTTATCTATCGCTTTTACAAGTTCTTTATTATTTATTAGATAGCTTATTTGTAGTTCATCAAAAAAAAAAAATTATAATGACAAACCAGGCGATGCTAAAAATAATGTGCTAAGAGCAAATACTATCAGTTTTCAGTGCTTGATAAAAGTGTTTCATAAAGTCAAGTTTAAGATATAGGAGTGAAAAAATTTTGTTTTCTACTAACAACGGATTTATTTATAATACTTTGCATGCCCACTGCAAGATTATTGTAAAATTTTGAAAACAAAAACTAAAAATAACTTAGTCTACGCTTCAAATAATGAACGAAGAACTCTGCTATGAATTTCTTGCATTTAAAATGAAAAATGAGTTACTGTTGCTTAAAGATAGAAATTTATAAACTATGTGAACAACTTCAAAAAACCTTTGAAAAAAAAAATCCATCCAACATCATCAACATAATTTGAAACCTTATCTTGATATCACAAAAGTTGGAACAACTGCAAATTACACTCTTATGAACAAAATAGAAAAAAACTAACATGTGCAGGTGATAGAATAAAACCAGCATGTGCAGATGATAGAGCTACTAAGGAAGTGTTTGTTGGAGTTCAGAATTCACAAAAGAGTTTCAATGAAGAACTTTCAAATAGTGACACAAATATTGTTAGTGATATACTTCAGATAATTAATAAATCCATTTATAACCTAACTAATCTAAACCAAACATGATCACACTTATCATTTCACATGATCACATTTATCCACCTATAGTTGAGTATAGTTATAGTTGACTTGACTCATAATAAGGTAATCTCAGCAAGAAAATTGTGTAACACAAGGAACAATTCTTTATCCAACCTAATCGTACTCCATTAAAGCAGGTCAACTTCAATATGCTGAAAAAAAAAACATAATGAATATTAAATCTTATATTTAATCTTAAACTTGAACAGCCCTTTCAATATGTTGTATGCGAAGATACTGTTTTGCTGTATCAATGTCACTAAAACAATCTCAGTTTGTAGAATCAATAAAAATTGTTTCATGAATGAAAAAGCAACTGCAGATGCAAGAAAAACCAAAACTATTGAATTGTTCATATAAACAATCCAAAAATCAATGGTTGTGGCATTGCAATATAGGTAAAATATTATTATAACATAATTGAATGCACAACATATAAAATATATGTAAGAACTAAACATTTAGAACAACTCTAGCTTGAACTGATATTAATTAAATATCAGTTAAGTTTGTAGCACAAAATCTTGTGTTACAAACTTACTCAAGACGATGGATTTATTGACCTATAATATATCACATAAGCTTCCCATTGACACTCTCTTTCTTGGTTTTGCCAAGACATTAGACAAAGTACCTCACATATGACTGTTACAAAAGCAAGAATCTTATAGGATTGAAGGTAATATTTTAAAGTATATTAAAGTTTTTTTTTTCAAATAGGATGCTTGATGATTTTTATTCAAATGGATCAAGATTTTCAAGAATGTCCTTCTAGGTTACACCGAAATGAGAAAAAAGTTACCAGTATTGTTCCTCAAGTTTTTTACTTTCTTTTTGAAAGATTTATCAGAACAAATCAGTAACAAAAACATTTGCAAAATGTATCCAGGCGAAACCAAAATCCTTAGTGTTGTCAAAACTGCAGAACAAAAACTTGTTCGCAAGCTGAAAAAAGCAGTATTGCTAAATTTAATGTTTTGGTTGAATAATTTTTATAGCAAGAAGCTCTTTTTTTTTTTTTTTTTTTTGCCTTTTTTCTTAATTTTGCTTATTTTTCTCCTTCTTTCAATTTTGTTACCATTCTTTAAAAAATCATTATCTGTTAGCAACATTTTAAACCATTAAATGTAAAAAAAATTGTCTGAAGTTCATTTTACCATTTCTATATCTGGTTTAAAGTAGCTGTTTGGTCAAAACATGATATTCAAACTACTTTCAACATCACATTTATAAATAATAACTTAATGTTAGAAATTGCAATGTTACCAAATTTTTTCATTACTGGTAATCTGTAAAAAAAAACAACCTGTAATCTTGCACATTTTAAAAATTATTCAGAAACTCAAAATATTATTATAAAAAAACAATTATTCAAACTTTGTCTGTTAGCGGGCCTATAAATGCACATTTAATAATCAGTTCAACATTTGTTTCAGATACCTCAAAACTACCAATATCATAGTCTTCCTTATCATTTGAAAGATATTCTGGTCCTGGATTAAATTTTTTTTTTTTTGCTAACTTACAATTTCTCATAAATAGTAATTTTCTTTATCATAAAGAACCTTGATAATTGCCAACTGAATGTTGTGCTCTAAAAATAGCTGATGATTTCCACTAATTAACTTTCCAACTTCCTTTATTACAGGTATGTCTATCTGTAGTAATTGAAACAACATTGTCAAATAAAATACCAAATGTTTTGATTTTTTCTCCAAAAGAGCGATACATTAATTATTTAGTTAATTAATTAGCATTAATTAGCTAATTAATTTTGTGAACTATAGCATGACTAAGGTTCCAAAAATTTTCAAAGACTTGTTTATTTACATTCTTATAACAACAATTTTTTTAAATCTCCACTAATCTTGACTGATATAGACTTTTTTGCGTATTTTCTATGCATATTCATTCACAATTTTTGGAATTTTATTTTGAGACTTTTTTGTATAACGTTTAGTACTTAACACTATTTTTAAATCATAGGCAGTCCACGATACAATGATAAAAAATAACTGTTATCAGAATGCTGCTCCACAAGGTTCCCTTCATTCCATTTGGTAATAGGAATGTTGAGGACAAATTTTGGTTAATTTGGAACATATTTAGAGGTAGCAACCAAAAGAACAATTTTTATTTTAAGTTCGTGACAGTTCTGGCTACGTAAAAACTGATTAAAATTGTGTATAGCATGTACAATTTTATTCATGTATTATTTTATTAATCTATTGGTCTTAAGTAAGCGGTGTATGAACTAAGACCAATAATTTTTAGGAATTAAGTACGCAGTTGCTTTTTGTCGATTGGCGATTATTAGACCATTGATAAATTTACAAATAGTATTAATATTTGTGTTAAATAATTTAAAGCTGTTTTAATGAATTACAGTACTTTACAAAATTTCTGTGATAATTTTTTTATATCATAGATAACAATGATACAGCCTATGACCAGAATTTCACCACAAGTTTGGCTGATTGGCAAGTGTGAAGAGAAAATTCTTGGTTCTGGATTGCTGGCAAATGGTGCAGTCTTAAAAAATTATTTGTTCCACTATATTGAAAATGGACTAACGATTGCTAGAAGTTCAAAACTGGCTATGGATATGACTTTAAAAATTTGGGCAAAGGCTTGGGTTCCTACACAATGTATTGACTCTGGAGTGCGGAATCTTTGCAAGTTATACGATAAATACTGAATGTTGAAGAAACATCGACTAACGCAGAAAGATAGTTGCCTGTTCAATGAGGAACAGTTTAAAACTGATCTTGAAGAACTGTTTGATATCTCCTGTAAGGATGCCATGCAACTCATGGCCAATGAAGAGGACAAGTAGTTCTTGCAAATACAACGAGAAGGTCCCTTAAGTGCCAGCATGGCTGGAATTGACCAGTCATTATCCGACAAAGAGTCCCGTAAAAGAAGCAGAATTTCACTAGAAGCTGCTAGATTGGAGAAAGTTTTATCACAGCAGACTGCAGTCCCATCTACATCTCTTGTTCAACTTGGTTCAGACAGCTCCTCCTTGTCTTCTTCTGATTCGGATGTTAATTTTGTCATCCCATCAACATCAACCAATTCTACACCAGCTTCAATAAAGTTAAAGAAATCCATCATCACGAATGAAGTGGCATTTGCACTTGACCGAGTCAACCTTCCTGATCGAGGTGCCATGTTTGTTGTTGGGGCAGTGGCACAAGCACTCGGTGTGGAGTTAGATGATGTGGCTTTGTCTCGTAGTACCATTAAACGTGCTCGTATGGCCACATGGAAGGCAGTAGCAACTGCACAACAGGCATCATTCTCAGCCAACACCGAATATCCCTTACTACTTCATTGAGATGGAAAATTGTTTCCAGTCATTACCAGTAACAGCAAAGAACTTGTAGATCAAATCGCCAATCTTCTTTCAGGAAAAGAAAAGGAGCAGCTGCTTGCTGTCCCAAAGATTGGACGTGGCACAGGCGAAGAACAGTGTAATACGTACATTAGAAGACTGGCAACTCAATCCATTGATTCAAGGATTAGTTTTTGATACAACAGCTTCCAACACAGGATTGAACATCGATGCCTGCACTCTACTTAAAAGAACTCTGGAAAATGAACTTGTATGGATTGCTTGTCACCATCACGTGTTTGAGGTTGTGCTCATGCGATACATGCAGATACATGCAGAACTTTCCCGTGATGACTACAGAGAGCTACTACAGCTATGTTATGTTTTTCTTGGAGGCGAAGGCACATTTAGTTTTCGTGCACCTGGAGCAATGCATCATGTCAGATGGATGGCTAAGCCATCTATTCTATCAAGATTTTTCTAGTTAAAGATCAGGTCAAACTTACTGCAAAAGAGATAGCCGGAATCGAGTCCATTGCACTTTTTGTATCACTGGTCTATGCCCGCTATTGGCATGAAGCTCCTCTTGCATCAAGAGCTCCTTTCAATGATATCAATCTCCTAATTCTACTACACAAGTACCCAAATATCAAAGTCAGAGATTCTGCTATCAAGGCATTTGGTTGGCACTTGTGGTATTTTTCGGAGACACTTGTTGCTTTTGCTCTCTTTGATGAACTCCTTGATGATGATACTAAAGCCTCTATGGTTGTCAACTTTTTTCTGCCACCAAATGCAAATGCACGCAAACATCTGGACTTCAAAGATTTCGACTATCGTACACCATTGCAGACATAAGTCACTAGTCGTTCTTTGAATATCTTCAATCTTCTAGCAATAAATGGAAAGGAAGAAGCAAGAACCTTCTTGTCAAAGCATCCGACCAACTGGGCTTCTGACACAACCTTCCAATCAATGCTGGCTAGTGTAAAAGTTCTAAAGGTTGTAAATGATTGTGCAGAAAGAGGGGTTGCACTCATTCAATCTTTTAATTCTTCCTTGACAAAGGATGAAACTCAGAAACAGTTTCTGTTGCAACTAGTGTCCAGCCATCGGAAAGATTTTCCTGTTCTGACAAAAGCGGCTCTTTTGTACATTATGAACTAATTCATAATTGTACACTAAGAACACTTCTAGACTTTTAAGAAACTATTGTTTAATATTGTTTCATGATTATATTATCAAGCTAAAGCTTGTTTTTAAAGTTTGTTTAGTCTTAAGAAACATTAAAGTATAATAGAACAACAATTTACATAATCAGAAATCAATAAGTAAAATATCGTGAATTTTCTATATTGAATTCAAAAAGTCTTATAAAGTTGCTACCTCTAAATATTACTTAATTTTATTCAACTTTTGGAATTAAATCAGTAATAGCATATGGAATAAGGATAGCCTTGTGGAGGATTGCATTTTTAAACTTTATATTTTTGGACCACCCTAATCATAGGATATACATATAAACTTGACAAATAGCAAACAAATAGTAAACCATCTTTGGCTGTTAACTGCACATCAACTGCATGAAACAAATCATTTTGAGTTTGTTGAGGATTCAAATTCATGTGTTCATTGTTATAGTTTTATTTGCTTTATTTCTTTTAAAAGGTTAATTTTGTGCTGTATTTGGACATGCCATTTTTGTTGCCACCAGAGGTGTGGACTGTTTTTGAACATTTCTTTAACCTGCACTTCCATTTTCTACTTGTATAAAATATTGCCAAGGTGAATTTTTATCCATAAGTATAGTTTTTGTTGGACGGATGGTTGTAGTTTATCAGATTTTGTAATATAATTTTTACTGATTTTACCAGTAATGACTGTAGTTACCGGTAAATAAAATTAAACCTTTCAATTTGATTTACTGGTAGAATGTAAACAAGTTTTTACGCATAAAAAAAAGTAAACTTACCTTGACTTTGAATGATTTTGTAGTAAAAGCACACAATGTTTTTTCTTTGGCCTGAAATGAACTTTAATAAATTCATAAGAATTTTTTTCTCAAATATTACTTTTGTAATAAATAATTTCAACTCTATAATTAATTAAAATTATTTGCATTACTTGTTTAAGCATCTACATAATGTATACATATTAATGAGTATTAAATTATGCATTTATACTATTTAGAAGTAGCAGTTGTTAATATACCGAAAGAAGGTGGAAATGGAGGTAAAATTGCTGGGGGTATCATAGGAGTACTAATTGCGCTCATATTTGGTGGAGCTTTATACTACTTCAAGTAAGTTTTTTATGTTTTTTTATTTTATTTTACAACTGTAATCTACACACCTTGTACTTTATAAACACCCTACACCATACATCTATTTTTTTTTTTCAAATTTATTTCAAATATTTTCAAATACTTTAAATTACTTTATTAAGATTTAGAAACAAAGATGAAAATAAAATTGATTCTTCAAATATAAAACCAATTGTGAAAGGTAGTTTCAACAAAGGTTTTGATCCTGATAATTTAGATCCTTATACCCCATCAGGTATTATAATTTATTTGTTTGACTTTTCCCAGTAACAATAATGTGTGTGTCTTTACAAACTTTTAAATTGACCAATAAAACAGAAAAGATAAGTTAACACTAATTTTTTTTAACTCACATTTATCTCACATTTATTAAAAAAAACCTAATAATAAAAAAACTTAATGCATGCTTTATGCATTAAATAAATTAATAAAATTAATTAATAAATAGTTTTATAAAGTTATTAGTAAGAATGATATGTCAGAAAAGCCAACAAATCAAACTGTATGCTTGTTTGTAAAAATGTGTTCAAATCATGCAAACATGCCCTAAAGTTGAAAAAGTTTTTTTGTACTTTTCAAAAGTAACTAGTGGCGTAACATAACATAATTTTAAAAAAAGTTTTTTTACTATAATCTGGAAAACTTGCTTCAAATATTTTATATAAATAATTATTTTAAATAAATATTTGAAATAATTAGTAGTTAAATAAGTAGGTAACAAGAAGCTAGGTAGTAGGTAACAAGTAGCTAGGTAGTAGGTAACAAGTAGCTAGGTAGTAGGAGCAAAAAGCTATAGACAATTCAAGTAGAACAAACTATTGGAATGGTGAATAAATGAAATTAAAAGTAGTTTTTTATTAAAAAATCTTTCTGATTGTTTTACAAAAAATATTTACTTTGCATTAATTTCTATTGGTAGTTTTAAATATGATTTCCACAAAAATATTGAGAAGATTTTTGTATAGTTCTTATAATTCTTTCTCTAAAAGTGTATTCAGTAACAGTAATGTTGGATAATTTATTTATTTTGACGAAAAAAATGAAAAACAGTGCAATCCAGTAGTTGCTGGTGTAGAAGTTTCGTGTTTTTTTTTTGGCATTTTCCAATATAAAAACTGTTTATGAACTTGCTAAATGTTGTTGTTATTGACAACAATAACAACAAATTTGTCATTAATAGTGTTTTTAATAGTGCTTTTCTATCTTAGTAAAATGTTATTAAGCAAACAAAATGAAAAGTTAACATTTAAAAATCTAAAAATTATTTTTTATTTAGGTCTTCCTATCAAAGTGAGCAATTTTCCTGCTTATGTTCGCAATTTATCAAAGGATGGGAAGTATTTATTTGCAGAAGAATTTAAGGTTTGTTTTGTTGTAATTTTCAGTACAATTTTTTTTTATTAATGAATATTCTATAAAACAATACTATTGAGTCGATTTTTATTGCTCATTAATTAATTACTTATATATTATTATGTATTTTTTTAAGATACAATGCATATTATCTTATGATAACATTACTTACATTTACTTATGATAGAAAAGCTCATTAACTGATACATTTTCAACAATAAAATCTTTTTAATTGCTAAATAAAATAAATATCTTGTTAATGGTAAAACAAATCAAATAATATTTAAAAATTCTTTATGCATAGATATTTAGTTATATAAAAATCATTCTAAAATGTAAATGATATTAAAAAGTTTTTTTATATATTATATATTATATATACTATTTTTACCTTTTAGTTTTATCTATTCATTCTTTAGCTTATTCAACAGGGTAAAGGGGTTAGTTCATACTTATATGAGCATTCCAACCATCCAATCAACAGAGAGAAAAACCGCTATAATAATATTGTTGCATGTAAGTTTCTTTTTAAAGAATATTAAAGATGATTTTATACAAATTTATTCATTTATAGTAATCAGGGATAGAAGGAAGATATGATTTTTTACCCCCTGGTAGAATAGACTTTGAAAATAAAAATGTGTACTAACTTAAGACTTAATGAAAATTTATCATAATGTTTTAAATTTATCAACATTCAAAAATTATAATCCATTAAATTTTACAACCCCCGCATGTCTCCCCAACATGAAGAGGTTATACATTTTATATGACCATAACTTTTACAAATTAAGTGCACATAGTAAATTTTTTTTTTAATGAACAATTAAACCTCTTGATAAATTTTGATTCAGTTTAAACTAGTAGACTTTCTTTTTCAATAATTTATTCCAAACCATTATAGGTGATGACACCGATAATGGGTAGGAATAAATTATATATGATGGTACCAATTTTTTTTTATGTCTTAAAAACATCAAAATTGATGTCAAAAAGTCTATCAAGTATTTTTGTTTTGTCTCTCCATCAAATCCAGCATTGCATCTTTTTGTTTCATAAATATTCAGCTATCTACTTTTTACACACTTTCATAAAGTTTTTAAAAAGAGTGATTGAACCAAATGTGTGTGTGTGTGTTTGTGTGTGTGTGTGTTAAATATCAATATATACATCTATATACAGATATTTAAAATTGTTTTTTCAATTGATGTTTTGTTATGCTAATTTATGTTGCTTTAGTTTTTTTTATTTTGTATATTATCATCTATGTTTTTTTTAAATAACAAAAATATTTATTATTTAGTGATTAAATTAAACATTTTTATAATGAATAATTGACTGTTTAGTACTTTTTTTTTTTCTATCTTTAGATGATCATACAAGAGTATTGCTGCGGCCTAGAGATGATATTCCTGAATCAGACTATATCAATGCTAACTACATTGATGTATGATTGTTTTGTATTACTATTTTTATCTTTGTTTAAATTTTAATACTATTGGTTGAATTCTATATTTGATTGGTTTTTTTTTTAATTGAATATTTTTTTTTTATTTAAATTAAAAAAGTGTTTACGAATTTGATGCATAATTACATGACTCATAGTTACATTTTTTTTGTTGAAAAATAATTTTTGTTTAAAATGTGCTCAAGGTTTAATTGTCCAAGCGTTAATAAAATCAGTATTTTAAGTAAGAAATAAAAATGTTTTTTAAATGCAACAAAGGCAAAAATATTTATTGTATTTCAATGAAATTGCAGTCTTTTATGACCATCATTGTCTTTGTTTTGCTGTTTGCAAATTGTATTAAATGCAACTTTAACATTCTTTAAGTTAAACTTGCTTGTTAACTGTTCCAGACATAATGTAAAGTTCAGAAACTTGACAATCAGGCACGATTGCTTGCCATATCAAATATTTAAATTTTTATTTTAACTTTAAAATTTGCTTACCATGTTATAATACTCATTACTTAATGTAGGAAATTTCAACAGTATGTTTCATCATCTATTATCAGTGCTACTTGAGAGAACCAAATGCTTGACAGAACCAAATGCTTTTAAAAGCTTTACAGTCTTTAGGGCAATTTTTCAGCCTGTTGTTTTTATTTTACTTTTCATATATTTGGGACCAATATAAAGCTACACCTTTTAAACCAGAGTTTTTTTTAATAAAAGTAATTAATTTATTTTAATTTTAAATTTTTTTTTATGTTATCTACAACAATATTAGAAATTTTTTATTCAGGGTTCAGCATTAGTTAGTGTTTACCTTTACGTATGTAATGATCACATTGCGTTGTCACATCGAAACCTTCTGTTTTTAATGATCCGTCACATTGCTTTGTCACATCAAAACCTTCTATATGTAATGATTATTGATTTTTTTTCAGCTGTTTAATAGTTAACTCAGATGATTCTGAATCTGGTTATTGATCAATAAACAATTCTCTTAGCAATATTGCTGTAATTCGCTGATTACACTTGCAGAACAAGTTATGAATAAAAAAAATGAAAGATTAAATTAACCAATCAGTTAATTAAATATAGCGCAAACAAATATTGACTACACAATTTAAAAACTTATTAGAAAGTGTTAACAAGAAAATTTACTTTTAAATAGAAATTGAACTTAAATTTACATTTAGATAGGTAAACCATGTAGAAACAAAAAAAAAATATTATTGTCAGTTGTAATTTGCAGCAATGCAAAAACTATAACTATCATGTTTACATTTCTAGGGGTATAAATCTGGAATTCAAGAAAAACGTAATATAAGGAGCAAGCTCCTTTATGATATACTTTAATATATATTTATTTTAATATTTATGTTAAATAATAACTTATGCTTTAATAATTCATGTTGATTAGTAATTTATGCCTATTTCAATTATTTATGTTAAATAATAATTTATGCTTACTTTAATAGTTTATATTGCTTTAAGGGCTATATGGGTCATGGCTATATTGCAACACAAGGTACTATTTTTTTTTTTTTTACCTTGAACATATGATGGAATTATTGAAACTTTTAGATTATAAAGAAAACTTTTATTTTAAGGTCCTTTGGAGCAGACATGTCAAGATTTCTGGCGAATGTGTTGGGAGCAAAATGTTAACACTATAGTAATGCTAACACAACTAGTTGAACAAGGAAAAGTAAAAAAAAAATATTTTTAACTATGTTTGAGTTTTTATGATTTAGTTTTACTTATAGTGTTATGTTTTTTATACAAGTTCTAACTTTTTATTTAAATCAATATTTTTATTCAAATTATTGTTTAGAATAAATGCCATAAATATTGGCCTGATGTTGGATCAACCTGTTATGATATGATGCAAATTACATTAACTGAGTCTACTTGCCTCCCTTCATATATTGTCAGAACATTTAGTGTTTTGCATGATGAGGTTTTTTTTTAATATGATAAGAGTGGTTATATATATTTTTAATTTTTCTGAAGAAATAAATAAATATATAAATATTACTTTATTGTTATGGATATTACTATGTATTTTACATTTACAATTTTTATTATTTATTTTTAAAAAGTATTTTTAAAATTTTGATAGAATAAAATTTCTTATTTAAATTCTTTTAATGAAAATTTTTAATAATTAATACTTTTTATTAGCAAAAACTGTTAAAAAAAAGAAATTTTTATTGTTTTTGCTGTATAGTAGTTTTGCTGACCAGTTTAGTATGACCAGTTTCTGTTTTTTACTTAATAATATGAAAAGGTTAATACCAAAATAATGACATGAATTAATTGAATGAATGAATTGAATGAATGACTACTGCTCTTCAATGCACATTTTTACACATTTTTGAAAATGTTTTTTGTTTTTGTTTAGTATCCTGGTCAAGAGCGTTTTATAAAGCAGTTTGCTTTTAATTCATGGTCAGATCATGGAATATCTAATCCTCAATCTTTATTAACTTTTATAAGACATGTCAATCAAAGCATTGCTAACTCTGATGGACCTTCTGGTCCTGTTGTTGTTCACTGCAGGTGATTAGTATTTTAAAAAAACTTTATATAAACATTCTGATATGTAACAAAACATGTTTTGTTATAGGGTTATATCAAATTTTTATGCTGAAAAAGTTTTTGTAAAAATTAATTTTAATGAAACATGAGTTTATATATAATAAATTTTTCTTGATTTTCGTAAATGATTCATCTTGTTTTGTATTGAAAAAAGCTCTTTTATTAATGCCAAATATGATATGTCGAGCAAAGATTTCAGATAATACAATTAATTTTAGTGCTGGAGTTGGGCGCACTGGAACATATATTGTGTTAGATGTCAACCTTAAACAAATTGAAGCTGAAGGAAAAGTTGAAATTTTCAAATACTTGCAACATATTCGAAGCCAAAGAAATTACATGGTGCAAACAGAGGTGATTTTTATTCTTTCATGTAGTATTTTGGTTTATATTTGTTTCAAAGTTATGCGCTAACAATATAATTTTAAAATAAAGAAAAAAATTTAAAATTTTTCTATATAGAAGTTAATAGTTGTATTGTTTTTTCAATTAAAAAAAAATTTTTTTAACTTTAGGGCCAATATATTTTCATTCATGATACTCTGCTTGAGCATATTATATTTGGTGTTACAGAAGTACAAGTGCAAGATCTTAGAAATCACGTTAAGAAAATGCTTCAAACATCCACTGGCAGCACAGAGACTCGCATTGATAAAGAGTTTCATGTGAGCTTTTAAACAATACTATGAAAAGGATTTTTATGTGTATTGTATTTATTATATCTTTTAACTTTGTTTTATTACATGAATATATACTGTTTAAACAGAGATTTAAGTCTATAATTCTGTTTAATTAGTATTGCTATAAATATTTTTGATTGATTAGTCTGAAATATTGTTATATCTTTTTATCATTGTTCATTGTTTTATTTTATTGCTGTTTTTAAAAGAATTTATTTATAGAAATTGAATTTATTTGATCCATCCAACACAAAAACAATAAAGGCCGCCAGCGAAACATGCAACAGGAATAAGAATCGCTATTATAATGTTTTGCCATGTAAGTTTTTTTAGCCAAATTATTTAAAGTAAAGTGCACTAAAGTTTTGTTGCATATTTTATTGTGTAATAATCTTGTTGGTTATTTATGATGCAATTAATGTTATTTTTCCATGCTTTATATAAGGTTACTTTCTATATATATATGTTTGTGTGCCACAAAATTTGAAATCAATTTTTGAAAGCTTTTTTCTCAACCAATTTTGCTCAAATTTTGCACACTTAATCATTTTCGATGACAATACAAGGAATTGGAAAAATTTGACCAAAAAAAGTTAATTAAGTTAACAAAAATTTAATTTGTATTTCCCCATAAGAACACTGAATTAATAAAAAAAAAATTTAAAAACGTAACAGTAATTTTTCCTTCTACAAAAGACAACAAAAAAAGAATTTCTAGGCCCAATAGAATTCTGCTTGCATAAAGCATGGATTTGAAAAAAGAATTTTTTTTTGATATACTAGTTATAACTATAATTATTATTATGTCTTTTGTGTTCAAAAATAAATTTTATATACACAATAGACTAGTTCAAATAAATTTATATAAGAATGAAATACATTTATATAAGAATGTAATACGTTAATACATGTATACATTTATATAACAATGAAATTTCAATTTTAATTGGGTTACCCTTTATTTTTATACGGTTCGTGGTCAAGAAAATTTGTTCAAAACTGCAAGTTTAGATGTTTTTGTTACTACTCAAGAGATTTAAAGTTGTTAAAAGTTTTAAAAAGATAAAATAGTTTTTTATTATTTTTAAACTTTTCTGAAAAAAAGCTCGAAAACTTTTCTTTTTAAGAAAAGATTGAAAACTCTTGATGCTGGGTTGTATGGTTTGCTTCAATAATAATCTTTTATTTTGTGAATATCTTTTTTTCACTTAAATTTATTTGAATATAAATTAAATTACAAAATATTTTAGCGATTTTTAAAATGTTTTTCAAAGTATTCACAAGAGCAATCAATGATCAATTTTTGTTTTGTTTTGAAGTTGTTGTTTTTAATGAAGAATTGGTCATAAAATATTTGTGATGTTTGACAGTCTGAAATATAAACATTCAGCTTTATCAGGTGTTAGTATATTGTTGGAGTCTGTTGTTAACTTAAAAACTTGCTCATTACAGTCATTGGTGACTCTCAACACTTTAAAAGAGTGTGATGGAGTGCATTTTTCTACTTTTTAGAGCTATCTATAGTTATTATACATATAATAATTTCATGTCTATGACTTGACATTTTTATTTTTTGTGTTTTATTGTGGAAATTCTAAGTTTCAATTCTCCATTACTCCATTACAATGAAGAAACAAAGTTATAAAATTGATCTTAATGACTTCTGTTATATATCTGTGCAATTTGTTAGTAGATCTAAGCGAAATTTCACTGCAACATTGCAGGAAGCCTATTGGAAATATTTTAAAACCAGTTGTTCTGATGTTGAAAAGCAATTTATGCCATCTTTTATTTGTCCAACATGCCACAGGAATTTATATCTCTTTAATGAAAATAATAATGTTAAGTTGCTATTTGGACTGACTATTTTAGTCACGAATATGGTGTTTGCTTTTTTTGTTCAATTGAGAAACCATCATTAAAACAGAAAGCAAATTATTTTGACTGTGCCAGCTATAAAATCCCTAAAATTGATTTAACAGGTTTAGTTGATCCTCCAGTTATTTAACCTGCTTCCCAATCATAATCATCTGAAGGTGACAGTGACATTGATTTTATTTATTAAGAATCAAACAGCAAAAATTTTAGAATGTTCTGTAGAATCATTTAACGATTTTTTTAGGGAGTTAAACTTTAGTAAATATTTGACCAAACTTTTAAAAAGATTTGCCATGCTTAAAAAAGACCCAGACTTAAAGAAAAAGTTTACAGCAGCAAGGGTTCGTCAAGTCAATGAGTGAAGTAAAAACATTATTGCTTTCTTTTCCAAAACTTATGTTTTTGCTTTTTATAATAATATGAGGCTTGATGGGGTGC